>NW_027248277.1:6442125-6781234 GCF_041260155.1 Ptychodera flava
ATCCATAAATGGATTTTCATGCATTGAATAAAATACATGGACATATACAGAATAAAAATAAATAAATAAATAACTCAATAAAAAAACAGTAGTTAAAAGTTATAAAACTACACATCAAAAGATAAGCATAAAAAGTTAGTGAGCACCGTGTATTCAATTAAAACAAGCAGGAAGTTGGTACCCGCTTCATATTTGATATGATTGGAGACTTTATGATGGCACTCCTGTACCTCATAAATTATGCACATATTTAATTCTGGGTTGACCAATAGAGATAGAAGTCTGATTTTGGTACATAGGGATAACTATGGAATACAATTTTGTTGACAAAATGTCACATGACCCCGATGACCTTTGACCTCAAATATACATATATGTCCATAACTCAGTAACCACAAGTGCTACCTACTTCATATTTGGTATGATGGGAGACTTTATGATGGCACATTCTGTACCTCATTAATTATGCACATATCTAATTCTGGGTTGACCAATAGAGATAGAGGTCTGATTTTCGGTACATAGGGATAACTATGGAATACAATTTTGTTGACAAAATGTCACATGACCCCGATGACCTTTGACCTCAAATATACATATATGTCCATAACTCAGTAACCACAAGTGCTACCCGCTTCATATTTGATATGATGGGAGACTTTATGATGGCACATCCTGTACCTCATTAATTATGCACATATCTAATTCTGGGTTGACCAATAGAGATAGAGATCTGATTTTCGGTACATAGGGATAACTATGGAATACAATTTTGTTGACAAAATGTAACATGACCCTGATGACCTTTGACCTCAAATATACATATATGTCCATAACTCAGTAACCACAAGTGCTACACCCTTCATATTTGGTATGATGGGAGACCTTATGGCGGCTTATCCTGTACCTCATTTGATATGTGCATATCTAATTCTGGGCTAACCAATAGAGATTTGGGTCTGATTTTTGGTACATAGGGATAACTGTGGTATACAATTGTTTTGACAAAATGTGACATGACCTAAATGACCTTTGACCTCAAATATACATATATCTCCAACTCAGTAGACAAAATTACTACACCCTTCATATTTGGTATGATGGGAGACCTTGAGGTGCCACATCCTGTGCCTCATCAATTATGTGCATATCTAATTCTGGGCTAGCTAATACACTAGATGTCTGATGTTTGGTACACAGGAATAAATTTGGTAAAAAATCTGTTTGCAACAATATCCAACAGGCCCACACTACAATTCATCTTGATTTAACAAATATGTCTGTAAATGCCTATAAATAATACATGCTCTAATTTTGATCGAATGAAGCACCTTATGACATTAGAGGGTTATTGATTATCATTGTGGCACCTTTTGCTACTGTTTGGCAAGCGCTGGGGCCCCGTGAAGCTGCTTGCAGCTTTCATTTCCTTGTTTTCGCCATTTACTGTTAGTGACAATTTACGATAAAAGTGAATTGGTGCCCCAAATATATTTACTTAAACCACTTTTGTCACTTTGGCGTCAAACCATATAACAGCATTGACTCTGACACTTTACATATAGGTTTGATATTTGTTTTAAAGCAATATGTAATAGCAGTATAACACACTTGTTATTTTTCATCACCTCGCAATTTTTAGTAAATGACACGACTGAAAAGACCAAACATCAATATTTTACACTGAGTTACGTTTGCGCGCCGGTATCCACACTAGTGTTCGCCACCCTGGCAAAGTTGATTAAAATTTGTCGATTGTAAAACTGTTTCGATGTCTAGTAGCCAAATTGCATATATATCAAAGCCACAAACGTAATTTTCTGTTCAAGTTACCTTGAGCCGTAGGTGCTCGACCCACTAATGTTCGGCCTTGTGATTGATGTGTCTCGTGAGTCCCAAATTTTGACGTGAGATTTTTTCATGTCTGTTTTCTGCGTATGAATTTTCGTCCATGAATTGTTTGTGCATGAGTACTTTATTCAAGTATCACGTGCAGCTATTTGAAAACGCAACACCAGGCATTTTGAACTAAAAGATGGGAACAACAATAAATATCATAGAACTGTCTGAAAGGCGAAATTTGACTATGCAGTTATTGTTATTGAATTAATGCATTAATTGTGAAAACTTTGTCTCTTTATGTTAGGTGGTTTATGAACATGAATGTTAATACAGATTTAAGTATGTTCCTCGTTTTCATGATATATTATTTTGTCATATTTCGTTCATCCATTAATGCATTTATTTTATTCAATGGACGTAGGAAAAATAGGAGTCGAGAGTTCGAGTCAGTACATCTTACGATTCCTCTAAGAAGGTGAGGGAGCAGCTGAGGCTTCAGCTTGCGGAAAACTTAGGGATTCGGGATTATTCTTTCATGAACTCCAGTTGCGTCCCCAATAGACCAACAAAAGTGTCTCAGAGAGTGTTTGGTCGAAAGGCAAGATATCAAAATACTAATTTTCAACATTTCACCGAGCTAAGCAAATGTAAGTTGTGTAACACCAAACTGACATCACTTCTTGGTCTTCTGGCCAGAGGTCCATATATCTTTCTTTCATGAATATTACTTTGTTTGTGTACCGTCTATTTACTGTCTGTTTTGGCTGTTTTGTATCTATGTTTACAACTATTGTCTTACGAATTCTGATCTAAGTCTTTGGAGTATGGATTGGTATGATTGCGATTATTTTACCCAACTCAAGGTACCTCGTTTACCATTATAGGCAATACTTGAATAGGAACATCGTGAATGATTAATAATCGGTTAAATTCTAAATTCGCACCTGCTGCGTTTTCTTGCATCTGTTTTTACTCAGGTGAAGATTTGTTACAACATATGACATATGTACTGAACACTATTATGGACCACTTTGACAACTATGAGAAGATAACAAAACTTGACAATCTAGGAGAGTCATCATTATGATAAAGTCAATCTGATTCAATTACAAATTTGAGACTAACTGCACTAGAGCATCACAAATTTCAACCCAGGCAAGAAAGTACGCTAACCATATATAGTAGACCTATTAAAGGTGTAGGCAGTATTGTGACTATGTCCAGCACCGTCGAAGACAACATTAGCATAAACAGAGTGACGTTTGAGTTGACCCTACTTTTCAATTCATTCCCCTGTTGAGTACGATTACGAGCTTCAGTCACTTCTCTTAACTCGAAATAATTTATCGCTCCTTTTCAGAAAATCAAAGGCACGGTATCACAATACGTACAAAGTTTTTTACTCAATACCGTAATGACGCCCAGTGTTTGACAATATCAGTCTGTGACTTCTTAAACTTTGCTGACATCAAAGACATGAAATGTGACGTTTGGATTGTTTTTTCAGTGGATCTGAGCCAGAAAGTCCTGTTATGACAAGAGTTGGGGTACCTCAGTTGAGAAGAACAAGAAAGTTGAACGCCTACTGTGCGCTGTGTGTGGGTTAACGCCACTTGGAATGTTCACAAACGTCCTATGTAGGGCAAAGATCACGTGAATTCGACGCGAGAGACAACTTATCGTAAATTTCCAAGCTTGTTTGTGACCTCAATTTTTTCCAGCTTAGGGAGCCCCAGGCTGAATGTATCTTAAGTTATGCGCCGCGCTAAATTAAGCTGGCAACGTACAGCATAACGCAACGCACATAGATTGACCTGTCATATATTATCAAATATTTCGAAAAATTGAACATTTCACAAGGTTTAAACTTAGTAATGACAGCCAAGAGTTACCGACCATATTGTGTATCATGTGTATAACATGACGAAGACCGTGCATGTAAGTCATAAAGTACAACAGAACAATCGAAGTTGCTTATGTTAATATTTACCAGTTTAAACAATCCCCAAAACCATCTGTAAACTCGACGTCTTTCTCCATTTTATGCACACTTGCAGTAAATACACATAATAAGTAAACAAGCATAGTGTTATCAATACAACAAGCATACTCTCTCTCTCTCTCTCTCTCTCTCTCTCTCTCTCTCTCTCGTCGCCTTTAGAATCTTAGCAGTTGCGATATAAATTAGCAGGATACAACTAACATAGTGGGTTAGCGAACCATGACGCTGGCGAGGCGGCCTACTGGCGGTATCTATGTTTACACAATAGAATCTAGATCAAGTTTTGGCAGACCAACTTATTCCTTTGCCAAATCTTAACAGACTAAAACAAGAAGAAAAATGCATTTCCCCGCTTCCCTCTCCATTTCATCCAAAACATTAAGATGAAGTCGATGTGAGCGATATACAATTCTGAAACAGGTTCAACTGCGTATCAGAAATAGTGACCTATGACAAACAGAAGCCTGAGGACAAATGCAAACTTCGATAAAAGCAAGTATGGCGTCGATTTGCATACCTTACATGGCATGTCTTAGTTCATATGTCCAATTATGAGAAAGATTGCCTAAATAAATGAATGACAACCAATTGTCCGATGCAGAGCAATCACGGCAATAAATTGATCGAACGGAAACCTTACTTCACAATAAACCAAGAGAACCAAGTGAAGTAAACGGGAGTAAAGCCTCGCTCAAGGGCATAACACCGTACGCGAATCTCTAACTCTAGAGTTCGCAACCTTAAAGCATATCAGAGTCTTCAACTCACTGCCGTCCGAGCTTTAGTCCAGTAACCTGCTCACTGCGCCATGATCTACTCTCATGCTCCGCTTCCCTAAAAGTGGGAATGGTAGCTCAACAAAAGGGTCAAATAGGAAACCACATCATTGCATTCGCAAAGCGGGTAGCCAGTCTTTTCTTTCTTCGGTGGTCGCAGGGAGACATTTTGTCGAAACTGCGCTGGTAAATTTTGGCGAAGATAAAGAACGACAATGTAAGACGGCTTCGATAAATGGATATACAGCAATTCGACATTATAAATTCATGTGTCAAAGCCCTCACATATTGTGATAAAGTTATTTCCGAAGCGATATGAACTTGTCGTTCGTATTTGAGCTTATTCAACTTACCTTAAATTTCGTCGACTACTGATGGCAATGATTCCTAATCAAATGTTACCCAGTACAAGGAAACAGGAAATAGTAGGCTTCAATCTGGACAACGGCCAAAACAAGTGCCGCTTAGCAACAAAGGCATTTTTTCTGGGGGCGTAGTGTGGTACTTGCATAGTTTTGAAATAACCCTACCTACAGAAAGTTCACCTTGCAACGTGTTTAGATGAATTCACACAAATGCAAAACTCATTGCATCAGTTGAATAACCGTTTTTAACAGAAAAGTGACATTAGACGCTCTTACACTCACTACCACTGTTTTGAAGGTCTGGTGAAATGATCCCGTTCTTGAGACTGAATATCTTCCGATGGAAGGGCAATACTATTACACTAGCAACAGAATTGAAACCTAAAAGTACGCGCAAGTGTTAATTTTTTTGATATTTCTATGCGCGGCTTTCATCGAGTAATTTTGCGCTACTCAGGTCACGCCCACACCGGGGATCATGGTTGGCCAACTGTGACGTCACAGCGGTGTTCATTTTAGTGGTCCCACGCCGCCTATCTCTGTCGGTATTAGCAAACAAAACACAGTGTTCGCGCTGCCCATTCGCCAAGTTCGCCGATGCGAATCGAAATCCGAAGTGGCGAAAAAAAAATGATCCTCATTCGCCACAGTGACGAAACTGATGTTTGTTAAAAAAATATGGCAAAAAAGTGGCTGTTTTTAGTCTTTTGTTTAGCTGCGCTTCTCTGTCGGCGATTCGCAAAAACTATCTACTTCCGTATTATTGCGTTCTTTCCGTCGTACGCTTTTGCAACCGAGCCAAATGTCGCTAGAGATTTGACGTTATTTAGTCTTGTATACAGCCTGCGTAAATAGCTCTCACGAGAATTGAAACTTTGACACATGCAATTATGACGCGCCAACTGTGAAAAAATAAATTTATACAATCACCCTTATTTCAGAGATAGAACAGCTAGGATATGAATATAGAGAGGAATTTTAACACACACACACACACACACACACACACACACACACACACACATATATATATATATATATATATATATATATATATATACATATATATATATATATATATAATATATATATATATATATATATATATATATACATACAAATAATCGTACTCTTACACATAGAGTGTATTAATTCAGACATGTACAATACATACATACGTTCATCCTTACATCATACGTATACACATACACACATGATTTCGCACAAACATGCATAAACACACACTACACATACATACATACATACATACATAGAGCCTGGACAAGGGTCGAAATTTACATCGAGCCCCACTTTCGTGAAAATTATATATACATAGAACTTCGTTCTGACTTACTGATAGAGCTGCACATTTGTATATACATAGGACCTCGTTCTGACTTACTGAGAGAGCTGCAAAATTGTGTATATATAGACCTCGTTCTGACTTACTGATACAACAACAAATTGTATAATTATACAAACTCGTATATATTATATATATATATATATATATATATATATATATATATATATATATATATGTCGAAGTATAGAATTATCCTCGTGGGAAATTACAATGTTCAATCTTAGCAGATCGTTGTAAATAAATAAACAAATTACTTCAAGTACAAAGTAATGAAATGTAATGAATGTAATAAAATGTACAAAGTAATAAAATGTAATTAAGTAGTGAAAGCAGCCACCGCAGGTCCAAGAATTGAGGCCCTTTGAAGAGGCTGTGTTAAATTTGGTGGAAAACATCGAATTCAGTAAGGTGAATGACAACTTCCAAAGAAAACTCAAATCTGATATCTGTGAAATCAAGAAATCGGGGAAGATTTTTGCCCCTGCTGATAAGACACGTAACTTCTAAAAGGCTAGTGCTGTTTGGTATCAGAAGCTGTTACGGGACAACATAACAAAGTCATACAAGTTAGGAGATAACAACATCTACAACAAAATTAATCCTTAAGCGAAAGAAATAGCCAGTGATCTCGATATTGCTGAAAGGATGGGTATACTTGCTGAACGTCAGGCCTCTATTACATTGAAGAACCTCAAAGACAACTTCATGAACAACCCAACATGTTGACCCTTAAACCAGTCAGTGACAGCTGATGAGTTCCTCTATTGGGTCACACACGTACGTGATCTAATATTATTGTTGATTGTGTCAAGTAATTGTTCGCTTACTTTGCCCTTCTCGCTTTTGGTCGGATTAATAGGAATACTGGATACACATTGACATTGTCAACTTCTATCATCCATCTCAGAAGATCTCTTGCGTAAATCGCTTGATTTATCGAGAGGATGTACTTCAATTTCTGATGAAGTGGCTGATATCATAATGCCCTTGAGGAAGACCCTCCTTTTTGACGACATTACACCCTGGATTAAAATGAGAATAGGGATTTATTCGATGTGGCGATGGGAAGCTTCGATAGTGCTGAAATATGCGAACTGGTGGGTCTGTATATACTTAGCACACTCGCCAAGAAGTATGATAAAGATCATATCGACTAATACCCGGATGACGCGCTTGGTGTACTCAAAAATACCACGGCCAGCAGGGCGGATGAGATCAGAAAGGAAATCACAAAGATATTTCGTGACATTGGCCTGAAAATCACGATTGAGACAAACCAGAAAATAACAAACTTCTCGGATGTGACATTGAATCTGAACGACGTCAAGTTCTATCCGTATCGTAAACCAAACGACCAAACAATGTATGTCCATAGGCAGTCTAATCACCCGCCAGCTATTATTAAACACATACCTGACGAAATAAGCAAACGCATCTCAACAATATCTAGTGATAATGGCATCTTTGATAAATATAAAGGTCAATACAATACGGCGCTAAAGGCAAGCGGTTACACCGAACAAATTGAATATGTCAAGACCAAACAATCAGCGAGTGAAAACAATAACAGGAAACGTCATAAGACGTGGTTCAACCGCCTTTCAGCAAGAACGTTAAAACTAACATCGGCAGGGAATTCCTTCAACTTGTTGACAAACATTTTCCAAGGGGTCTAAACTTTGCAAGATCTTCAACATTAATACAATTAAAGTGAGTTATAGCTGTATGAAGAATATGGCAAGTATAATCAAATCGCATAATAAGAGGGTAATCACCGGAGATCAGCGTAAGGACCAACCAGCTGATTGTAATTGCAGGGTTAAGTCGGCATGCCCCTTGAAGGGTAACTGTCAAGTCAAAGGCGTGGTTTACAAGGCAAAAGTATCAACGGAGGACAACGCAGAGAAGGTTTACATTGGCCTCACTGATAACACCTTCAAGACGCGCTACACTAACCATATGCAATCGTTCCGTAACGAGAGATACAAAATGATACTGAGTTGTCAAATTTTGTATGTAATTTAAAAAAATAAGGGCCAAGTCTTTGACATTTCGTGGTCAATTATTGACAAAGCATTGAGCTACTCTAACATAAGCAAGCGATGTAATCTTTGTATATCAGAAAAGCTGCAAATTATCAATGCTGACAAATCTACAGTGTTAAACAAACGCTCTGAGTTTGTTTCAAAATGTCGCCATCAAAACAAATATATTTATCGAATTTTAACACCGCCTACAAATAGAATAGTTCGTCCGAATTATATACGTAAGAGTGTAAAGCTAGTAATCCTTTCATTTCTATCTGAGGATTGCAGTATGCCTGAAACTTAAGTAATATATTTCATTACTTTGTACTTGAACTGAAGTAATATGTTTGTATTATATATATATATATATATATATATATATATATATATATATATATATATAAACATATTACTTCAAGTACAAAGTACTGAAATCTTCATTAGAGATTTCAAGATTTCATTACTTTGTACTTGAAGTAATATGTTTATTTATAACTCTCTGCTTTTGCATTGAGCACTGTAATTTCCCACGAGGACATCTGTATACTTCGATATAATATATATATATATATATATATATATATATATATATATATATATATATATATATATATATATATATATATATATATATATATATATATGTATTGTTACGTGCAGAAACGAACAAAAGGTGAACTCAGCAGTTTCCGTACGAAATAAAATTTATTACGAAAATAAAACTAATCGCTGAGTCAAGGATAGAATACAAACTGTAAAAGTGTACAGGCTACTTATCTCAGCTGAGACGGCAAAGCTCCAGTCCCAGAGTTGTAACAGTCAGTCGGATGAATGAACAGTCCTCTGGCTTGTAGGCTTGAAGTTGCACAAAGTCCAGAGTGTTAATGGAGCGTGGCAGTGAAGGTCTTGAAAAGTCTTGAAATTAATGCTGCTGGAGTTTCCAAAGACTTGAAGTAACACGAAAGAGACACGATCCCAATTGTCTGACTCCAAGCTGTGCCCGTCCTCTATTTACACTCATGTTGTTTTATAAGAGCCTATAAGAACAATCTAGACGCCCCCACATACCAGCTTTTAAGTATTTAAAGGGACCCCCTGGACTTCAGCGCGCCAATTTCCAGCTCTCGGGCGTAGGTCCAGACAGTTTTGACCGTACTAACAACCTCGAGGTTAGTCTCTCTCTTTTCATTTATGTACATTTACAGATTTTCAGATACTTGTAACTCCACATTGCTCGTTTTTCTATACAATTCAACCATTGTAATTTTTTAGTCTCTCCTGTCATTCATGTACATTTCCAGATTTTCACAGACTTATAACTCTACATTGCTCGTTTCCTACACAATTCAACCATTGTAATTTCATGTTCGTACTTTTTATTGTAGAAAACACCTGAAGAAGCTCTAAATTTAGAGCGAAACGTTGTGTTTGTGGTATAATAAATACGTTTGGAACCTAACAACCAGGTGTGGTAGTGTGTTTCAACCCAAGTTTCTTCTATCTTCATCCCATTCCACGCTCCACTGGGGATCACCTGAATATATATATATATGTGTGTGTGTGTGTAACCCGGTTACGAAGTAAGTCACGTGATTTGATCTTCCATCCCATCGGACAGTTAAGTAATCAGATGGAATTCCTTGATTGCCGTTATCTCCCACAATGCACTGCGAGCAGACAGATACTGCGTGGAGTGGTGTGGTTGTGCGGGCAGAGACTCTGTCTAAGGGAATTAGTTCTTCTTGCCAGTAACCAAGACGACGTGGTTGGTCTTTTTGCATGGCTTATGAACTTCTAGGTAGGTTTTCACATCTGTTGCAATATTGAATTTGTAACATGTTTCATGGTGTATTTTTTGAAGTTTGAGACCACACCCATTGTGAGGCAAATTGGAGAGGCCATGTGCTTTCCCGATTGGACTGTGAGCCATTCTGAATCTCAAGCTTCCACAGCAATAGATTGATTTGTTTAGTACTTTTGTACTTTTTGTTTTGATTCCTGGATACCAATAGTTCAACATAAAATGAACTTGTTCACCTTGACATAAAGTGACTAGAATGGCATTGCCATGCCATGGATTATAGGATCCAGTTGATATCACGATCTGCTGACTCAAAGAGCTTATGTAACTTGTAAGTGCTTTTTGTCTTTTTGCATGGCTTATGAACTTCTAGTTTCCCGACATACCAACCCATTGACGGAAGCGTTTGGACTGCTAATGAGTTAATCCCAAGGAGAACTGTCCGGAGGACGTTTTGTGTGAATCAGTTTCCCACCCGAACTGGAAGAGGTTACGACACGGAATTTGTAACCGTAGCAACAGGATCGACGTGGACTCTGAACCCTGAACAATTCTGGAGAGTGTCTATTGAGTGAACACTGTAATTGATATGAACTTGGATAGGGGCGTGTCTAGAGTTTCTGTCTGTTTAAACAGTATTGCCGGCTAATCATTGTAGACTTTTTTATCATCATTAGTATGTAGTAAAATAAACTTCCACATAAACTGCAACTCAAATTGTACGATAATCATTCTTTCCTTTGTTGTCGATTGGATAATATGAACTTGGGTCCAGGTTTAGTTGACTGACAGTTTAACTACCTGGGTTACATATATATATATATATATATATATATATATATATATATATATATATATATATATATATATATATATATATATATATATATATATATATATATATATATATATATATAATATTTTCGAACGGAAAATGAGTACAGTCAACAGCACACAGAAACAGAAGATTACAATCTTTTTCTCAAACTTTCTCACAGGAAACTTTGAATCACTGTTTCCATCAATCAAGAATATATGGCAGAGGTCATGAGCCAAAGTCGGCGACGAGAAAGACAAATTACGTAAAACGTATCGATATTACAATTCAAAATGTGAGTGTAAAAGCTCCCCTTTATGGTTTGTGTTAGGGCAACAAAGACCTCAGACTGAAATATTGGTTAACTCACAGGCCTCAAGGGAGACCACACAAGCAATATACCAGAAGGGCATTGTAAAAAGCATGTCGCCTCGACTGCCCTTTAATTCTACTCTCGTCGGAAATCAGTAACTTTGTGCCCTATTCTTATTCTATATCCCATTTCTGCATTTGAAGCTCGCAAAACAAAATGTTCAGTGTGGCAAACGATTCAAGGACAAGTTACGAAAAAACACCCCCAGCAGCGTAAAAACATATAATTTCCATTCGTTGCGATTGCAGAGACTATGTGTGTTTAAATGGATTAAAAGACAATTGACAAAATGAGTTTCGGGTGTTGTAGCAGGGGGAAACTTCTAGCAGTCTAGGCACATCATGAACAACACGATTCCAGGCATAATATAAGAATAACTGATACCAAGACTCGACGCAATATAGCTATAAGTGTAAAGTACTCACTGAAACCCTGGTACACAGTTTGTTGTCTCATGCACTGCACAGCAATATCGTGATATCTGCGGAAGTGTTGCAAACTAGGATATTTATATTCTTTAAACGGTTGACTTTTTACTTTTGAGAACATATTTTACGCTGATCTACTAAATTTAGCAAAAGTATGGCAAAACAGAAGCCGTCAAAATGAATGACCTCACTAAAAAATACAAGCAGGCCAAAATGGCATAAATATTCTAAGTGCTTTTAACCTCTCAATTTATATCTGTTTCACAAATTGCCGACAAACATTTATAAATGTGTTTTTGTGATAATTTAGTCTCTTTTCCAGTTACCCACATTATTTTGCGTTGCATGCTGTCTGTATTTCTTTCATCAACGAGTAATCAGGATCAGTCTTAAACAGATTGCATTATTCATAGCTTATAATCAATGTAGCGTAAAGGGAAAGTAGGAACTGATTAAAATATTTTTGCTTTTAACCATTTGAGTGTCATAACTTTTCCACCAAAATTTAAGTGCGACATTTAATAAATGTTTATTAACTTTGGTGTCACTTGTTGATATTTTTGGACCAAACAGAAATATATTTAAATATTGCAATTTTATATTAAGATTTTGGAAAAAATCTGAAAACAATTGACCGGGCTATATTTTACTAAGGTATCGACAAAATTCACTTTGGCGCCCAAAGGGTAACTACAATGCCTTTTTCTACTCCCAGACCATGTGTACATACATAGTATTGAGTTCGATAACTCAGTCTGTAGACGAGCTGATCCGAACTATTTTATGCGTATGACGCTGTGATGACACACCAAATAGTTTTAATTATTTCTATTGCAAAACACAAAATAATCTACAATGCCTTTTTCTACTCCCAGACCATGTGTACATACATAGTATTGAGTTCGATAACTCAGTCTGTAGACGAGCTGATCCGAACTATTTTATGCGTATGACGCTGTGATGACAAGCTAAATAGTTTCAATTGTCTCTGTTGCAAAACACAAAACAATCAAACTACTACTGTGAAAGGTTTCAAAGACCTTTTACTTGAAGAATTACCGGAACAATATTTGACATTTGAAATTAAAAATATAAAATGGTTATAGAGAGCATATGCAGACGTTTTAGGAAAGGTTCTAGCAAATTGATAAGATGAAAGTTTTGAAAATTTATGAGTTTTCTGCAATACTGGCAAATATACACGTTTATTCAAAGCTGTATTTGGGGCACTGCACACGGAAATATAGAATGATATAGAGTTATACAAGAATTATAAATAAAGTACACTATCAGTGCACCACACGTATGACTCGTCAAAAACACCAATGAAGCTGTTAATTCGGTATTTTATTTGTAGGACAATACCCAGCAACGCGAGATTATCTAACAGACAAGAAGTTGTATAGAATGGAGACATAAGTTCTGTTCGCTCGGCAGTTTTATGCAAATATCTCATCACTGTGCTGTAATTAGTTCCGGTTAAATTGAAAACTTGATTCATAATTAAACACGATAAAAGACTGATTCACATCTATATTCTCCTAACAATAGGAGAATGCCAATACAGACATAGATAGTCTGGCAGAGACCCTGGTATTCGCGTTCTTCCCAGTCAAGCAGTTGGAACACGCGCGCTCGCCCTTCACAGATGAAACGCGAATCCTAGGGTATTCACTGATCACTGCGTCTCACGTGACTAGACAAGCAGCACGTAATAAGACGCAGATACAGGCAAACCGCCATTTTGAAATGTGCTAGTTTTTGGTCTCCCGGAAGTTGCGCATGTCCGTACGTAGTGTATCCTTTTTTTTTGTCGCGTGTTTTTAGTCTAGTCTGGTAGCTGCTAATATTTCAAAACTTGTTAAGTATGGTTATTAAATCCTTGTTAAATTCTTGCCACGTTGGCATTATAAAAAAACTGTGATTATGCTTTACTTTAATTCACGTAAAATTGAACAGCCAATGATGGCGCCCCACGGTTCAACCAATCAAATTTCGTAGATTGATACATGAGCGTTTCCCATTACCTGCCTCTTTGTGCTTGTCACATAGGCGGGGACCAGTCAACCCAGGGTTTGGACGCTCTTGCAAACGACCGGTCGGATTTTTGCCTAATCCGGGTACTTTATAAAACTCCAGGCATCAGTCAATCAGAAACAAATGACAAGTACCATAGCCAAATAAAATTAAAAATGACATATAAAAACATACCGCGTATATAGGTCTACTGGCTACTAGTATTAATATTCTCTCCGCCAAGTAAGATAGGTGTTTCTTTTTTATGGCACTATCTTATGAATATTCATATCCTTGCAAGAACCGACAATCGTCGTTTCTGTCAGCGCGTCCTCAAAGCGTAACCTTCGAATGCAGGCCCATTGCGGCGCACACAAGTGGAGAGTCTAAGACATAAAGTTTATAATTGATATCATATTTACATTATGGCAGTTTTACTAAATACGGCTCCAAGTAAGTTACTCTTTATTGTTTTTCACGGTTGCATAAGGTCTTCAGACATTGTCGATTTCTTTCAGTGTAACATGATATTTAAATTATAAATCAATTTTGATTTCATAATCAATAAAAAGAAGATTCAAAAAACCCCAGGTCCTCAGCCGAATATGAGAAAGGCAAAATGTTTTTCGGACTGGCAAAAGGCAGGGCAAACAAAACTATGCAATAACAATAAATAACATGACATAAAACATCTGGGCGAAAGCAAAACAGAACAAAACAAAACAAAAAAAATACCAAGGAGAAAAAAACACATAACACAAAAAAAGACATCCGCTAGAAATCGAAATTGAACAGGAAAGAAAGAACCTGCGCAAAACAAAAGCAATTTTGTAAAATATAGATGTACATGTAATTGGGTTCGTAAATTTACATTATACGATTCTATTAAGTAGTTGCACTTAACGTGTTATGAATTAACACTTTTAGAAGAAGACAAAATTGAAGCCTCACACCATGATGGTTATCTTTGGCATGAAATAGGCAATAGCTCGAGATAAGGCATAGTTTACTGACATCACGTATCACGGCTTTATGCTGTATACTTAATTTCAGTGCTTCAAGAAGTTATAGAAGTCTGAGTTTATTGTCTCTCGTAAGTTGTCCTTTCGACCCGAATTCAAAACAAATGAGTTCAATCGAATGACCTTGAGCTTGTATAGAGTTAACAAGACGTGAATATTTCGTGCATTTGTCATTGTGACGTCTCTCGATATTAAATTCAAATGGTACTTTCAGCTCAAAAATGATCATTCTTTTTACATTATTGAGCAAAATAACAAGATCAGAACGGTCAGATGTACATAAAACATTGCGCGTGATGGTAGCCTTTGTATGATCTGGTAAATCGACATAAATAGATAATGTATCCATAATTGATGACAAAGCACAAGTTTGAAAAATATAATTCAGAATATTATGATGTCGCCAAGTACTAGTGTATCTATTCTGTTCAAGCATGGTTTTGCAGCCATTCAGAACATGATGAAGTGTTTGGGTATTACCGCAAAGTTTACACTTTGAGGAAATTTTCTTACCCCATCTATGTAGATTATTGAACGTTTGAAGACAGTCAATGGCAGCTCTGACTGCGAAGCTGACGACTTTTTGGGATGTTATAGATAATGTTTCTCTATGTAATGTAAGACTTTTCTCCAGCAAGAAGCGCCAGGAATTTTCCCTGAACAACCAGGGATTTTATTTTATCCATCCCATGACACTGATATTTTGTTGTAACGATTTATTTGATGTTTTCCTTCACATGGTCCCACTTACTACCTGATGCTGTATTAACAGCATCTGTTGTTATGGCAACAGCTACAAACTTGCCATATGATTTCCTACTGTACGATTCGTTCAGAGCTATCGTGGCATTTATGGCCGCCATTACCTGGTCATCTGTCCTATTGTGACAGTGTGCTACGGTATTTGTATGAAATTCACTGTACAGGTGGGAGATAAGCGGAATGGCGATTCCCTGTTGACTGTAAATAAGTGGCACCATGAGAAGGAACGTTTAACCACTTTTTGGTATATTTAGTTGTGATACTATTTAGAAAGCTTCTTTATAATTTTGTAAGATCATGTATAGTTAATATAAATCTAATTGAAGAAAGTATATACTTGGAATATACATGTAACTTACATTCGGGTCTTACTAATGAAGAATCAATATTTGATAACATACTGGTAATTTTGTCTTTCACTAAGGCCAAAGCCTCTTGTTATGTACCTGATTAGGTAATCCATGAACCCAGAAATTTTGCTGGAGCGCTTAACCAGAGTTACTTGACTATCGTCAATATAGTATGGCACAGCTTTAGCCTGACCACAGCAAAGTAAAAACGTCTTACATTTAGATGGCTTCGAATGTAGATTCATTGTTTTCGTAATCCTCTGAACCTCATCCATCAATTTCTGATGCTTACGCTTGTTATTTGTTACTACAATGAAATCATCGGCATATTGAAGGGTTTTGAGTTTTTGATCATTAAGAACACATGAATTTTATACATCTACAGGCTGAGTTTTAAACTCGATACTTTTTCTGAATGTGTTTTTCGGCAAAGTACAAGTAACTGTGGTCGACATTTATAGCAAAAGTTATCATAACGAAAAAATTATCAAAGTCACGTGATTTAGCTGACTTACATTTGTTTGGAAACAAAGGGTTGGCATAGACATACAGGCTGTGTTAAAAAAATCAAGTTCAACCATTGCGACATGAATATGAGAGTAGAACAAGAACTTTTATTCTTAAATCGAACGACACAAATATTTGAAAATGATGAAAATTACAACTTATCCAGTCACAGCTCACTTACATCCATTTTGATGCTTTTTGCTCTCAGTTTGTGTCCCTCACAGAAGCACAGTAAGTGAGGCTACCCACAATTCTCCACGATCCGTACACACGGAGATCACTCACTAAACTGAAGCAAATTTCTTCTGTACACAGAACAGCTCGGTCCATATTTCGAAATTCTGGGACCATAGTTTTGATAATCATAATTCTCTAATTTCTCACTGTGAATAATGAGAAGATCAACCCCTTTTCCGCGGAGGAGATAGCAATTTTGTGATTTTTTCAACATAGTTTTTTGACAGCCATATGCAATATTTTCAAGGAAACTAAGGGAATAAGTTGCATCTGTGTTGGCAAAAGATAGGGTATTGATTTTTTTGAATGTGTGTAACAAAGGAAATTTGCATGTCTGACAGGTGGTATGATGAGACCATCTTAGTTGCTGATAACTTTACCTTGACAAGTGTACAATTTTTAGCACCTTCAAACGTGGAATTCTTATTCAATTTACTCCTGAATTTTAAACATAATCAATATTTTTGGACCGTAGTTTTAACCAATAATTCTAAAATTAAATTTTAAGTTTCAAATTGTTCAGAAACTGATAAAATTGAAGAAGCCTTTAGCAAATAATGTCTGAGCACACAAATCAAGAGGAATTGTGAGTAGTCTCACTTACTGTGAGAAGTCCAGCGTTCCATTGAAACACATGGCCATTTCCTTACCTTGAACCTTTGATCCCTGAAACGTTGAAGACCAAGACAATTGCTAAATATCGACAAAATATAATATGGAGTGTTTCATATGGTATTACAGACGAAACATAAAACTTCTGCAAGACCCTCCAGGATGTTTGTCAACTGTACCTTTCAAGCACCTGTTTACATCAAGTTTTCTCGTTTGCCGAAATAAAATAGCTCTTCTCAAGAAGCCATGGAAAATTAAATTTTTAGACACAATTATTAATGAAATATAAACATTTGAATAACATTGTTGAACTCTGTTGATATCGTTTGCAATGAATGCTGTACTACTAGCGACATAATAATGATCGTATTGATCAGCTGATACCATGCAGCTCGCTGATCATGCTGATGTCGATGCATGAACATTCCGTTTTCTTTATGTCTGGCACTTCACCGTGTCGACTTTTTGAATGGCATGATATTGATGTTTCAAGTTCGATAAAGACGGTAGGGATGCAGGTCCTTTTCATTTCCTTCGAAAATACGTCGTTTTTTTATTCCAAATTGAACCGTAAAAGTGCTGCTCATTGTTTGTGTGTTGAACGTGCGTGTTCAGTGCAGTGCAGTGTTGAGTGCGTGTAAAGTATACAGTATGCAGAGTCAGGGCCGATTCCGCTCGGACAGAAATGTCCGATAGAGTACAAGGGGGTCAGGGTGCAAAGGGTTAAATAGAAATGTAAAGGGTAGGATATTGAATGTGGCTATTTCTAAAGTACGTGAAAGGTTTCATAGACCTTTACATGAAAACGTTTCTAAAACGAATCGGTAGTTAATATTTGACATTCGAAAATAACGCTTAAAATGGTTATATGGAGCATATGGACACGTTTCTATCGGCGACGGTTCTAGCAAATTGACCCGATAAATATTTTGAAAATTTATGATATTCCTACAATACTGGAAAATATAGACATTTATTCAAAGCTGTATTTGGGGCAAACAGAAGGAAGTATAGCATACTGCGGAATAATCCAGGAATTTTACTGTACGGTGTCTTTAATCGGGTTCGAACTCACAAAGTTCGGCACGCAGTTACCTAGAGGAGGCAACAGACCGAACCGCTAGACCAAATTCCCAATCTCAAAAAGAGTGGATCAATAACCGGGCTCTCAGTTGGTACAATATTTCTGACCGCGAACCCTCCATACGCTGTAGAGTACGTGAAGCACTCACGCTTGTACACTTAGGGAGCATTCGTTATTTACGGGGAGGGGGTGCCGGTGGAATTTGAGCGACAAATGAAACGTAAAAAGCGACCCCCCCTCAAAATCAAATTTCTAAAATTTGACCCCCCTCAATTCTTCAATTGTAAAATGTGACCCCCCCCCCATGAAAAAAAAATTCATCGGATTTGAAACATAACCCTTCGCACCCTGTGGCCCCGGGCTGAAAAAATTTCCTAACACACTAGAGAATCAACATTTTTGGTGAAATTCCAAAATCAATTTTTGCACACACATGAACTTGTAATCGCTCTAGTCTAATCAAGTACACTAATATCAATAATCAAGAGTACATAAATACACAGATTTACCTAGTTTTATATTGGAAAAAATTATTCATAGTTTCCTCATAGACAAGATAGTGAATCAACATTTCGGTGACATTCCAAAATCAAATTTCTTACACAAACATCCACTTGTAACCACCCTAGTCTAATCAAGTACATTAATATCAATAATCAAGCGTACATAAATACACAGATTTAACTAGTTTTGTAATGGAAAAAAATTATTCATAGTTTCCTCTGACAAGATAGTGAATTAACAATTCGGTGGAATTCCAAAATCAAATTTCTTGCTCACACATGCACTGGTAACTACCCTAGTTTGAACAAGTACATTAACATCAATAATCAAGAGTCTATAAATACACATATTTAGCTAGTTTTGTATTTAAAAGAAATTATTTATAGCTTCTCATAGATTATGTATGGAGGACCTGTGTATTTTCTATTTTGCCTGGGAGTTCTTGTGTGTTATCACTGTATACCTAGGGAGTCCAAAACGGGAACTTTCCAGAGAGTGTTTTACGTTGCATGCTGCACTGGCACTGGAAGGTTTGAGTGTCAGCGTGTGCTTTTTAAGTCAGATATTTCTCTATGTAAAGAAATCGGTGAGTAGCAGAGATCGAACTTTATGCCGATCGGACTGTTTATTTAAACCCTACGCCATCCTCTTCTTTAGTCGATGGAACGAATATTGCTCACAGAAGTAAAAGCCGTACCGTATACTTGCAATATACGCACTACACGCTGAGATGATAATATCACCACAAGTTGAAAGCTGATCTTTCTGCAGCAAAGTGTGTGTTAACTGTGAGCTTCATTCCGTTTATGAGTTCAGTCAGATGTCTGAGATTGTCATGAGAACATTATTTATGATTGTTCCACTGAACTTTTGTCGATGCGCGGAGTTAGCAGAGGAAGACTTCAGATTAGTTCGGCATGTCCCGACCAGAAGTAAACAAAGATCTAAGATGGCTGCTCCCGTGGTAGCTGAACTGGACGCTGCTTAGCAGTGAATTGCGTGTGTTGTCGCCGACTTTCATGTGCAGACATTACACGGGACTTACAATTGTGCTCATCATCGAACATTAGTTAAAGTCACGTGTGACTATTTGTGTTTCCCAGCCGCGTGGTCAAGTCTGAGGTACCTCTGCGGTAACGTTAAGTTTTCCATAGAAATTGTTAAGCATTTAGAAAGGGTTTGAACAGAGTTTTTGTTCTGAAAGTGTGTTCGACTCCTGCCGTCGGGAGGTCGATCAGTACGGTTATTGTCACCATGGAGTAATATTTATTGTTTTGAAGTACGGTTTTACTATTTTATATGTAGACCTCCATATTTGACACAATATACAGATGTTTGTTACATTATATGACTGTGTGTTGGTTCCTCATTTCATGCCCCATGCTGTGTAGCCCTGCATACAGGTGTGTGCACGTGCGTTCCCAGCATTATATGGCCTCTACCACAGCCCTGAAATGGTCTTTGAAGAGACTTGAGGTCTCTGCGGCCTGGATCTGGACCGCAATGAAGACTAAACGGTCTTTTTGGCCGAAATTCTGCTCGTCTATCGGGGCAAAATCCTTTCCCTGCCTACCTTTACCTCCTAACCAATCCCAGAAAAGATGCGATTGACTTCTCCTAACGTCCAAAAAACCGCTCATTTTCTGAAACATAACATACTCGACAAGTTGTTTACCCATTGCGATCCCCATTTCGAATCTCGCTGCAGAGACCCCAGTTATCTCCACAGACCGTTGCAGGGCTGTGGTGGAGGCCGTATAACGCCAGGAACACAAAGACCTGCACTCAGGGCTACATGCTCTGTTGCTGCTCTAGAAAGGTTAACGCCAGTCTCGGACTTGTTGGCCCTGCTAGAGAAATAAATTTGGCTGAGCTTCTGTCGGTTATTATTCTGCCGTCTCGAAACATCGGTTACACAAGCAACATTTCGGTGAAATTCAAAGTCAATTTCGTTTTCTATAACTCAATACAAACCTTTGTAAAATTTGACCCCCCCTTCAATCATTGATTGTAAAATTTGACCCCCCCCTAAAAGCGGTTTTGTAAAAGTCAACCCCCCCTGATTTCCACCGACCCCTCCCAGTAAAAAACGAATGCTCCCTTATTATCACCCGTCGCACGCACAAACTTTATCCAAACAATGAGTACATCGCTTAAACGAGAACAATTCAGTCCACTAGCAGAGCTATCAACCCAGACTAAAACAATACGGCGTTTTCAATCGGGTTCAAACTCACAACGTACGGCACCCAGCCACCTTGCAGAGAAACCACCGACAAAACCACTCGGACATATACAGAACACTGAATGTCGCGTACACATTTAGTTGTCCAACGGTTTGAATGTAGTGCAGATCACAGAAGTTTCTGTGCACCACTCTTATGGCCCATCAAAATCTCAATACAGCTATTAATTCTGTCATTTATTTCCAGAAAATGTCCATCACTGTGCGATTATATAACAAAAGATAAATGGCATACAATAGAGACATGCGCTAGAGCTGTTTGAGTTTCAGTCTCAACATATTGTGTACTGTATTTGTCCGAGCGGTTTTGTCTGTGGTTTCTCTGCAAGGTGACCGGGTGCCGTACGTTGTATAAAAAACGTTAAGCACTCTATGATGTGCACATTCCTAATCACCATAGGTGTACATTTGACATCGAAACGGAAGAGTAATAAAAAACATACAGACGTTGACATCAGAGGCGCTACATGTTTGTTTTAAAGGAAGAAAATACAAGAGAAAACTGTTAAAGTAACTGACCCCCCTCCCTTCCCAGGGGCATGAATGGGGTCATCATAGGCATGTTGCAGTCTGATGTTTTGAGGTGTGATGCCACGATACGAGCACAATTCTATATAAATATGTTTTACTGCTGCTTTGCTGTCAAAGTAAAAACAAAATATTCGGATAAGCTGTGCAATAGCGTTCTCATGCCATGCCGGCCATTAGTTCACGAAAACCAAGAGAGCATAAATCTGGTCTGTCTTTACATTTGTGCCAATTTTGGCAAGCTTATTGTAAATTATCAATTATGATATTCAAAACGAGAGAGAGAGAGAGAGAGAGAGAGAGAGAGAGAGAGAGGCTTGCAGTACATACAACAACTTATTTGTTATATATTGTCTTCCAAATTTACAATCGGTTACGGTAAGTGCGTACCATTTCACACGTTCTCTTTAAGGTATTTTATTATTTCTTAGCTTTAGCAATTACAATATAAGGAAGGTTATACTCTTCTTGAAGATGATAATGCACAGGTCCGATTGTTTAACAGAACATTTTAGATAATGTCATAGCAAATAAAATGCATAATATGAAGCTACGTGTCTTTACAGTTGAAAAGAGAGTTTATAAATCAATAATCTGTTTTGACTCGCGATGTCCATCGGCGTCGTTCCGGTGTCCAAATCTACCATTATTTTCCGGCATGAACTTCAGGATGGTGGTACAAGCAATAGTATAGGAAGTAGTCATCCACATTGGTATGGGTACAGTACATCACATTAATGGACAAAGTAACCTCACCAGATGGGTTCCACCAAATGTCTCCAGCTAATCGCTCTGGGCATTCCTTAAAAACCGTAAAAGGAAAACACGCTGTCATGTATTCAACCCTATCTTGTCTCTTTATTTTAATTGTCTGGCCATAAGGATTCTTATTCTCAATGAGATCTATCTTCAAGAGATACTATACGTAAATTTTAATTAAGTTATTATTACTTTTTATTAATTTCAACTATGTTTTCTAGTTTGACTTCGCAAATTACTCTAGTTCAACCACAGTCCCTCAAAACTCGGAAGACGATGGTTGTACTGTTTTTAGAAAACCAAACGATTTACATATTGTGCAAAAGCTGCGGAGTTGGTTTTCGAGTTAGTTTTCGAGTCACAGCTTACTTACGTCCATTCTTTTGCTACCTGCAAACCCAAAGTGTCCCTCATAGAGTTCCACAGTTCCATTAAAACACATGACCACTTCCTCGCCTCGAATCCTTGATCCCTAAAACGTGAAAATTGGACACAATTGATAAATATTGATTAGAGGTACCACGTGCAGAAACACAGTCAATTGCCTTATATGGTATTAACAACGAAACATAAAACATGTTCAAGACGCAGTAAGGATATTTTTACATGTTTCCCTGAACTTCTTTTGTCCGACGCCATCGTACACGAGGGTCTTTTCGCGGAGCCGTACTAATGCTGGCCGAAGGCGATATATTTAACAAATTGACATCTTCCTACTTTACGTTAAATGCAATAATACAAATTCATTTCATCAGCTAGCAGAGGTATTTTATCGGGTAGAATATCAGTGGGCCGGATTACTTTCGTTCTTGTGTGCGCGTTGCTGTGAACAGTCGTGTGAAACAATGGTGATATGCACATTATTTTCATTCATAAATCTGAGTTGTGTGTTGATGTCACGTGGACTGACATTTGATACAGGATGACGGACAAGGATGTCAATCACTACACTGGGGTTGGACGGTCGAGTTGAAGGGCGCATCGCTCCGGTCGGGTCCGCAAGCCACTCTACTACGGTCGTTTATTCGGCACCTTACCACTAATGAATGTTGATTAATAAGAACTTTACACTAAAAATATAATTAAGATAATTAAAGAGGACAAAGTAACGGTAGTTATCTTTTTAGGAAATTTTCAGGACCTTAAAGTTTATGGCTTGGGTCAGAAGGTTAATCGACCGGCTTTCCCACTGAATTTGACTGTCGTCACTGCAGTCGTTTTTATCTGCCACACGACGACGTTTACGTTACGGAGACTGAGGTGAATTGCTCCTCGATATTTACTGCAAGGTGTGCCATGCAATTATTATAAGTTGCAGCGTAAAAAGTCCGGCCGACTGCTGCTGTTGCCGCAGGATATTTAAAAACGGTCGCGAAGGAGAGAACGTTCCTACTAATATTTGATTTTTAAAGGAAACAGTCGTCGGAACTGCGCCTGTGCGAGTTTCTTGTTTACAAACAATGCATTTTGTGCACGATATCTAGATGCATCTCATCATCATAGCTACAACATTTAAATTATATTATGTATATTATGACAGACATGTTTAAACTATCGTCAATCACCATCGTATCTATCTATATATATTTAGATGTGTTAGATAATTCAAGTAAATGTATTTTGCTTGAAGTGGCATGTAAAAGTGCATGTGTGTACAACAAATTTGATTTTTGGACTTTATCGATAATGTTGATTCACTATACATGGTAGTCTATGAGAAAACTGTGAAAGCGTATTTTCCAATAGAAAACTAGCAATACCTGTTCACCACTTATATGTCTTATAACTGGTTTAAATGTACTTGATTAGCATGGGGTGTTTACAAGTTCACATATGTACAAGAAATTTGATTTTAGAATTTCGCCGGACATGTTGGTGTTATATGCATAAGAGTCTCTGACAAAACTGGGAATATTTTTTCCCAGAATAAAACTTGCATTATTATTATTAAAGTTACTAGGTTAAAATATATATCGACTCTCTATATATCGCGTTAAAGCTAGAATAGACAAAGGCATCCGATTTTCGAATTGTGGGTAACACGCTATTGTCACTATTTTGCAATCGGTCTAAGAATTTAAACAAAAACTTGCGTCGCAGAACTTGGAAAGATGGAATTGAATTTTCAACAAACATTGCACTTGCACTACAATTACGAGGCAAACGCATGAGAATACGAAACGCATTGATGTTAGACACTCTTAGCTTGTTTATACACTGACGACTGATATCCCACCATAATTGTGAACAATACATGTTGGTACAGTATGTACAGAAAAGAGTCACCTTAACAGCATTATTACAACTATGGAATTTACGTAGGAGTGAATTCGCATAACCATAAAATCTACGTGTTTGTCTCTTAATGTCATAGTCATCACACAAATTATCAGTTAATACATATCTCAAGTAAGTATGTTTTGAAACGGCATCCAGTTCTTAGCGCTCAAATTGACGGTTGGAACAAGGTCAACAAAAAGCCGAAATGAACGACAAATAAAGTACATGAATTCTGACTTTTTCGGGTTATATACAATGTCATGTTCCGTTCCATAATTTTCACAAATTGAAACCAGTGTACGCAAACCTGCAATCGATGGACTCATTAAAGCTGTGTCGTCTGCATACATGAGGTGGTTTATCATCAAACCGCCTACATTGCAACCTTTGTTACAACTACGTAAGCGAATGATATTATTATTATTATTATTATTATTATTATTATTATTATTATTACAAGTTTAGGGGCTATAAGTATTATATAGAAATCTAATAACAGTTCATTGAAGCTGTGGGAATTCTGAAAAAGAGGTTTTCGAATGCAGGCCCATCGTGGCAGTCGTGGGCGCGCACAAAACAAGGCACAGCGACTGTGGAGAGTCTATGCCAGTGTATTTGCTGCAAATATACCTTCACGCATGCGCACTCGTTTGCCAGTGTAGTCTGCCAATATGAGCATGCGCAATTGAGTTTACCTGCGCGTGAATGTGTAGTTATTACGTCTCGTGCTATAATCTTTTCGTGGAGCTTTGCATGTTGACAAAACTGGAATTTATACTGCAGAGAATACTTTTCAGGACATCACAAGTGAGTCCCTAAGGTAACAAGCAGGACGTTAAGGAAATCCTTTCAGATAGTTCACGCCGCCTGTGGCCATTTTGTGGAGTATAAGCTTATACGTACCTGGAGCAATGGTATACAGTATTTCTACTGTACATATATTGCCAGATAATATGCGATGGAACTTTGCGTTTCACGTCGTTCAATCATTCAGATGGAAATGCTGGCCTTCTCCAAACTTTGAAAAAAAAATCAGGGTGACAGACTTTGGAATGCTAACTCTCGTATAACAATTACGTTGAAGAAATTTTTATGCGAGCTCGGCAACATTTTTTTATTTGAGAACTCTCATCATGGCGGATTCACTGAAACAGTGAGTATTCAACAACTTTTTCCTATGTCCATGTAGCACTTGTGCAAAAATAAGCGAGTCCACAGGCCTTTGGCGAATCAATAAATGCGTTTTTCACCAAGCTGAAAGGTTGAAAGATGCGTCCGTCACTTTGGGACGAGCTAGATAAATGCAGTCAAACCCAGCTGGGCATAGAAATTTGCCATAGTATGACTTTGTTCTGCAAAAACCCGGCCGTATACACATCAAAAGACTAAAAAATTCACTTCATGGGCAGAACCTTGTAAAATAGCCCTTTTTGTCTGGATAACGGAAAAAGATACCTCTGATCTAAAACATGCATGGGCTGCCAGCCAGTGTCACCGGGCTACCAACTTCAGAATATGGTTGCCCAAGTGGACTACCAGTTAAAAAAGTTAAATTCGAGCCCTGGGCAATATTAGACATGAAACATTTAACTTGTAATATTTCCCTTGTCTTGGCCTGCTGGGTTTAAAAAAATGTTTAAAGGTATACAGGGATCATGTTCAAATTTAGCCATTACTACCATGGAAAGGGGAGATCTAGCTAATAATCAGAATCACAGAGATAATGGGGTCACGCCAGGTCACACAAAAAAAATGCATCATTACATGGCCATAATTTTACTTTAGTTAAACAATCAGAAATATATAATTTGTCTTCATTATTCTTCCTGGAATAAGGCAAAGAAATCACGATAAATTATTATGAAATGAACATTATTATAAGTCGTTAATTATAAATCCATAAATAAATAACTACCAGTGAATTATGTTTTAAATAAAACAAAAAAACTGCGATACTGTTAGTGGTTGTGATAAAAATAATGGTACATTGGGTGATAAGGAGGATTGGGTTCGGATACTAGTAGAATTAATTTCAGGACATAAAATGTATTTGAAGGCATAAACTTAATTCGATAAATGCATAATAAGTTAGTAATATACTATATAACACTTATTTGGGATGACTGCATGAAACACAATTAAAAATGCTTGAAAAATTATCTGGTCTTTGTAAAATTAATTCTAACACACTAAAATTAACGGAAAACATAATTTTGACCAAAATTGCCAAAATATACATTATCTTTATTATTCTTTCTAGAATGAAGGCAAAGAAATTACAATTTTTATTATTATTATTATAGAACAAATGTTAAAAGTTCTTACTTAGAAATCCATAAAATAAATAAAAAACAGTGAATGACATTTTAACATAGACCCAATTGAGGGTCTATGGTTTTAAATAAAACAAATTGTGGTTATCGAAATGGTTAATATGGCAACATTAAACAAAAATAAACATGGAGTTCATGCTGTTATAAATACACTTAGGAGAGCATTTGCATAGTAACTGGGATTACTTTTAATGTACTAAGGAAAGAAAATAAAATTTTAAAACGCAAATAGGTTACTATGGAAACACAGGGCAGTAAAAACGGATATCATATTTTGTCTTTTTAACCCGAAATAACCCTTTGGTATAATATTTCTGTTGATTACCGGATTTTTACACTGGATAATTGGTCTTTCTAACCCAAAATATCCCTGTTGATTACTGGATTTTAGGTGGAATCTTTGAAAAATTGGTAATTTTTACTCCTGAATGGTTGCCATGGAAACATCTCACATTAAAAATGAGCGTGATTTTTTTCGTGTGCTCACCAGAAAAACCCTTATCATAAATTTTACATCAATCAATATTTCTTTAATAGGAATTAGGGAAAAAGTAACATTTTCAATCCCAAAATAGTTACCATGGCAACTCGAAACATTAAAATAAGTCTGGTTTTGTGTTCTCTTACCCGAACTCCCCCACTAGATATTTTTTATATCAATCAAAGTAACTTTTCATGGGATATTAGAAAAACTGAAATTTTCAACCCCTAAAATGGTTACCATGGAAACATGGGGCAGTGAAATCGATATCATATTTGGTCTTTTCGACCCAAAATACCCTTATGGTGAAATTTTCATGGAAATTGAACCTACGATTATTCGCGTTATTATTTCTATATATATAATACTTAATATATTATATTAATTATACTTTAGAGGGTAGTCTGTGTTACAAAATTATAATAACTTACATCAGAGCCCTCACACAGGACATTATACAAATAGTGAACAAATTATTTCTGCATATATGGACCCTGTGTAATTGACAAAATTGTACTTGATTCGAAGGTGGTTACATAATATGCGCTGGGATGGTGATCTTAAACTAATCTTATAATTTTGTTTTGTGTTGTTTGTAAGCGACATATTTTTAGTCGATGCATTAAGCCATGAATATCAATACGGACATGCGTAGTCGTAAATACAGTTACAATTTTTCAAGTGTCAAAATCAAGCAAATAACATTTACTGTATGAGAATTTGAGCCAAAGTTCGTTTTCTGGATAACGCGTGTGACAATGTTGTCACCCTGCAGTCTTTGATCTAAATCACCCCCTGATAGCTATCGTCTATGTCAAAAATGCTAGTATTATTACAAGTTATCTTCAGTTCGGAATAGCTTCTCAATTGATGGCTGGACCAAAAAAAAGAATCGAATCGGTCTTACCAAGATGCAAGCTAATCTATCGTCGTTCAACCATTCATTTTTATAAACTTTGCAATTCTGGACTCAAACTATCCTGATTTGCCTATGATTGTTTCCATAGACAAATTGTGCAGAAATCGTCAGCATACAATGAAAAATGACAATCGACAGCCGAACAGCTGGGGACCAAATATCGACCCTTGTTGAAGACCACAAATAATTCGATTCATCGATGAAGTATGCCTATTTACGGTAACCACCTGCTGTATGTCAGTCAAATATGATCTGAACCAATCGAGAGCCTTGTCATTCCAACCTATCTATTTAAATTTATGTAACAAGATGTCATATCG
Organism: Ptychodera flava; assembly: GCF_041260155.1. Lineage (NCBI taxonomy): Eukaryota > Metazoa > Hemichordata > Enteropneusta > Ptychoderidae > Ptychodera > Ptychodera flava. Next base: position 6,470,882 of record NW_027248277.1, read on the forward strand.
CATCCCTAGGTTTTTTCAGGGTTTTCCAAAGTTCTGCACTGTTCTTCCCAGATTCGTTGATGTTTGACTTAAAATGGTCTCCTTTGCTTTCTCCACAAGTCTAGCAATTTTGTTCCTGACTGCCCTAAATTGTTGAAATAGAGATGTATCACATGACGATTTAATTCTCTGTAGGGTATTATCCCTTTCTTTGATACAATGATGATCCAATATCTCACCAGAAATCAATGGCATGGATTTCTATTCCCCCTAATTTCTTTGACTGCGCAATTTTTTCGATCACACCGAAAAAAGGACTTACGACTGTTTCAAGCTTCGTCAGCTTTACTATAGTTTATCACAAGAAATAAATCGATTGATAACATTGATGTCAACATTTTAATATAATAACCTTTCATCGATCTTTCATCGAGCTTAACCACATCATAAGAACAAATCTGACCTTTGTACACTTTTTTGTAAAATACATTGCATCGTGGGCACAGATACTAAAACACCTTATTGGCAAAATCTTGTCCTTATCCGTGTTAAAAATAAGATCCATGATTTTGAAATCACGGTAGTGACTATAATAAAGTCTGTAATAATTTGTTCCAAAACGAAAACATGTTATTGACAAAAATATGTAAACTTCCTGAAAAGACACAACCATTTGATTTGTCAACATTACAATTTAAATCGCCTATTATAATTGATTTCCGTACTCGAATTTAATCAACTGACGTTCATGTATCTTCTAAAGAATTGAAAAAATCATGAAATGCGGTGGTCTGTAACACATACCTATTATAATTGGCTTTGATTTTGGCAAAGTCTAGTCAATTCAAATTGCCTCTCCTGTCAATAGTTTCATTTGCCAGATCTAATCTTTGACTGAAAGCAAAAGTCCACGGACTTAATGTCCTAACACACACCTCTACCTTCCCGATTCCGATCTCTTCTTTGGATAACATATGCAGGTATCTCATTATCCGGTATTTAATCATCTAACCATGTTACACTTATCCCAATTATTGCCGCTTAAGTTGTGTGGGCTCTATTCTGTAATTACCCCAGTATTGATAGCAGACTACGAGCATTGATGAATAATATGTAAACGCCGTTTGTTGATATCAAAAGCAGTCGTAAGACTTTTACGTACACCTGAAATATTGAATAGTTATATCACGATCAGCGTCTGTGTTCGGTCAATAAAGAGAACATGGCCGTGGGTCATTTGGTTACATAAATGTAGCATGGACATCAAATGTTCTTGCATTTATGTGAAGCCATTTTTGCAGGGAAAACATAAAGACGTAAAACAGGGACAATTCTGATGTTTTATCAGTCTTGTTCTACGTTCACAGTTTGCGAATCGGGCAAGTTTCAGGCGGTAAGTTACAGTATGTATCACGGAAAGGAACATTTTTGTATTTGAGCATTAAAAATACGTACTACTCAAATCTGTCGCTACCACCAGCCTTTAAGAAAAAGATGAAAAGAGAAAACGACATACGTGTCTACGTTCTTCAACACTGTGGTTCCCTTACCAAATCTCTGTGTGTCTGACTTTCTGCACGCCTCTGCATCAGTTTCTATCTTAACAACTAAGAATATCGCGCGTCCGAGTGAAACCACATGCGCAAAATCTGAGATTAAAGACCAAACTATATATTTTATTTACCAAATCTGCTGTGTCGAGTTTATCTTGCACCACGTCCACAAGTCTATATGTTTTGGTTTCCTCAATGAACGGACCTATTGCTTTGTAAACAACTTGGTCTCCAAGGTTCACTTTTCTCAAGTTTGTCTGGTAAATTCCACAACTCTTCCGTGCATTCTATTTCCTGTTGAACAACTACGTTTCTCACGACACCATCATACTCAGTCAAAGAAACATGTGAACACATCCATTCCTCAGACACGAACGGTTCATCCGAGTCACAGAGAACGATTGGCAACAGGGTAGCAAAGAGGAATGCCAACAGCATATCTTGAAAATGGAAACAAAACAACAAATTTTAGTTGATTTTTAAGGACAAACGATGGATAATGTCACGTGCGTCTAGATAAAAAGAAGATTTTTAACTTTTGCTAAAACATTTCCCTGGGAACATTGAACAATTGTCTTTCATAATCAAGCTTCAAAATCAGTAATCAAAATGCAAAGTCCTTGACTAGAGAAACACGTTACATAATGCTTATTTTAATTAGAACGCACCTCGGGGACAGACGTTCGGACTCTCAGACTTTTACAATTGTCTTCTGATATATGGAGGTTCATTTTAAAGCTCTCGGTGAAAGAAAACTTTTTACCGGCTTAGTTTTTCGAAATTCGAAAATTTCTATTTCTCATAGAGTTAACACAGGGAAGGCGGCCATTTTGAATTTCTAATATCGGTACATCTTGGGTAATTTCTTTCTCTAGCACCAAAATTAGCACGGTGACCCCCTATTTTTATTCTTGATTTCGAAAGAGAATGATTGAAAGATTCCTTGAGTGAAGTTAGAGGAAAAGTTTAAGTCTTTCACTTTCGAGATGCATACTACCTTAAGTTTGTTTACAATATTGTGAAACTTAAAAGAGTCGGATTCACCGCAACAAGACTTCGAAATCATTTGTTTCCTCACAGGCCTTAGAGGAGACCAAACAATTACCATTAAGAGTTTTGTTAAAACCTGACCGTCAATCCGACTGTCTTTCCACTCTGTCTTGGTCGAAAATCAGGAAGTTCGCGTCGTATTCTTATTCTTCACGGCATGAATGGTTTTAAAACTCTCAGAAGCTTAAAGTGGCAAATGTTTCGAGGTCCAAAGCAACATCACCATGTAACTAGTGATGTCTTCAATAATTTATCGAATTCTACGGTGTTTAGAATTGCGACTTTAACATTCCGGACGAAGCATATGATTTCAAAAGCGATGGACTTTCAATATCAGAAAATAACGGCATGTGAGTTTCCTTGGATAGATTTCAAGAAAAAATTATCACGATGGCTGTGGAGTTATATGGCAAAGAGAAAAGTCTGGTGGTCAGGCCACAATATAACAAACTCGATTTTAGGCATGGTAATACAAAACGACGAAGCCATGTTAGTAATAGAATTATTAGTGTAAAGTACTCACTGCAAGAAAGGTAAATCTACTGGTTCATGAGCTGCACAACAATAGAGCGACATCTGCGCAGTGTTTCACACTAGCACATTTATATCCCTGAACAAGTTGTCTTTTTTATATTTTTGAAATCGCTTTTACGCTGATAGACCAAATTTAGCAAAAGTATGGCAAGGCGGAAAATGTCAACATTAATAATCCTAATAAAAGAATTAAAGTTGGACTACGTTGCATATGGTATTCTTTGTGTTAATAGCCTTCAAAATTACATCTATCTCACAAATTGCCGACAAACATGTATACAGTCATGCAATTTTTCGCGATACTTTAGTTTTTCCTTTTCCCGTACCAACATTACTTCTTGTTGTCTCTTGTCAGTGTCACGGCTGTACTTTCACTATCTCTGGGTTGAGGTACCGGTCTGGGATAGTAATGCTTTCAGTAACTGAAGCTGACACCAGTTGTCGGTTGTAAACACAACTTCAATCTTTATTACTAAACACCGTTCTCAGCCCCGTTCTCTGGCCTCTGCTCCGCTCTACTCTACTTCTAAAAAGTGTACAACTTAAATAGTTTCCAAATCTACATATTATAATAAATGACTCAAGCTACAATTTTAATTAAATACAGATATGTCAGAAAATATCCAAGGACAGGAAATATTGTCAAAACAGGACGAAGTGTTCTTTCAACCCGAAGTTTGAGTCAACGTCAACATCCGGTCACTTCTAATTGGTTTAACACCTGTTAAAACGATACACCACTCAACAAAAGACAGTGACGGTTACTTCAAGGTTGTGAACGTAAACAGTCTTAGTGAGTAATGGAAACTACAATCGTCAAGGGAATAAGCATAGGAACTCAGAGTAGTCTTGGAGATTACTGTAAGGTTACTAGAGTTCAAGTTAATTACTAAGCCTACAACTTTAAAAGTATGAAATCCTGGGAAAGGGAAGAGGAAGCGAAAAGGAGGGCGTTACACTACCCCACCTTTTTAATAACCAGCGTCCTCGCTGGTCAAAAGCATTGACTCTGTACAAGAAAGCAAATATTTCTGTCTAAAGAAAATATCTCAAATAAAACACAATGTGATTAAAATACGAGAGAATACATAACAGGCAGTGCTGTCATCTCTTACTCAAAATATTTTCATAAAATTATGTACGTCTAAAACGAACATTACAAGTGTAATGATATACTCTTATAAAGTAATGTAAAATACAATGTAAAATACTAACATCGTATCTTGAAAAAGACATAAAAACGTTACAATAAACTCTAACTAATTATATACGTTCGTGTAATCCAATCAATAATTTCTTAAATCATAACAAAGTTACCATTAATAACATACAATACTGTGAGTGTCTGTTGAACACTGGAAGGTGGGTGATTTATAGAAGGGTGATGTAATCGTGACCCTGGAATAGTGAAAAGGCGTTATCTGTTTATGGTCGTCACAGCAACGACCACTAGGCATAACTAGACTGTAGCAACAGCAAAATTTAGTGCCAAAATCCGAGGCTCTTCCTCGCATTATCTCCATCCAAACAAAATAACAACAAAAAGAAAACATCAACACCAAATATCATCAAACCAAAGACTTCAAAATCTTTATTATAAACACCGTTCTCAGCCCTCTGCTCCGCTCTACTCTACTTCTAAAAAGTGTACAACTTAAATAGTTTCCAAATCTACATATTATAATGAATGACTCAAGCTACAATTTGAATTAAATACAGATATGTAGGAAAATATTAAAGGACAGGAAATATTGTCAAAACAGGACGAAGTGTTCTTTCAACCTGAAGTTTGAGTCAACGTCAACCTCCGGTCACTTTTAATGATTTTAACATCTGTTAAAACAATACATCACTCAACACAAGACAGTGATGGTGACTTCAAGGTTGTGAACGTAAACAGTCTTAGTGAGTAATAGGAAACAACAATCGTCAAGGAAATAAGCATAGGAACTCAGTGTAATCTTTGAGATCACTGTAAGGTTACTAGAGTTCAAGTTAATTACTACACTACTACACTAAAACTATGAAATCCTGGGAAAGGAAGAGGAAGCGAAAGGAGGGCGTTACATCAGTATTTTATTTTTCGGTAACTAGTAATGGGAATCAGAGTAAAAAAGTGGCATCTTTCACGTAGCGTAAGCGGCAAGTACGGATTTGATTTTTTTCAATATTTATGTTTTTAACTACATTTTCCTTTTCGACACCAAGCTCATTATCAAATACATAGTATTTAGCTTGAAAATCAGCCTGTAAAAGAGCAGATTGCATATGTATTGTTTACCGTTGAATTCTGATCCGGACTATAAGTCTAATATAAGCGAGAACGTAGCCTTTTACACTAAGGATGTTGTGTTGACAAGCAAAATATTATGGAACAGTGTGCAAATGTTCCCATTATTTCTTTTGCGAAATACTAATTTGAGCTAAAAAAGCAAAGCAGTAAAACTACAAGTTTAAGGGCAACGAACGGTTCTAGGACAGTTACAACCTTACAACCCAAACAAATACCCTCTGGGCAATTACCACCAGACATTTACACACACCCCGCCAAATTACCACCAACGATCTACCATCGAGACATGTACCACACACATATTTTCCTCCTAACACTATTTATACATATAACGACAATATTGCTATATCGAAATGATGGAAAATGGGAAAAGAGGGAAAAACAAGTTCCCGAACAATCGCGAAGACTGCGTGTGCATGTTTTCAGTACTGTCTCCAGCTGGTTGCTAGATGATTTATCTTTACTATGCCTTACAAGTGTTCTATACATCCTAATTCTTACCCTATGCCTGTCAGGGAATCGAACCCGGGACGCCAACCTAAAGACCCCAACTATAACCAGTACGCCTGTTGCTTTTAGTTGCAAAATTAATCTTTAACGTGACACTGTATGGTTAACTATGCATTAAATAATAATGGATACTATAAATTTAAAACTGACATTAAAATAACAACTAAAAGGTGCTAACGGGCTAAAAAATGTATGTGTACCTAACATTTTATTGGCTTACCCTAAACCTGACCTTGACCCTCACCACTAGGCGAATAATGATATTTGCCTCTTTTCCATTTTTGTCTTTTTTCAGTCAAAACCGGGTTGTGTCTAAAGTTACACACATCTTCAGTTACATATTTTACTGGTAGAATGTGCGTTAGATTTTTCATAAAATATTTACTAATTCCTTCATCACCAACATGTAAAATACACTATATACGGCTGTTTGGATCATAGACAGTGTCCATGCTATGTCAAAACAAAGTTCAAACTGTTTGAAATTAAAGATAATAAATCAGACGTACTTTAAAATTAATATTTTAAGAGATGGGGTAATTTTCCGGGTGGTAGATGTCTTGTGTAGTGAGTGTCCGAGTAGTAAGTGTCCGGTGGTACAAAGCCTAGGGGGTTAAATGGTAGTTGGAAAATGTCCAGGGGTAACTGTCCGGGGTAACTGTCCTGTCACAAAATGAACAGTTTAGAATATTGCATGTTGTTATTTCTAAAGTACTTAAAAGGTTCGTTAGTCCTTTTTCATGAAGAGGTATACTGGAAAAACTTTTGACACTTGAAAAGAACGATAAAATGGTGGTACAGAACATTTGCAGGCGTTTCTATCGGAAACAATTCTAGCAAATTGATTTGATAAAAATGTTGAAAATTTATGAGGTTTCAACAACACTTTAAAGCACACACGTTTATTCAAAGCTGTATTTGGGGCAGGGACATGGATATATAGAATGATATAGAGTAATGTAGGAATTACAAATACAAGACACTGTATTTTTTGCATATTAATGTAGTGACCCAACGTTTTTAGCTCACGTGTGTAAACACGTGGGCTATTGTCATAGCGATGTCTGTCTGTCTGTCCGTGTGTGTGTGTGTGTGTGTGTGTGTGTGTGTGTGTGTGTTAGTGTGTGTGTGTGTGTGTGTGTGTGTCTGTCTGTTTACACGATAACTGAAAAACGCCTGAACGGATTCAAGTCAGATTTGGTACACAGGTACCATATGCTACTTGCAAGAACTGATTAGATTTTGGTTAGTGTGGCTTGCATATTAATGAAGTTATGCAATATCGTTTTTTTCCATACAATGGTTTCCCTATGGAGACGGTAATGACAGTGTAGACATATATCAAGAAATACTGCACAAAATTTCATGAAACTTTTTACAGATGACAATCTCAGAACATTATGATGATACTGTGAGTGTCATGTCAATTGCCTTCTCATTTGCATATTTAATGAACTTTTGTTATTAGTGAGATAACTCTGAAATTCCTGCACCAAACTTGATGATACTTGCAACAAATATTGATCATGTATATATCTAATTATACTTAGAAGCATTGGACAGTGTCAAGTTAATAAATAGGTCATTTGCATATTTTATGAAGTTTTGTAATTAGTCATATAACTTCGATATAACTTCACCAAATGTGATGAAATCTGCTACAGATACCGATCCGACTGATATCTTACTGTAGTGTAAAGCATTCAGTCGTGTGAAATTAATTAAGGGTTCATTTGCATATTTAATGAACTTTGTAATTAGGTATATAACTCTGAAATTACTGCACCCAAGTCTTTGAAATTGGGTACAGATATTGTTTTGATAAATATCTAATTGTACTGAGAAGCATTTGGCAGTGTCAAGTTAACAAATAGGTCATTTGCATATTTTATGAAGTTTTGTAATTAGTGATATAACTCCAAAATAACTGCACCAAATGTTATGAAATCTGCTGCAGATACTGATCCGACAGATATCTAATTGTGGTGTAGAGCATTTACTTGTGTAAAGTTAATCAAGGGTTTATTTGCATATTTAATGAACTTTGTAATTAGTGATATTACTCCAAAATTACAGCGTTAAATTTGATGAAACTTGCTACAGATGTTGATCCGATAAATATCCAATTTTACTGAGAAGCATTGAACAGTGTCAAGTTAATAATTAGCTCATTTGCATATTTCATGAAGTTTTATAAGTAGTCATATAACTCCGAAATAACTGCATCAAATGTGATGAAAACTGCTGCATATACTGATCTGACAGATATCTAACTGTGTTGTAAAGCATTTAGTAGTGTAAAGTTAATTAAGGGTTCATTTGCATATTTAATGAACTTTGTAATTAGGTATATAACTCTGAAATTACGGCACAAAATTTTGTGAAACGTGCTACAGATATTGATTTGATAAATATTTAATTGTGTTATGAATCATTGAACAGTGTCAAGTTAATATAGGGATTATTTGCATATTTGATGAACTTTGTAATTAGTGACATTACTCTAAAATTACTGCATTAAATTAAATGAAACGTGCTACAAATGTTGATCTGATGGTTATCTAATTGTCCCATGAAGCATTGAACAGTGTCAAGTTAATAATTAGCTCATTTGCATATTTCATGAAGTTTTATAAGTAGTCATATAACTCCGAAATAACTGCATCAAATGTGATGAAAACTGCTGCATATACTGATCTGAGAGATATCTAACTGTGTTGTAAAGCATTTAGTAGTGTAAAGTTAATTAAGGGTTCATTTGCATATTTAATGAACTTTGTAATTAGATATATAATCTGAAATTACGGCACAAATTTTGTGAAACGTGCTACAGATATTGATTTGATAAATATTTAATTGTGCTATGAATCATTGAACAGTGTCAAGTTAATATAGGGATTATTTGCATATTTAATGAACTTTGTAATTAGTGACATTACTCTAAAATTACTGCATTAAATTAAATGAAACGTGCTACAAATGTTGATCTGATGGTTATCTAATTGTCCCATGAAGCATTGAGCAGTGTCAAGTTAATTAACAGCTCATTTGCATATTAAATAAAGTTTTGTAATTAGTGATTAAAATCTGAGAGTACTGTGCGATGTTGAAAAAACCTGCTTCATTTAGTGATAACATATATCTTATTGTTCTGTGAAGCGTACTACTATTAATGAACCTGTTGTGAAACACGTGAGCATATTCAGTTCATATCTGGTTCATTTTAGTGCTGGCCACGGAGGTTTCAGTACACCGGTGTTACGGCCCATCAATAAAATTAACCCAGCTGTTCTGTACTTTATTTACGTCAGAAAAAAAACCCCGAAAAACTAGCGATTATCTAAAAGACGGCAAATGGAATAGGATAGAAACATATTTGTTTTATTGCTGTTTTAGTCACCGCAGTCCGAATAAAACGTTTAGCATACAATTACGTGTACATTTTCAGTCATCACAGGTGTAGGTTTTGACATTATATTAAAAGCATAATAGAAAACTAGCAGCTGAGATGCTGATTTCAGAGGGGCTTTATGTTTGTTTTAAAGTAAGGAAATGAAAGAGCTTAATGTCAACGCCAAAAAATCCCAACCCTTCGAAGGGCAAGACCGGGATTATTAAAGATATGTATGCAGTCTCTAGTTTGGAGGTGTGGTGACGCAATACGAGTACATTTCATATTAAAATATGCTTTTCTGCCGCTTTGCGGTGAAAGTAAATACAAAATATTCGGGTAAGCTGTGCAGTAATAGTGTCGTGCCAAGCCGGCAATTAGTTAACGAAAACAATAGAGCATAAATCTGGTCTCTCTGTATATTTTGCCAATTTCGCCAACATAATGACCAATTGCCTTAATACATAAGTCTACCGCTTAACATGTTAAGACAGGAGAAATGTTTTCAATCATCAAAAATACAACAATGATATTAAAGCTCATTTTTGTTTCTTTCAATGTGTTTGCCAGAAAACAATAGCACACAGTAAAATTTGCAGAGTCGTGTTTTCTCTCAGTTATCGTTTGGGACATTCCAAAATTAGCAGCAAAGTCGATAAATCAAAGTCGATTTTTTTCCGTTCTCCACGTTTATATATATATATATATATATATATATATATATATATATATATATATATATATATATATATATATATATATATATATATATATATATTGATTGTAAAAGGGGTCATATCCCCAATGTCAGTGAATTTTATTACCCTACGTGGCAGCCAGACCATATAACTTAATGCGAGGGGCTGATGAAAGCTTTTTAAGCGAACAAATTAAACAAAGAACAGTCAATTCAAGGTTTTTCCCCATTTGGAGAGCGTTTATAATAATGTTTAGTACTTCACTACAACAGTAGGACTAAATCATGGGATTGATTGAAACGTAAAAATCGTGTGTTTCCGTTTCTTGGAAACTATGTCAACCCCTCAAGACAATTAAAGTGTCTGCCAGTCACACTTTTTCAACACAGGGCCCAACGGGCCCCGTGTTGCAACCCTTTCAAACACATCGACGAATGCATACACTATTTTATAGCCACGCAGTCAGCTTATTACTGAGAAAATTGTGTTCTGAGACCATCACAGAAAGGAACTTTGAAAGCCGTACGCTTTAAGTAAACGTAGTACACCATCGTGTCTTAAAAACCATTCATGATGTTAACCTTCTTGGCAAGGATTAAATATTTCATAGTTGTTATCCCCGTGCGCTTATCATATTTTCGTTACTGGTTTGTGTAAATGAACGGTAGCTTAAGAAAACAACGCACTTAAAATAAAAAAATACTTTCCAACGAGTATCGTATTTGCTGTAGCAGATTTCTCTAACAGTGCTGAGACTTCGAGGCACACTATGGCCTGTCAGAGTTACCGCGTGAATTGGTAACACTCATGCACTTCCCCTGTGGTGTATGACAGTTATCAGATCGTCTGATTTTTCGCTAATTTATGGCAATACTCAGCGTAATTTCGCTGACTTGTCATCACGTAAATCGGCCAACAGCTGTTCTACTCAGAAGAGCAGATGGCAATGACGCGCAGAACGCCCATGGTATGAAAAGTGTCTGTCGTATTACACACAATTTCAATGGGTATGTTTCTGTTCGGTATAAATCATTTACTTGTGTACTTGCACGTAAAGTGAGTGTCCATTGACAACAAGGTTATAAATGCACTTATGGTGGTACTAAAGTTTTAGACAGTTACTCTTTAAGTTCACTTTGCAGTTTTATGCAAATATGTCTCACCTCTGTACTGTCATTAGTTCCAGTCAAATTGAAATTTGATTCATATTTAAACACGATAAATGACGGGTTCAGAAATATATTCTCTAAACAATAGGATAATGCCAAATTATACAGACACATGATTATTGATACTGTCTTTATGGTATATTACTAAATATGGCTCCCTGTAAGCTACTCTTAATGTTCTTGTTTTTGTACGGTCGAGTGTTAGAAGTTTACATGTGTATTCAGACATTGTCGATTTCATCCAGTGTACATGACATAACCTTGAAAATCCATTATTGAGATTTCGTCTTTTAGTACATCGCTCTATTCCATTCATTCATTCATTCATTCTGAATTGTTTCTCATTGTTTGTAGGTACATAATGGCTTGTCAAGTCTGCAACTATTCTATTATAATAGTTGTTGCATTGCATTGAAGAAATCTTTTAAATGTACAGAAATACTGGTGGAGGGGGAAAGGAGGGATGGGGTTTGTGCATTGTAATGTCGAAAGGGCAAAACGGAACAGTGAACTCAAATAAACTGTTCACACTTTTATTGAAGCCAACATTTGTGTAGTACAGCTGTTAAGCAAAATACTACGTACAGAGTCGCTGTTTTGGGAAATCGTACCATTTTAGTGTCGGATATGCACGCCATGAAATGAAATAAATGTCCGATATTATTTCGCTAGACCTACAAGAACGGACACATTTGTAACATGGTTGTGAGGAGTGGTATTTACAAATTTATGGAAATGCTGTAGATTTCCTCACGCCTTCCTCTCCGTCCGGAGAGCTTGCGAATGCAACTTAGCCCAATAGTCAATGTTAATCGGAACAAGGCAAGGATGTGCAAGTCCACTGAGCCTTTGTGTCGTCAGCACCGCTCAGCTCCACAAGTGCGCCCTCAAACAAATCGCTTGCCGAATATATAACGAAGGTTCACTTCCAATGCAAGAGTTTATTAGCACAGTTATGAAAACCCAGCTGGCCCATACTCACATCTGACTTTGGAATATGCGAATCTTACCGAGGAACAAATAAGAATAATAATACGATTTTTGCAACTTTCGAAATCAAGTTATCAGAAACTGTAGCGCATCCAGAATGTGTAAGGCCTTATTTTAGGGTTGAAAAGGTTATGTGGTGAATATGGTGAAAACAAATATGTACTGATCAATCAAGGTGGATCTCAGTCTTGATGTTAAAATATCCTAGTCATGTCATACATCGAACTACATGACGACTTGAACGAAATCTCATCATACAAAACCGCTCTGTCATTTAAGAGTATCTATAAGCGACACGTACACGGCATGCATTTGTAGAACCATTTAAAATGAACCTTAGTTACGTAACACAGTACCTATTTTCGTTGAGTTTCTGAATTACAATAGTCTCGTTCAACAGTCAGTGCAAGGTCCTATGTACAGTAAGGTTGCTGACCCGGCACGTCCATGCAATGATCTACGCAACAGCCTACCACTACAATGACAGTCTGCTGAAGCTTATTAATAACATTTATTTCGTGTTTATTATAATTGAATAGTCGACAATGGCCATAATAGGTTCATAAATTCCATCGTGGTCACTTTCAGAGCTCATTGTGTGCGAACAAAGAGAGACCACAAGTATCCTAAACAAGCATTTTAGCCATAGAATTGATCTAAAGATTGCTGTTAACAAGTTGGCAATGATCATTATCCTTCAACAATGCATTGTTTATTTTTAAAGGCACCAGATTATTTAAATTTTGATCATCTTAATTGCTGATAAAGTTTCTTGAGTTTCTAGCCACAGAAGGGAGATGTTTTCAGCAATTCACTAAACCCAAACGTGGTTCCTTCCATCAACGTTTCTATACCGGGTCTTTCATGTCATCATAGACATACAACACTGCTACGGTGTTGAGAAAAATTTTACTCATCTTTGAATTCAAAAACCAGATAATCTTTGAATTCAAAAACCAGATGATAATGAACATTTAGGTACATGTTAATATTTTAAATCGTAATTTGAACTTATTTAGCAGATTCGTGATCCATAGAGAAACGCAGCAAAATTATTTACCTAAGTGAATAATTTATATCAAGTCGTGTGCACTGTAATCTGCTTAGGGACAATTAAATGCCATGTTGGGAGCGAGTGTTGATTTGTATTAGTTGATTATTCTGTTCTTGATTTTGGTGAAAGGGGTCTCGATGTTTTGGTAAAGCTCAATGGGTGGATCGTTGTGATTTTTTTGTATTGTAAAAAAGCAGCCAATAATCGTATACAATTTGCCATACAAGTCACGAATCGCACAAGTGTTGCGTAGCGTGAAAATATTTTGTAAAAACTAATGAGAAAAAACCACTCAACTATCGTTAGCTCAGTTGGTAGAACATACGAAATGAATTAGGGGAACTCGGGTTCAACTCCTAAATTGGTCATTTTTTCAACCCCCCCCAATTTGCAATGTAGAGACAATCACATGTATTTGTGTTATTTTTCTCGTTAGTTTTACTTATATATATATATATATATATATATATATATATATATATATATATATATATATATATATATATATATATATTATATATATATATATTTATATATAATATATATATTTACATACATACGTACATACACTGTGTACATACATATTATATATATATACATATAGACATAGACTATTCATATATAATAGACGTAGACTATATACATATATCATAGACATTTGGATGTTGCAGAATTGAAAGTCTTTATTTAAAGTTTGGTTACCATAGTGGAATTCATCTATACGGTTAGCCTATTGTATGAGTACGGACCGAGTTCAAGAAATGAAATTACGTTATCATCCTGTTTTGCGAATACATCAATTGCACCAGACATAAAATTGACTTAAGGCAACGGCAGTGACTAACGTGTCGGAAGCAAATATGTATGTTTATAAACGCACGTTCTGCGTGTTTTATAAACGTATATACTTACAACAATGTGAAATATGCTGTATTAAAATACCTAGTACAAAAATACATAATATAGGAAATGAACTTGTTTTTATGTTGAGTTATTCATTATGTATATATTTATACAGCTGAGTGTCACCTTTAAATTGTGTTTTGTGCAAATAAGCCTGCTATACAAGCAATGGAATGGTAACTTTAACCCTCATTACTGTCTTTCGCAAATAATCCTGGCAAAGACAAATTCAAAGCGAATGTTGAATTATTCATTACAAAGAAGGATATAAAGCTCGCCGCCACATCGAAAATATTGAATTTCATTATTGCATGCAAATCTTCAAATCGTATTATTACTGATTGCTCGATATCAACGACTTCTTTATACGTGATGTTATTATCTGACCAGCACAACTGTTGACATCTAAACACTGATAAAAATCTGAGAACAAGGAGGATGTAAAATAAGTCTCCATGTTGAATGATCACACAATTTCTCCAACCAAGAAAAAATTTCCCTCTAATCCTATGAGTGCACCGTAAACGATCAGCTAAAAATATTTTCTTTTGAGAATCAATCGGTCAATATCGGACGTATTCCAACCACTGTGTATTGCTCGGAGTTAGTGTTCAATGCTGGCGCTTTCTGTAAACTTTCCTGTCCCATCTTCATCAGCAAAACACTTCATTGCAGGATCTACAAATGGAACACGAAGAACAAGAGTTGAGATATTTTCTTGTGACTGAGCGTACGCACAACAATGAAGTGCAGCAAAGACTATACCAAGCAATTATTAGAAAGAGAGAGAAATGTGTTAAAAGGAAAATTTGAGAGATTTACTAGACGTAATTTATTATCTAAAAGTGTTATCTTGATTAGCCAAGAATAAAAATCTTAATTGGAAGTTTAGGATTAGACATTTTGTCAAAATTTACCGGTTTTTCAGATTAAAACAAACTACCCAGGCCTTGTGTTAACTCTAGGGGGGTGGGATTTTTTTTTAATTTCACACAAAAAAGAAAGTGAAAATGCCCTTTATTGCAAAGAATACAGAACAATTTCATAGAAACAAAAGATCAAAGAAAAGTATTATTGAAATTTAAGTGTCCCAAGTACATATTACCAAAGTAGCAATTGTTAATGGTATCTAAATCAGAAGTGAACTGATGGCATTAACATCTCCTGGTTATTTTAAGGGACCAATAGCTGTAATTTTTGCCGATTTTAGCACTATGTATTCTGTTTGATGTCAAATACATTTCCTTTTCTTCTTCAAAAGCATTTGAGATACACTGTGTTCATCTTGTCAACTCAGTCTATACATGTGTAGACTGTGTTTTATATGTTTAGAAGCGAATTCTTGTCCCAATTAGAGTTAATTGTAAACAACAACAATGTCGTTTTCACGTAGAGAGTCTTGTTTGCTAAATATAGTGAATTGGCGAGTTGAACAATAACTTGTCGTCGACATACAAAACAAAAATATTGACAAAATTACAAAGCTAAATCACACAGGTATTATTTACCAGTATTTTTCATCAGCTTAGGAATGAAGTTATTCCAGAAGGCACACTCTTTGGCTTTTAATGCTCGTTTGTTTGACATCGTCAGTGCAATTTCTTTATATTCTAATCCGGGTACTTTGAACAGCGGCCAATCATGTCATACCTCTTCTTCAGAAAAAGTTGCATCGTCTCTTGGAAGGTTTGAATTGCTGAAAATGTACAAAGATATGTGTCTATTATAAAACTCTCTCATGGAAGGAATATTTAAATTTCATTAAATTTAAGCTGTATGAACACAAATCGCATAGCATGAAAGTTCTTGGGACAAATAGAGAGGTAATTGGATTTAAAAATACATATTAGACGATTAGATATTTTGAGGTTATTACCTAATATCACCTTTTCCCGTACTAGTGAAATTGATGGATTTGTAAATGAAATCAGTAAAACTATAACGGCAACAGTGGACGAGTTTTGGCATAAGCTTGCTTCGGAAATTGATCGAATTGATGCTAAAATTCATAAAAAGGGATTTTTTACATGTCATACTCTGACAGTACGGGCCTAACCACTCTTGTACTCCATACACTTCTTTTACTGTGACCAATAGAGGGCAATATAAACGAAGGGTAGGCTTATATAAAAAACATGTTGCATGACTAATTAGTGTAATCTTTAATTTTATCAAACCTACGTTGTAACTCCTTTGAGTTATCGTGTGACTGTGTCATTTATTTTTACGCACCTCATACTTCACTCCATTTGACCTTAAGGATGACAAGAGGGTCCACTAAGTTTAGATACAGTAAGTTCATTCACAGAAGTTGGGATGTATCCGGTTTGGGTCGTAAGAAGTCACGCTTGAGAACAAAACTGTATAGCTTATAGACTGGTACAAGATGGATTAGCCTTAGTAGGCAAAATACGTGATATACTACAATATAGATACATACTTATTCTGTATATTTGTCAGATATGTTATGTATACATGCATGTATGTATACATGTATGTATGTATACTCATAAAGTGCTCAAGTACAGTGTACGTTTTGGTCCGCAAAAATCTGCGTTACGTATATCGTTGCGCATGAATTTATATTACATATATTAACGCATTGATATGGCTCCATATACAAAGATAAACCTTACGTATACCCCTAATGTTGGCGTTCCATATACATCCATACATATAAACATTCTGAACGTATATAAAGCATTTTACCGAGAATATGTTAGCATAATTGATATTATCGTAAAATATTGATTTGCTCCAACCTACTCAGTTTTGGCAAAGTAGTCCAATATTTCATCACCTTTAATGTCATATCAACCACTTCTTTAGATGCAGTCAAGTCCATCCCATCCGAGAAATGCCAACCAAAAACGAATGGTATGTCCTCTGCGTGCGCAGCTTTCATCCACTTAAAATGCCAGAATGACTTGCTTAGCACATTCTTCATATGGTACCTGTACACATTGAAACCGGCCTTAGCATATGCACGAGCTAATGCGTCTGCTTCGCAATGAATTTAAAGTCACCGAGCTGTTGCTGAGGGCGTCAGCGTAATTAAGGTCTTCCAGATCGGCATCATCCCAGTTGATGTACATAATTTGATTGCGTCCTTCACAGCCTGGTTGGTTTCATTCGAGTAAGGAAGGAGATTGCTCATCAAAGCCTCATATACGGTTTTGTTCATTGTTCGCTTGGCCTCGTTCCACATGTCAGGCATTGCTAATGCAATGAAATACATCCCTTCGTCTGCCAAGTTACCCAACATCAGATCTAAACCCGACTTTGTGAAAGCCATCTTTTCAAAAATACGCGATGGATTCTCAGTCAAGAAATAACCATCGGCCACTGGAGGAAACACAATATTAGGAAGTGTTTGGCCGATTATGTTTTCAAGAGTTTCTTGTGAAGAGTAAAATTTTTATTGATGACATATTGGATATAGGTTGTAGGACTTACCAAAGAAACATTCAAATATTAGTCCATCCAAACGAAAGGAAGGTGAACAGAAACAATTAAAAGGTTTACGATGAAGGGATCGGTAAATACAAAGAACGATGGCCAGAAGGACGGAGACACAGACATACAAACTTCCAGACAGACGAACATGTTGATAGATAGATAGACAGATAGATAGACAGATATTCAGACAGACAGATAGACACATGGGTTGGTGTTGGTTGGATGGGTGGTTAGGTAGCTAGGTAGGTAATTTAAATAGTGTTTCAGTCCAATATTGAAAGAATTTTGATCGATAAGATGGACAAGCTGAAGTGTAAATATGTTGCTTGATTTAGACGAGTAGATGGATGGATGTACGAATTGATTGATCGATAAGTGGTGAAGAGTTGAAGGTGAATGAAATGCTGATCGACACATTGTACTGTAAATGGCGTTTCTGATGCTTTCCCTGGTAACTTTGTGGAGGGTTAAAGTTACAATTAAAAAACACATATTCGTATTCATCTCTAAACACCGGCTCAAGCAGCAATGGTTTTGGCCACTTAACTCTGAGACATGTGATTGCTCCATAAAGAAGGAGAACTTCGTTCCCATGGAGGTTTTTGTTGGCTAACTTTTCCCGTGACAGATACCCCTCTTCAGTAAGCAAATCAAGTATTAATTCAAACTCTTTCTGTCTTAGCTTGTCTCGCCCTGGGGCCACTATGTCATATAAAGAATAAATTTTGACCCGTTTTTGAGGAGTGTAGCTCGGCGACATTGGTTTGCACGTTGACCTTTGGATTTTTTTATTGCTTTGGAAAAAGAATGGTTAAAAGTTTCATTGACAAAGTTTGACCAAAAGTTTGTCTTTCTCTTATTCTTCTCAAGAATTTTCTCGTACTCAGGTGTGTGCACCAAACATGTTAATTTGTCTCGAGAAAAGTCGATTGTTTTATATTTTGTGTTAGATTTTGAAAACATCCAAGTAAATAACATTAAAACACACTCACTTGGTGTGTCACAGGTACGTATACGTTCAGGAAGAGACAATCAATTCTTCAAGGGGGTCAAGATATTGAATACAGGCCGACCCAATGTTTGTTGCCGGATACACCCAATCCCAGCCCAATTTCGATTGAGGTGGACGAAATCTCAGGTCACCGTCTGGTGATTCAGCGTAGGGTATCCCTTCATAAATGTGAATGGTTCGATTGATGTTTACGTCCGGGAGCCAAAATATCTCGGACTTGCCGAAGAGTTTGCCCGAAGCGATTTCAACCATCGAATCGTCAGCCAAAACGAAACACAGGACAACAAAGAAGACAGAAACACAGCAGTGCACCCTGTTGGAAGCCATGTTTTTGTCTCCTTAATATACCATGTCTGTCCTTTGTCCCTTATATAAGGTCAGGAAAAGGTTACAGCAGTCTCAGTGCTCGTGTATACAAGAGCCGTCCACTCATACGTGATTCGTAATTCATGGCCCTCTCGTGCAGTGCGATTCCGTTCATGCATGCGCGAAACTTTCATTCATATATATACCAAACAGCGAAAACAGTCTTTTCTTCTGGACCTGCAAGATGACAAAATCATTGCGTCTGCCCATTGGGTATTTATTAGCTTTCTCGTCAAAGATGTCTCGTCAAGATGCCTATACCTAACCCTAGGTGAATCCATTCTTTGTAGTTGGGTGTCAGTGTGGTTTTAATCCTTAATGAAAAGTCATAAGACTACGGTAAGTGTACAGTAAGCAATTTCAAAGTGTTTTTTGTTTAGCTCAGGTTCCGGGAACTGCCATATGGAGGATATATACATCATCATGTACTGTAGTTTTTGAACGCCCTCTTTCGTTCGCCTCATGTAGATGTTTGAATAGGCTCATTTCGATAAAATATAGACTAATGACGCTTTTTTGCCTTCAAGCACGACTTGGTTATAAAAAACATATATTTTTCATCAGTATTTTGGTTAGTATGTAGACCTCTGCTCCATACCCCGATTTTCGGAAAAAAAATTGCAGAGGTTGAACGTCGTAATTTGAAATCTTAGGTCTACACATTCGGGCTGATGTGCAGTGTCTCGAAAGCTGTTATCCGATTGGCTGGCTGACTGAATTGTACACTATAGACTCCCCGAGTAGCTGTGGCTGTCTGACTGAATTGTACACTATAGACTCCCCGAGTAGCTGTGAATTTTGACAATCGACCAATGAGATATAACCTTCCTAGCCAGCTGCACACATCAGCCAAATTCAGGGTGTTCGGGCACTCTCTCGTGTTCAGGGAACTACTCGACTCAGCGGAAAAAAATCTTCGATCATATCTTGAGGGGGAGTATGTTGCCTGCGGCAGCAACCTGTTAGCTTCTTGAAGTATGTGTGCAGCGAAAGTTAATTCCATTGCGGTCGTCACTTGCGTCATGCCAAGCTTCAGAATGGCGCGTCTATGCCCGGAAATAGTCGCAAACAAAGCCAATAGTTGCATATGCTAAAAGGGACCTGATCAATGGATGCTTCTCAGGACAGATAAGCAATTTATTACAGACACAGATGATCGACAATATAACAAAGCTTTATTTGATGTACAATCTTCATTATTAGAAGGTAGATTAATAGTCAATTTAAAAATTAGTATCCTGTATTTATTTATTTATTCATTTATTTATTAATCAATTTATTTACTACAGTAAATTTAATTGTTGATTTATTTAAACTTTATTTCTAAAATACCGAGTTGAAAAGCATGCGCCCAATAAAACACCGGTAAGAAATATTTACAATTTAACTGTGGAAAGTCTAAAATAGAAACCGAAATAGATATATAAAACACATAAACACCGCGAAATTAGAATTTGAAAAAACGCCAGCAGATACATTGTTCAACAGAAGCTTAGTTAGTAAGACTTAAGCAACTTAAAGTCTTAAAACTGTTATTAAATCTATCTTCAGCTTTGGTTTTTAAGCTGATCGCAAGTTCTGTTGTTCTGAGGAAAAATAACTCTGAATGCTGTTTCAAGCCATCAATCGCACAGTTATTTCCTAGGGATGCACCGTTTGTCGACTTTGAATAACAAAAATGTCGTCACGATACTATAAAAATAAAAAAAAGTATCAACTACATTGAACAGTTAAAAACCAAGTTCACGACAAGTTGGTGCGATCTTAGAACACAAGTACTAAAGGAAAAGTTGTCTTGAAATGTTTCCAATTAATATATTTCAACCTTTTAATTGACAACCAAGGAAGAGAAGAATCTGGACGCCCTACAGAATCTCGGAAAATCTTATTCTAGAATCTCCGAGTAAAGACTGCGTGATACGTACAGCCCTCAGCAGCAATGCAGCATTGGATGAACTTTGTCCAAGTTTTAAATACGTTAGAGACAAAGTCAAGGAACATATATAGCTTCAAAGTAATTAGTGACTTTGACAGTCTTTTATGAGTGGAAACTGACTTGTTTGTCTCTGATCAGTTGAATTATGCTTGTCTGTATCGCCATCTTTTCTCGGAGACTTTCGAATGATATATTCCCATAGTACATGTGGTCAACGGAAGGGGAACCTCAAGTGCAGGCTTAGTAACCAAGTCTTACCCTTGTCGAGCGCAAGTAGCAAGTAGAAATTCGGCAGGCAACCGAACAGAAGTAGACACTGCCACTTTTTACGACATAGATAATACCTGAAATGGTTTAATCAAGGTTAAAAGAAAGAACAAAGAATTTTCTACAATTCCTTTTAGCCTGTTTTAGAGATGATGAATTCACCCGTTGTGCATGTTTAATTCTAAATGACAGGGTTTTTGGCAGTGATAATGATTTGGGATCATGGAATTTGTGCAATTGTCAGTCAACGGTCACGACTTATGCACAAGATAAGAACAGTTGATATGACTGTACTGTCTGATAGTTTCAAATGATGAAAATCACGGTCATCATTGCGAAATTGATCTGCACTATGTATGAGTACGGATCGAATTTAAGGAATAAAATCGTATTATCGTTGCTTTCCAGCGAATAGGTTCATCAGACCTAATATATAATTTATGCTTGTCTGTATCGTCTTGTTCCTTGGACCTGGTAAATTTCATAGTTACCTTGAATGATAATGATTATTGGACCTGATTTGATGTCTGTTACCCAAGGAAATAGCAATTACTGTGTTGGTAGTATTTATACATGTTTATCAACGCAATCTGTGTGTGTTTTATGAAGGAAAATGTGTGGTGCTCTCACAATACGAGAAATTAGCTGTATTACAATAACCAACAAAATAATATAAGAAATTCAAATTGTTTTTAATATTGAGTTATTCATTATAAATGCTGGTGTACAGCTGTCATATTCAAATTATCGAAATAAGCCCATAAACAATTTAATGGCAAAGTATACTTTCTAAACTGCATTTAGCAAAATCTTAGCAAATACAAATTCTAATCGAATGTTGAGTTATTATGAAAAAGGGTATACAGCTGACCGCCACTTTGAAACTATGCAAAATATACCTTGTAAAATACTAGTTCGTGCCACTAGACACAAAGCTCTCGACTTGAAACTCAAAAAGTTAATATCAGACACGTTACTGTTTTATGTTAGAGTCTTTTGTGTACTTTCCAGCTTCATCTTCATCTGCAAAACACTTCATGTCAGGATCTACAAATGCAACACGAAGAACAAGACAGTGGCGTTGAGATGCTTCCGTGACTGAAAATGCACACAACAATGAGGTGAAGTAGAGACTATAATGAAGCACTTATCAGAATAAAATTTATGTGAGTACTTTTCTAGATAAAAACATTATTATCTTAGATTATTATCCTAAAGAGCAAACTGATGATAAAAGTCAGTAATCCATCATGCTAGGCTTAGAATGCAAAATGCAAAAATGCAAAGATATATGAGTTAGTCCAAATTTCCCGATAATTAAAATCAAACAACTGTGCCCTAGCCATGATGTGTCAGGGACATTATTTAGTTTCAAGGTCACAGAAAAATGACTGTAAAATGCAATTGACTCGAAAAAATCCCAAATAATTTAATAGTAGCAATGATTCAGAGGACTCAACAGTTATTCAAATTAGCTTGTGCGACATTATTACCAAGCTTAAGAAAGCCGGCTGTAGGCAGTGATATTGACAAGGAGTTAATGCTGGTATGTGAATTCTCCTGATTATTTAAAGGATCAGTAGCTGTCACTTTTTTGAAGTTCTTTTCACACTGATGAATTTTTGATGTTAATCATAATATATTGTTCTATTCCGAAAAGCATGTTGACATACACAATTGTCGCCACGTTGGCAAGCTAAACAGGGAGAGTTTTCGCATGAATTGTCGTATCAAACAAAAAAGTAACAGCTACCGATTGTTCGATTTAAGTATTATTTACCAGTATTTTTCATCAGGTTAGGAATGAAGTTATTCCAGAAGGCACACTCTTTGGCTTTCAATGCTCGTTTGTTTGACATCGTCAGTGCAATTTCTTTGTATTCTAATCCGGGAACTTTGAACAGCGGCCAGTCATGTCGTGCCTCTTCTTCAGAAAACGTTGCATCGTCTCTTGGAAGGTTTGGATTTCTGAAAATGTACAACGAGATATCTGCATTATAAAACTTTTTGAGTGAAGTAATTCTAATTTCATGATGTTTAAGCAACCTGAGAACTCCTCTCATAAACCGAATTAAAGTTCTTCCTACAAGTAGCTAGAGAAATATTTTAAAAGTTAAATTTAGACGATTAGATATTTAAAATTTATTGTGCAATATTTTCTGAGCATGTATGTCGTATTGGTGACATAAAGGCGCGCGTCATTAGACGATACTGAATGTCTCACCTATCACCGTAAATGACACGACAAAAAATACTGGCGATATATTGGCTTATGGCAGAATTCTTTGACCAATGCGCAAAAAACGTCTCTACTTTATACCACAAATCGGCATCCTCGGCGTAAGGGTGCATGAGGGCGCAAGTTTAGAGTGTACACCGTCACTTTAACCTGAACAAGTTACTTAAGTCACTGATTATCATAATTTTCTATATATGAAAGGTAATGGTACAACAAGTCTTATTACGTGCCTCTAGTGCATTGATACGAAAAGGAACATCCGGGGAGTTGGCGGGCTGCGTGAGCGATGTACGGACGGTTTCCATAGTTACCCGGTCCAGTTAAGCCCGTCGACGTCAAGGACGACGTTTAACGCGATGTAAAATCCACGAGCGCACTGCTATTCAAACTTTTGTTAAATTCTTTTTGGTGCTTTTCGATAATCGTAAAACTGTTTGAGAATGCCCTGCATGTAAATAAATGTCTCGCATGGTGACACAATGACTCTCCTCGTGGCGGCCAAATAGTTACCTGCTCTCGGGCACATCAACCCATTTATTCAACCCATTTGGGCAAATGGTAAGCTTATGTAATTACATGTTGTATTTACTAGCCGAACCCTGAATTTCAAAACTAATTTTGTCTGCTTTGTAAATCCTAAGAGTTAATTTATCACCGTGTAATCTATTATTATTATACACTCTAAACTCCATTCCTAGTAAGAGTACTTTTGAGAATATTGCGCAACATTTTACAAATTTCCACGAATTTGTCGTAATTATTTTGATAATTTTGGACCAAATGGACATCAAATATCATTCACTGCAATGTTTATCAAAATTTTGGCAAAAAAGTGACTAAAATATTACTTGATTATATTTTTGAAAGACAATAAAAATGACTTTGGCTCTCAAAGGGCTTTAACGTACATGTATTGCACAGATTCGGTTTACGACGTTCACACAACCGACTCGAACACAACAGCATTTTGCTTTTACATTATGTTAACTGGCATACAGTTCTATGAAATTGAAATAATTAATTTTTTAATTTGCGTTTGAACAAAAAGAAAATGTTGTCATGGTCTTAAAAGCAATGGAAATGTTTATTTGAAAAGTCTGAATTTTATCAGCATAGTATGCTAGCAGTGCCTATGTGTATGTACTAACGTCTGCATTTGTCTGCAGGAGCCTTGTAAGTGTAACTCTGTATCCTATTTGTCAGTCAACATATCTCAAAATCAGACAGCAATAAAAATGCAGGGAGAATATAAATTTTAACGAAGGGAATGCAATTATTGAAGCGTACGTAAAGATCGTCCTCGAAAAAGATTTAAATAATGAGTTGCCATTTCACTAAGAAAACGACAACCAAACGACATTGTCAGAACATGATATGAGCGCGCTTAAAGCGATGACGTATCCGTTCACGTTCCGCTTACGTATGCAGTTTTACGTTCTATAATGTGGTCTTTCATGCACGTAAATATACTATACGTACATAAAACATTTACCCCAGTGTCCTAACAAAATATTGATGTACTCACACCTACCCAGTTTTGGCAAAGTTAGTCCAATATTTCAACACCTTCAGTGTCATATCAACCTCTTCTTTGGGTAGAGTCCAGTTCATCCCATCCACGAAATGCCAACCGAAAACGAATGGTAAGTCCTCTTCGTGCGTAGCTTTCATCCACTTAATAGGCCGTAATGTCTTGCTTGGCACATGCGTAATGTGGTACTTGTACACATTGAAACCGGCCTTGGCGTATGCGCGAGCAGACGCGTCTGCTGGGCATATGAAGTAGTCATCACCGACCTGTTGGCTGAGGGCGTCAACGTAGTCAAAGTCTTCAAGATCGGCGTCATCCCAGTTGATGTACATAAGTCTGATTGCGTCCTTCACAGCCTGGTTGGTTTTCATTCGAGCATCGCCCAGGAGAATTTTCATCAAAGACTCATACACGGTTTTGTTCATTGTTAACTTAGGCTCGTTCCACATGTCAGGCACTGCTAATGCAATGAAATACATCCCTTCATCTGCCAAGTTACCCAACATCAGATCTAAACCCGACTTAATGAAAGTCATCTTTTCAACAACACGCGATGGATTCTCAGTCAAAAAATAGCCATCAGCCACAGGAGGAAATGGAATATAAGGAAGTACTTGACCAATTATCTTTTCAAGCGTTTCCTGTGAAGAGTAAAATTAATACCCATGACATTTTGGATAATACTTGCAGCGCTTAACAAAGATATACTCGAATGTTGGTTCATTCCAATAACAGAAAGTGAAGAGATTAAATAAGAAGTATGCCGACGAAGGAGTGGATAAATTTATTGATGGAAGGATGGATGGGCGGGCGGACATAAGGGGTGACGGATAGATATAGACACACAGACATTCATAACTGCA
This sequence comes from Ptychodera flava, assembly GCF_041260155.1. Lineage (NCBI taxonomy): Eukaryota > Metazoa > Hemichordata > Enteropneusta > Ptychoderidae > Ptychodera > Ptychodera flava. Next base: position 6,496,679 of record NW_027248277.1, read on the forward strand.
GCGACAGATAGATATGCTGATATATATATATATATATATATATATATATATATATATATATAGAGAGAGAGAGAGAGAGAGAGAGAGAGAGAGAGAGAGAGAGAAATAGATAGATATTAGATAGATAGATATTAGATAGATAGATAGATAGATAGATAGATAGATAGATAGATAGATAGATAGATGGATAGATAGATAGATAGATAGATAGATAGATAGATAGATAGATAGATAGGTAGGTAGGTAGGTAGGTAGATAGACAGGCAGGGTTGCCTGAGAGAGAGAGAGAGACAGAGAGAGAGAGAGAGAGAGAGAGAGAGAGAGAGAGAGAGAGAGAGAGAGAGAGAGAGAGTTTTAATTCGTGGTTCATTCACTATTGAAAATCAATGTTGATTGAGCACAGGCATTCGGTTAGATTCTCACCTTTGTTTCGATACCCGACAAATCTTTAAAATCCTGAGCGGGCAGCGCACGGAGACACTGAATCAACTGTTCGTTTGTTTCTCGCTCACACCTTATCAATTTACCAAGTGCATGAGCCGTTTTCCTTTGCATACGGGAATCTGTACTGAAATACCCCTTGAAAACACATTTGCACTCTAATTTTGAATGAGAAACAAAATAGAACAAAAAAATAAATATTCTGGTTGAAATGAGATACCTATGAATCAATAAAAATTGAAAACTACGGTGGTGAACGGCAGCAGTGTTTTCCCACTATATACTCGTTTCACCGGAGTCATAGTCAATAAATTCAAACGAGCTCGCAGTAGGACATTGAATAACAGTTAGCACATCATAATGCATGTGGTTGGATTGATACTGCTACTGTTAAAATTTTAAAATGCCGCTATTCAAAAGGGAAAATAATTTTTTTTCACCACAAATATGAAAATGTTTCAGTAAAACCACTTTGTATATCTCTTTGGATGTAAATATTGTTTTTTTTACATGCAAATATTTTTCATTGCATGTATCACTCGATAATTTAAAAGCATGTTTAGAATAGTTAATGAATTTTCTAATTTTATATTGCATTTATGCAAATTACTAACCTATTATGCAATGTAACGATGCGACCTTACTTGACACTTCAATTATGCCAATTTTCTGAATTAGTGATAATAACGTTTAAAATGACGTATGATGCGGGTGTATGATGTGGCTATATGTGATGAAATATTTCTGATATTGTATTCACCAGGGGAAAATATTTTTTTTTTCAATATAAAATGAAACCATTTCAGTGTAACAAAATACATATCTCGTTCTATATTGTATATACGTTTCGTATTCTACATGCAAATACCTTTCATTTGATATATCACTCGATATTTTAAAAGGATGTTAAGAGTAGTGAACAATGAATTTGTAATTTTATATTGCATTTATGCAATTGGTTACCCTTGTACATTATGCGAATTAGGGGCTATGGCCCTGCTTGACAGCTCAACATTGTCAATTTTTTGTATTAGAAATAAGGGCTTTCAAATGATGAATGATGTAGATGCATGATGTAGCTGTATATGTTGAAATTTTTAAAATATTGTTACTAAAAGAGGAAAATATTATTTTCAAAATAAGCCTAAATATGAAAATATTTCAGTGAAACCAATTTAAAAATGTCTTTGTATATCAAAGTTGTACTCTACATGCAAATACCTTTGATTTGATATATCACTTGATAGTTTACATGTATGTTTAAAGTAGTTAACAGTGAATTTTGTAATTTTATATCGCATTTATGCAAATTCGGTACCCGTGTGAATTATGAAAATTAGGGGGTATGGCCCAAATTGGCAGCTCCAGATCGTCAATATTCTTAAAGTAGAGACAATAAGCTTTTAAATGACGAATGATGTGGTAGTATGTAAGGTGGGTACATTAAACTCCGAAAATAAGGCCTTTTTGCGGATTCACTGCTCACCTAAGTGACCTTGTAATGCACATCCCTTCATTATGCTTTAATATTTTTCAAAATGTACAATACTATTTCTGTGGGTCCACTGTTATTAGGCTTGCCTTAGGAGCGATTTTGCAATTTTGAATTTTAAATATTGGTAAATATCAGGTAATTTGCTTCTCTACTACCAAACTTTGCATAGTGATCCTACATGTCATTCTTCATTTGATAAGAGGATTGGTAAAAGTTTCATTGACGAAGTTTAAGGAATAGTTAAGGTCTTGACTTTCGAGGCGTACACTACGTTTAATTGATTATTTAACTTAACTGGACCTGTACCGTCTTATCTACTTGTCATACCTGCATTATAACCCTGTGAAAAAGTCCCTGCATCAAGGGAGACAGCAACATGTATTCACAACTCAATGACCCAGCACTGTTACCGAACAGGGTAACCATGTCTTTATCTCCGCCAAAAGCTGTAAAAAGAAACAAATGGGAGCTTACGAGCACCATTTTACACTTAGTATAACCACAAACTGATAACGGCAAAGATATGTATACTTATTGATAGGATGTAAAAGGTTATTTTCTTAAAGAGGCGATTAATTTTGAGTGTAAGAGATAGGAAAGGGGGCTTGGAAACGTACGGGGAGACAATTGAAAACAAGGGTCCCACATTTTCACTATCTTCGGTACACTCCCTCCTACTGTAATTGCCTGACTCTGTACATGTCTACTCCATGCTGATACCTATGTGGAAGTAGCGGTTGATTAATAAGAGAATGATAAAGTGCTATGTATTATTTAGACTATTTTTTATATAACAACACCGCTGCTGGGGCTCGAACCCCGCACCGTCAGCATGTGAATCACTATCTATAACCTGCACTCCACGAGAACAAGTTGCAAGAACCTTACAGAAAGGTTAGGATAGTAATGCTTTGCAGGCACTAAATGATTTATACTCTACATTTGTATCCACTTAACATTTACGTATTTTTGGTTCGTTTTTATTCAATTTTTGGCCTTGCGTTTATTTCCTTTTTTATTTAATTTTTGTTCTTCTTTTTTCATTTCTGTTTTTGTTGTGCAGGTTTATTATTGGTTCAGTATAAATTCATATCATGTGTCACACTTGCACATTTATTCAAAAGTGCGGTTGTTGAGGATTTTTTATATGATGTATAAATATCGCGTTTGAACTTTATTGTTGAATTTTGTCGTTTGCAACTTTTTTACAATACTAAAGTTATGTGTTTTGTCTTGACTGATAAGTAAACAGTGTGATTAGGTGTGATCTAAATGTAACTTTTTAACAATTCAGCTGAGAGTCGTAGAGCTAAAAAGATTTTTTCAGCTAAAAATAAATGAAAAAACATATTTTCTTATATTAGCTTTCAAATTATACAGTAAAACAGCTACATTGTAGATAAATAGCAACCATATGATCGACTATTAGTATAGACTGAGTTTCCCCATGCTGATGTACTGTTATTAAGTGGGGATATATGAACTTATCGTTGATATCGCACATGTACAATTAGTCCGTCTTACATACCGAGTTGTGGCACCTAATTGAAACCCATTGAACTTCGGTCAGGGAAAGCTTGAACAAAATCAATTCACCGTATTATGGTTACTACCTTCTATATTGTCATGAACCCATTGTACAGCTGCAATCTGGTCAAGCAGGCCATAGTTCCCTGGCGCGTGTTCATCGCCTGAAAGCAGTAAATCATTATAATGAATGTAAATACTGTTTACAGTAATCATGAAATTGATAAACGGTGAAAACAATAAATGCACATTCAAGAAAACAATTAATGAACAAGTTGATTAACAAACAGACATATAAATAAATAAATGAATGAATAAATATATAAGTATATATATATATATATATATATATATATATATATATATATATATATATATATATATATATATATATTACAATTGTATTAAAACGTACATCCTTGATTGCTATTATTGCCAGCTACAATAGTGATGCAAGATTTTGTGATCGCCAGCATGTCTAGATACTATTGTTTACTGCTCTCACAGACTGTGATAATAATAAATCATATGAATAATTAGGTCAGTCACAGATAATTGGCCGGAATATAGCCCCTACATATTATTCTGTAAGAGCAAGTGAAACACGCGTTTCATGGCGTTCACCCTACCTGTGGAGAGGAAGCCTAGGGGACCAAGACGGTAATTGAAGGTTACAACGATGACGTCACCAATTGCAGCTAAGGGTGTGCCATTGTAATAACAAGTACCAGAGCCAAGAATGAATGCGCCGCCATGGATCCATACCATTACAGGTAGTCGATCTGTCTGAAAATTTATAAAGCTAATGGTAATTCAGTTTGAAGTGCCGTCCAGACGAGCCATAGGGAAAGAGTGTGAATGACATTTTACTCACATTTCTGTACATGTGGCATTAGGAATGAGTGTGCTACGATATTTAGTAGCTTCTCTGGGCCTTAGCTTGTGATATTTATTATGGTAAGTGGATTTGAACATATGCAACATATACAACACACATATACAACACCATACAGCCTTGCACATCAAAAATAGTCATACAATCTACAATACGAAAGTAAAAGGTTCCAATTGTAATATATTATTGAATGTAATTCATGTAAACAACAGTTGATCCGTCTTTTGTCTATAGTGGCATGATCAAAGACTGTCGTTACATGTAAAATAGACATTCAGCAATGTACACTCTTACAAGACCCATGCAAAATCATGAGTACATGCTGAGGTTAACATACGCTATTTAGGGTTTCTTTAAGGCTACTATTGTTAACAATACCACCTCACCTGTATGATAATGTACTTTGAAAAACTGCCAGCCAGTGAACTTTGAACCAACGTCATCATTTTGCCAATATATCAAATATATGAACAGATTTTAACATGTTACCATTAGCTCGGAAACTCTACGAGGAAAAGTAAACGTTTTTATTATTTCTTACAATACATATGGATCATCCATTTTGGAACAACTTGCAAAACTAAAGCACACAAGACAAGAGTGATGAAATTGAGACCAACTAATGCATTTTCACTGACATTATCTTTACCACGTATTTTCCAAATTTGACCTAGCTGGGCCTCTTCGACTAAGATAACATGTTGATAGCGTGAACGAAGACATAAAGAGATACAAAGGCAAGAGAAGAGACTTCAACATGTAACAATAAACTCACCTTCAATAAATTATGTAAAGTATGTACGACCTTGATACTCTTCAACATTGATAAAATATTGAATATATTTGATTGGAGACCCAACCTGTTAAAATCACATCCAACAATGATATTTAAATATGTTTTCCTGCAGTTTGACAACAAATACAGTTTACCATATCAAATGCTTATTAAGTAACCATATAATGTACTTTAATTTATTTTTTTTTTGGGGGGGGGTATAAGGTATAACAATCCTGTCACAATATTTAATACTTTTCTTCATTTTAACATAGTCTAAGTGAGTTTTATGTTCCTATCACTCAAAGAAATGTCTATGCTAAATTTCAGAGTTTTGTTTATCAAAAATTACAAAAATATTACACTTTCATCTCATTCTCAAATTTCAGAGCAATGCAAAAGTTATCTGTTAACAATAATTTTTGTCAAAATCGATAAAAGAAAAACTTATAAAAAGTTCAAGGTCTTCCTATTAAAATTTAAAAACCTGTCGTCTGAAATCAGCGTGTGCTGACTTCATACCGTTGGTGATTCTCAAGTTTTGCAATGAGACTATTCTATACAGGGAATTAATGATAGTTCTGGGTATTTTCTGACCAAAAACAAAAGCACTTCACAAAAAAAACAATACTGCATGTTCTTTATGATTTGAACTAGCACCAAGTAGAACGCCTTAGGACCGCAAATATAGTTTTAAAGTAACTTGACAAATGGTGTCAGACAATAGAATAGATTGACAAAATAACAGAACAATTGTCCAAAATACAAATACCAACTCTTCACCACTACCTTAACAAAAATTTACCGAGGTTACCTTTTCGAACATGCAGTTTCTGAGCGATTTTAAAAGAAGTTTAAAAGAAGAAGAAATTATAACAACAATTCGGAAACTTGCACCAAAATTATAAACTTCATGAGCATGAGAATGTGTACAATAGTGACGGAGGTTACCCTGAAGAACTTGGATGACGAGTTTCAAAGCAATGGCGAAAAACAGTTTCAAAGGACAATAACTTTAGGCCGAAAACAAAATAAAACTAACTCAAAAATATGAACATACAAAGGTCTCTGGAATTCGATAACACCTTAGATAACCTAAAACCTGTGTTTCAAATTGTCAACCCGACATTTAAAACTACTGCTTTCTTTTTTTACCTCATTTGTATACATAGACATGGACCTGTTAGTTTAAACAAATCCATATCTCAACACCAGGTTTCACAAGCACGTCAAATACTAAGATAATATCATGGATGCTGTAGTTTTCAAGTTTGAAATGTGGACATACATACATACATACATACATACATACATACATACATACATACATACATACATACATACATACATACATACATACATACATACATACATATCGGTACATACATACATACATACATACATACATACATACATACATACATACATACATACATACATACATACATACATACATACATACATACATACATACATACATACATACATACATGCATGCATGCATGCATGCATGCACGCACGCACGCACGCACGCACGCACGCACGCACGCACGCACGCACGCACGCACACACACACACACACACACACACACACACACACATACATACATACATACATACATACATACATACATACATACATACATACGCTGCCGACCTACCATGTTTTTATTTGTAGATATACACCAAATATGAGATAAAACACCGTCTTAAGGTAGTATGCTCCTCGAAAGTGAAAGACTTAAACTTTTGCTCAAAATTTTATTAAGGAATATTTCAACATTCTCTTTCAAAATGAAGAATAACATTCAGGGGTCACCATGCAAATGTTTGTATTAGAGAAACAAATAACCCAAGATTTACCGATATTTAAAATTCAAAATGTCCGCCATTTCTATGGAGAAAAATAAAATATTGAATTTCGAAAAACTAAGACGGTTACACCAACAGCTTTAAATGAACCCCCACACAGTTAGTGAGACTACCCACATTTCCCCTCGATTTGTGTGCTCAGAAATTATTTCTAAGGGCTTCTTCAATTTTATCAGTTTCTGAACAATTTGAAACTTAAATTTAATTTTAGAATTATTGGTTAAAACTATGGTCCAATATTATTGATTATGTTTTAAATTCAGGAGTAAATTGAATACGGATTCCACGTTCGAAGGTGCTGAAAATTGTACACTTGTCAAGGTAAAGTTATCAGCAACTAATATGGTCTCTTCATACCACCTGCAAGACATGCAAATTTCCTTTGTTACAAACTTAAAAAAATCAATATCCTTTCTTTTGCCAACACAGGTGCTACTTATTCCCTTAGTTTCCTTGAAAAGATTGCATATAGCTGTCAAAAAACTATGTTGACAAAATCACAAAATTGCTATCTCCTCCGCGGAAAAGGGGTTGATCTTCTCATTATTCACAGTGAGAAATTAGAGAATTATGATTATCAAAACTATGGTCCCAGAATTTCGAAATATGGACCAAGCTGTTCTGTGTACAGAAGAAATTTGCTTCAGTTCAGTGAGTGATCTCCGTGTGTACGGATCATGGAGTATTGTGGGTAGCCTCACTTACTGTGCCCCACAGTGGTATAGCAGAAAAGAATTGTTGAAGTGTGAGAGTCCAAGTATCTGTTCCCAAAACGCATTCTACCTTAAAATTGAAAAAAAAACCTCACATGGTGTGTCACAGGTACGTATACGTTCAGGAAGAGACAGTCCTCGCTATGTGTCTCTGTTATATCATCAAAAAAGTCGAGAGCTTGAATACAGGCCGACCCTATGCTCGTTGCCTGATACACCCCATCCCAGCCCACTTTCGTCTGAGGTGGACGAAATCTCAGGTCACCGACTGGTGGTTCGGCGTAGGGTATCCCTTCATAGATTTGAATGGTACGATTGATGTTTACATCCGGGTGCCAGAATATCTCAGACTTGCCGACGAGTTTTCCCGAAGCGATTTCAACCATTGGATCGTCAGCGAAGACGAAAGACAGGACAGCAAGGAAGACAACAACCCGACAGTGCACCGCGTAGAAAGCCATGTTGTGGCCGCAAAAATACACCGCCTTTCTGCTCTGTGCTAGTTATGTAAGGTCAGACACATGTTACGTTACGCAACTCCATTGCAATGTGCTTCCGTTTATGCATACCCAAAACTTTCATTCACATATACGCATTTATATCAGTGAAAACAGCTTTTGTCCTGGACCTGCAACTTGTCAAAATCATTACGTCTGCCCATTTTGTATTCATAAGCCTTTTCGTCAGAGATGTCAAGATGCCTTTAACCTTGGTGAATCCATTCTTCGTTGTTGGGTGTCAGCAAGGTTTATATTATCCCTTGATGTGAATTTAAAGAGTACGAGAAACATTTTGAACGTTATTTTAGTTTGGCTAGGGAACAATTCATGTCCTGTGGTTTTTGACCGCCCTCTTTCGTTTGCCAAATGTAAATGTTTGATCAGCCACCTTTCTATAAAATATGGACTTTTATACCTTGTTTTTGCCTCTGTCCCCCTTGAAAATGCAAAGGTGAAAAACAAAACTTTTTTTTTCCTTCGAAATATAAAATGATAGCACCCGGTTACAACTTTAAGCGGCGACGTCCACTTCAAATGCGAAACAAACACTCAAATCATGTTTTTATGCGACCTCAAAATATTAGTCAGCGTCAACATTGCTACTACCATAGGGATACTAAAAGCTGCTAATACTTTGCAACTTGACCTTCGATGAAAGCAGGTCGCAGTTGTAACAATCTATGAGGCACTTAGTGTGATGTTGAACTATAACGATGGCGGCGAATGCCTAACTATGAATGTGGAAAAAACAAAAGCTCGCGCGGAGGCGAAAACTCTACCTGCCCATAACAAAAAATACGGACGCCGAAATTCAATGCTTAACGTTTCCGCCCAGAACTAAAATCGCCAAATCTTATCGTGCCTTGCGGCGCGAAACGTCTACTCGCTCGTTATCCAAATGTGGACCCTGGCAACGTGAAACTTTAAATAAAGTCATTTCAGCAGTTCATGACACATTTATGATACTTTTTGTTTTGAAACTCTTTTGAGCGAATTTTTTTCGCAGTAAAATCTGAACTACGCTGTCTTCGCATCTGAAATTGCGGTGCACTTGAAAACGAATACCCCTTTCGCTGGGTTTATTATTGCTAGGAATTCAGACTTTTATCCTTGGCAATACTTGCAGAACCACACTGAGACTCTTAGCAACAATGTCTTCAATGTTACTGTGACTGATATCAAGGGCTGCTAGGCAAAGACAAGTCATATTTTTGATCACTGTACTGAGACCCTTTGCACCTTCTTTGTCAAGTTTAATATGATTGAGATTAAGATGTGTTAGCCATAAAAAGTTCTCAAAGTTACTTAGACCAGCAACTTCAATGTCGTTGTCACTGAGATCCAGATATGTTTGCTCAGTCATAGCCCATTCCCTTAAATATATGTTCTGCACTACAATCACCAACATTTTCACTTTTCAGAGAAAGACTTCTACAAGGCAGATAAGATTGTTAAGATCCTGACAAATTCCTTCTTTTCTAGCTTTGCTTTCAACTTACAATATGTGTTACATTGCTCAAATCGTTCACAAATTTCAACTTGTCTCGAGTGAGTTCACTAGCTTTAGGATCCAAATCCTGTGCGTGAATCTTTACTATGTAATTGATACGAAGTAGACTGAATGAGGCACACTGATAAATTTGTGTATTTCTCCTGATGTATTTTCAAGCGAACTCGTGACATCGTTGACACTAAGTTCAGTGTCATGGAAATCGAATATCATACATGTTTCTTATTTATTTCTTATTTCTTATTTCTTATTGGTGGATATTTACTGTCCCCGAGTCTGTCTGATAGCTCAGTAAAAAGCTTCGTGCTTTTCCGATTACTATATGTGTGTACTCTGTGTGTGTGTGTACTGTGTCTGTGTGTCGTCTGCTCCACGCACACCGTGTTGTTCGGTCGCGCACAGAATTGCAACATCTAAGTCGGTTACTGTGACCAACTCTTGGAAGCAGTGGCCGACTGGTTTTGTGTGAGGCCTATCAGCTAGGCGATGTTGCCGTGAGTGTGTGGGGGTTCGAATCCCGTTTGGGTTATAGTAAATTTAGATTTCTTTAACCTGAGTGGACAGTATTGCTGGTGGATATTTACTGTCCCCGAGTCTGTCTGATAGCTCAGTAAAAAGCTTCGTGCTTTTCCGATTACTATATGTGTGTACTCTGTGTGTGTGTACTGTGTCTGTGTGTCGTCTGCTCCACGCACACCGTGTTGTTCGGTCGCGCACAGAATTGCAACATCTAAGTCGGTTACTGTGACCAACTCTTTTTGGGTTGGAAGCAGTGGCCGACTGGCTTTGTGTGAGGCCTATCAGCTAGGCGATGTTGCCGTGAGTGTGTGGGGGTTCGAATCCCGTTTGGGTTATAGTAAATTTAGATTTATTTCTCAGTCCATCATCCAACAGGCGTTAGCCCAATTACAAGATGAGGTACACATAACCCACGAACCCCCAAAGGAGCACTGAGGAGTAAGGTGCCTTGCTCAGGGGCACAAAACCGTGCTAGAGTCTCGAACTCACCACCCTCCGACAGTGAGTCCATTACTCTGGACCAACCGGGTCTTGAACCGGGTTTCGAACTCACCATAAATGATATTTTAATTACATGCATGCAGTTTACAACTTAATTATCTTTTTAACGACAGAAAAAAAAGAAATTGGATTTGAATCAAACTGAAGTGAAAAGTCGACAATGACATGATAAATTGGATTCCGTCGTGGTCATTTTGAGAGTTCATTGTGTACAAACTAAACCTGACAGGAAATATCCTACAAGAGGATTTTTTAGCCTTAGAATTGAACTTCCGATTGCTGTTAACAAAGTGACGATGGTCATTGTCTTTTAATAATGCAATCGGCAATCTACACATCAGATTATTTAAATTGTGATCATCGTAACTGCTTAAAAAGTTCATTCACTTTCGAAGCCCAAACGCCGTTACGGACATACTTTCAGCAATTCCCTAAACCCATACGAAAAGAAGGTGGTGCCTTCATAATATATTTCCTACCAGTTCCTTCATATCATGTTTCACTCACAACAATGCAACAGTGTTAGAAACACAGCTAAATTCCAGAAACACACGAAGTAAGTCACCAGACTTGACGCTTTCAACCCCGACACCAACCACAGACAGTGACAGCAGTGAAATTTTCAAGAACAAGAAACTCGTTACATCAGCTATACATCGACAGGAAAAAAAGACAATCGAGCACAAATTAACATCTATTGGCAAAGGTGATTACACGAAGAACTAGTCCGCGAAGCCTACAGGTCTACCTGCGAGCACAACTACCAGGCTATAAACTCACCGAATCAGTCAAAATCAAGCGGCGAGAGCTTGCAAGGTACTCCGGTCTGAAATTTATTGAACTTATCAACAAATAATTACCTGCCATTACACCAAGAAGAGGACGGCAAAAGAATTGGAGGTACGTTCCAAGTCGTATAAAAAAAATGAGCCATCATTCCATGGAAAGCTGACAACAAGATGAAATTCATAAAAACTCTATCGTCGCACAAACTAATAAACAACGGAAAATAGCGATAGTCAGAGGCCTAAAATTTATTCCGATACCAACAAAAGCAAACAGAAAACTACTGCTTTATGATTTCAACAAATACAGTCGGAAAATGAGACAACACTACATTATGAGACACAAACAATCGGAACAACACCCATTCAAACAAAAATCAAACTGGACTCCCCAGTCAACAGAAAACACAAAATTTGAAAGTTATCTCGAAGCAACCAAACTCACACTCTGAGAGATACCCTTTTTATGAAAGGAAACAGAACAAGTCGCGTACCAAAAACAAATCGGGTTAAACAAACTCGGAAACAATAGACAAATTACCATAAACCCCTTCGACAGGGGTCACATTGTCATTTTCAACACAAAAGATTACGTACTCGAATGCGAAAGACAATAAAGCAAAACTCAACATTATACAAAACTAAACAGCGACGACAAAGAACAAACAGAAAAAACACACAATACTGAGGAATCTATTCCCAGAATTACCAATCAAACGAAAATTTAAGAGACACATTGGTACAAAAATTACAGAAGTAAAGCAAGAAAACAAACAAACCAGATCGCCAAACGATTTCACAAAGCCGTCCAAACATTGATTTAATTGCTTCCCTGCTTGCAGAGCAAGAACACTAAATACACTTAAAATAATTTCAAAAAAACACAAACTGAGTGAAGAAACTACACTGCGACTGATGAGAAACCACACTCAGGTTTCGAAACGCAAGCGTCAAAGGGTCATTCTATCAACATTTGTAACACCATTGGTCCGGCTGCATCTCGCCATGAGCTTCCCCCACCCACACACACAAAACGTTATCGTACATATTAATCCAAACTTCCCTACACTCCGAAATGAAACAATCACTGGTGTTACATAAATAACTGGATAGTAATCTAGGAATCCTATTTCACACACATTCGAAACGAATCGCACACGAACGCAACACAGACTTTTGTATAGTAAGGTGGGTTGTCTCTATGTAACTGATTGCCATATTTACATTATGCAAATAAGCCTATAAACAATCAAACAGTAAGGTATATTTTCTAAACTGTCTTCAGCAACATCTAAGCAAATACAAATTCAAATGCAAATACAAATTCAAATGTTGAGTATCAAAGCAAATGTTGAGTTATTATAAAGAAGGCTATTCAGCCGGCCACCACCTTGAAATAATGCAAATTAGAAAGTCAAGTAAAGAGATTAACCACGCTCCAACAGCAACAACAACAGCAACAAAAACAAACAAATAATAAAGATCGCCAAAGTTAATATCGGACATGTTGCAACCGCTGTGTATTGCTCAGGGTAACTGTTTTATGTTGGAGTCTTTTGTGTACTTTCCTGCTTCATCTTCATCTGCGAAACACTTCGTTCCAGGATCTACAAATGCAACACGAAGAATAAGACACTGGCGTTGAGATGCTTGCAGTGACTGAGCATGCACACAACAATGAAGTAAAGCATAGACTATAGTCAAGTAATTATCAGAAAGTGAGGGAAATGTATCAAATGAAAATATAATGTCCATGTGAGCACTTTCCTAGATAAATAAGTAATTCATCAGCGTAAATTGATATTTTAAACAGCAGACTGAGAATGAAAACCAGTAAGCCGTCATGCTAAGCCTAGAATTTGAAATGCAAAGAAATGTAATTTAGTCAACATTTCCAGGTATTTCAAATTCAAATAAACGACCCCTAGCTTTGACCTGTTAACTGTACAGAGAGGTCGGGGACGTTATTTATTTTGAAGTTCAAAGAAAACGGTCACTAAAATGTCTTTTACATTAAAAGTTATCAAATGATTTTACAGAAGCAACAATTCAGAAAAAACGGTTATTCAAATTTGGGTGTGCCTCATTATACCTTGAAGCTTAAGAAAGCTAAGGAGTTAATGCTGGTTGGTGAATTTCCCTTGCCTAGATCCTACACGTCGCTTACGGCCTCCGTGCCTCCGCCCCCACTCCGTCTAGCCTCGCCGGTCCACTTTTAATGTCGTAGCATAAAAAACAGCTTATTTCAAAGCGAATGGTCTCCATGAGAAACGATGATGTCACTGGTGTCCCTTTGAAAGTCAATCAGCCCAAATGTTCCTCACATGATTGGCCAATAATTGTACGTATATTGCTCAAAAACTAGCTCATAAACTGAACGTTCTTTGGCTAGTTTATGACAACACCCATTTAATTATTGGCCAGTGATGTGAGGAACATTTGGGCTGATTGACTTTGAAAGGGACGCCAGTGACATCATCGTCTCCCCTGGAAACCATTCACTCTCAAATGAGCTGTTTTTCGTGCTACGGCGCTAAAAGTGGACCACGAGGCTATAAGGAGTGGGGTCGGAGGCAAGGAGGCCGTAAGTGACTTGTAGGGTCTAGGCAAGAATTCGCCTGATTATTTTAAATGACCAATTACTGTAATTTTCGGTGATTCTTTTCACCATTTTTAATTGTTGATGTTAACCGTAATATTTTTTCTATTTCCATGCGCACAACAATGAAGTAAAGCAGAGACAATAATGAAGCACTTATCAGAATAAAATTTATACGAGTACTTTTTTAGATAAAATCGTTATTATCTTAGATTATTATCCTAAAGAGCAAACCAAGAAAAAAGTCAGTAAGCCTTCCTGCTAGGCTTAGAATGCAAAATGCAAAAATGCAAAGATATATGAGTTAGACCAAATTTCCAGGCAATTAAAGTCAAACAAATGTCCCCTAGCCATGATGTGTCAGGAACATTATTTAGTTTCAAGGTCACAGAATAATGACTGTAAAATGTAAATGAATCGAAAAAGTTCTAAATAATTTAATAGTCGCAATGATTCAGAGGACTCAACAGTTATTCAAATTAGCGACTGCGACATTATTACCAAGCTTAAGAAAGCTGGCTGTATGCAGTGATATTGATAATGAGTTAATGCTGGTTGGCGAATTCTTTTGATTATTTAAAGAACCGGTAGCTGTCACTTTTTGAAGTGCTTTTCACACTGTTTAATTTTTGATGTTAATCATCATATATTGTTCTATTCCGAAAAGCATGTTGACATACACAATTGTCGCTACGTTGGCAAGCTCAACAGGGAGAGTTTTCGCATGAATTGTCGTATCAAACAAAAAAGTAACAGCTACCGATTGTTCGATTTAGTTATTATTTACCAGTATTTTTCATCAGGTTAGGAATGAAGTTATTCCAGAAAGCACACTCTTTGGCCTTTAATGCTCGTTTGTTTGACATCGTCAGTGCAATTTCTTTGTATTCTAATCCGGGAACTTTGAATAGCGGCCAATCATGTTGTGCCTCCTCTTCAGAAAACGTTGCATCGTCTCTTGGAAGGTTTGGATCCCTGAGAATGCAGAACGAGATATCTGCATTATAAAACTTTTTGAGTGAAGTTATTCTAATTTAATGATGTTTAAGCAAGCTGAGATCTCCTCTCATAATATGGATTGAAGTTATTCCTACATGTGGCGACATAAATTATTTTAAAAGTTAAATTTAGACGATTAGATATTTAAAATTTATTGCGCAGTATTTCCTGAGCATGTGTCGTATTGATGTCATAAATGCCGCGTCATCAGACGAAACAGAATGTCTCACTTATCACCGTAAATGACACGACAAATAGAACGGGCGATATATTAGCTTTTGACTGAATTCTGATATACCAATGCCAAAAACGCAAAAATGATTAGGAATCAATTAGTCTCTAGTTTATACCACAAATGGGCATCCTCTTCACGTAAGGATGCATGAGGGCGCACGTTTAGAGTGTACACTGTCACTTTCACCTAGACATGTTACTTAAGTCAGTGATATCATAATTATCTAATAAAGATGACAAGTAATGGTACAACAAGTCGTATTACATTTGACGATGTGAGTGCAAATCAGTGCATTGATATGAAAAGGAACGTCCGGGAAGTTGGCGGGCCGCGTGAGCGATGTACGGACGGTTTCCATAGTTACCCGGTCCAGTTAAGCCCGTTGACGTCAAGGAAGACGTTTAACGCGATGTAAAATCCGCGCGCGCACTGCTATTTAAACTTTTGTTAAATTCTTTTTGGTGCTTTTCGATAATCGTAAAACGAGAATGCCCTGCATGTAAATAAATGTCTCGCATGGTGACACAATTGCTCTCCTGGTGGCGGGCAAATAGTTATCTGCTCTCGGGCACATCAACCCATTTATTCAACCCATTTGGCCAAATGGTAAGCTTATGTAATTACATGTTGTATTTACTGGCCGAACCCTGAATTTCAAAACTAATTTTGTCTGCTTTTCAAATCCTAAGAGTTAATTTATTACCGTGTAATCTATCATTATACACTCTAATCCATTTGACCATGAGGATGACAAGAGGGTCAACATTTATTTCTATTGAGTTTGGATAGAGTCAGCCCCTTCGCATAAATTGGGATGTTACTAGTAAGGGTACTTTTGAGAATATTGCGCAACATTTTACCAATTTCCACGAATTTGTGATAATTTTGGACCAAATGGACATCACATATCATTCAATGCAATGTTTATCAAAATTTTGGCAAAATATTTAACTAAAATATTACTTGATTATAGTTTTGAAAGGCAATAAAAATGACTTTGGCTCTCAAAGGGCTTTAACGTACATGTATAATGATTTGCACAGATTCAGTTTACGACGTTTACACAACCGACTCGAACACAACAGCATTTTGCTTTTACAGTATGTTAACTGGCATACAGTTCTATGAACTTGAAATACTTAATTTTTTAATTTGCGTTTGAACAAAAGAAGAAATCAATGTTGTTGTCACGGTCTTAAAAGCAATCGAAAAGTTTATTTGAAAAGTCTGAATTTTATCAGCATAGTATGCCAGCAGTGCCTATGCGTATGTACTAACGTCTGCATTTGTCTGCAGGAGCCTTGTAAGTGTAACTCTGTATCCTATTTGTCAGTCAACATATCTCAAGATCAGACAGCAATAAAAATACAGGGAGAATACAAATTTTGACGAAGGGAATGACAATTATTGAAGCGTACGTAAAGATCGTCCTCGAAAGAGATTTAAATAAGGAGTTGCCATTTCACTAAGAAACGACAACCAAAGGACATTGTCAGAACATTATATGAGCGCGCTTAAAGCGATGACGTATCCATTCACGTTCCGCTTACGTATACAGTTTTACGCTCTATAATATGGTCCTTCATTGAACGTAAATATACTATACGTACATACATAAAACATTTACCCCAGTGTCCTAACAAAATATTGATTTACTCACACCTACCCAGTTTTGGCAAAGTTAGTCCAATATTTCATCACCTTCAGTGTCATATCAACCTCTTCTTTGGGTAGAGTCCAGTTCATCCCATCCACGAAATGCCAACCGAAAACGAATGGTAAGTCCTCTTCGTGCGTAGCTTTCATCCACTTAATAGGCCGTAATGTCTTGCTTGGCACATGCGTAATGTGGTACTTGTACACATTGAAACCGGCCTTGGCGTATGCGCGAGCAGACGCGTCTGCTGGGCATATGAAGTAGTCATCACCGACCTGTTGGCTGAGGGCGTCAACGTAGTCAAGGTCTTCAAGATTGGCGTCATCCCAGTTGATGTACATGAGTTTGATTGCGTCCTTCACAGCCTGGTTGGTTTGCATACGAGCATCGCCCAGGAGAATTTTCATCAAAGTCTCATACACGGTTTTGTTTATTGTTAACTTAGGCTCGTTCCACATGTCAGGCGTTGCAAATGCAATGAAATACATCCCTTCGTCTGCCAAGTTACCCAACATCAGATCTAAACCCGAGTTAATGAAAGTCATCTTTTCAACAACACGCGATGGATTCTCAGTCAAAAAATAGCCATCAGCCACTGGAGGAAATGGAATATAAGGAAGTGCTTGACCAATTATCCCTTCAAGCGTTTCCTGTGAAGAGTAAAATTAATACCCATGACATTTTGGATAATACTTGCAGTGCTTAACAAATATGTACTCGAATGTTGGTTCAATCCAATAACAGAAAGGTGAAGAGATTTAATAAGAAGTATGGCATTGAAGGAGTGGATAAATTTATTGATGGAATGATGGATGGGCGGGTGGACGTAAGGGCTGACGGACATGTATAGACATACAGACATTCATAACTGCAGCGACAGATAGATATGCGGATATATATATATATATATATAGAGAGAGAGATAATATATATATAGAGAGAGAGAGAGAGAGAGAGAGAGAGAAAAGAGAGAGAGATAGATGGATAGATAGATATTAGATAGATAGATATTAGATAGATAGATAGATAGATAGATAGATAGATAGATAGATAGATAGATAGATAGATAGATAGATAGATAGATAGATAGGTAGATAGATAGATAGATAGATAGATAGATAGATAGGTAGGTAGGTAGGTAGGTAGGTAGATAGACATTCAGGTTTGCCTGAGAGAGAGAGAGAGAGAGAGAGAGAGAGAGAGAGAGAGAGAGAGAGAGAGAGAGAGAGAGAGAGAGAGAGAGAGAGAGAGAGTTTTAATTCGTGGTTCATTCCAATATTGAAAAACAATGTTGATTGAGCACAGACATTCAGTTAGATTCTCACCTTTGTTTCGATACCCGACAAATCTTTAAAATCCTGAGCTGGCAGCGCACGGAGACACTTAATCAACTCTTCTGTTGTTTCTCGCTCACACCTTACCAGTTTACCAAGTCCATGAGCCGTTTTCCTTTGCATACGGGAATCTGTACTGAAATACCCGTTGATAAACACATTTGCACTCTAATTTTGAATAAGAAACAAAATAGACCAAAAAATAAATATTCTGGTTGAAATGAGATACTTATGAATCAATGAAAATTGAAAACTACGGTAATGAACGGCAGCAGTTATTTCCCACTATATACTCGTTTCACCGGAATCATAGTCAATAAATTCAAACGAGCTCGCAGTAGGACAATTGAATAACAGTTAGCACATCATAATGCATGTGGTTGGATTGATACTGCTACTGTTAAAATTTAAAATGCCGTTATTCAAAAGGGGAAAATAATTTTTTTTCACCACAAATATGAAAATGTTTCAGTAAAACCATTTTGTATATCTCTTTGGATGTAAATATTGTTTTTTTTACATGCAAATATTTTTCATTGCCTGTATCACTCGATAATTTAAAAGTTTGTTTAGAATAGTTAATGAATTTTCTAATTTATATTGCATTTATGCAAATTACTTACGCTATTATGCAATGTAACGATGCGACCTTACTTGACACTTCAATTATGCCACTTTTCTTGAATTAGTGATAATAACGTTTAAAATGACGTATGATGCGGGTGTATGATGTGGCTATATGTGATGAAATATTTCTGATATTGTATTCACCAGGGAAAATATTTTTTTTTCAATATAAAATGAAACCATTTCAGTGTAACAAAATTACATATCTCGTTCTATATTGTATATCCGTTTCGTATTCTACATGCAAATACCTTTCATTTGATATATCACTCGATATTTTAAAAGTATGTTTAGAGTAGTGAACAATGAATTTGTAATTTTATATTGCATTTATGCAAATTGGTTACCCTTGTACATTATGCAAATTAGGGGCTATGGCCCTGCTTGACAGCTCAAAATTGTCAATTTTCTTGTAGTAGAAATAATAAGCTTTCAAATGATGAATGATGTAGATGTATGATGTAGCTGTATATGTTTAAATTTTTAGAGGAAAATATTATTTTCAAAATAGGCCTAAATATGAAAACATTTCAATGAAATAAATTTAAAAATGTCTTTTGATATCAAAGTTGTACTCTACATGCAAATACCTTTGATTTGATATATCACTTGATAGTTTACAAGTATGTTTAAAGTAGTTAACAGTGAATTGTATAATTTTATATTGCATTTAATGCAAATTTGGTACCCGTGTGAATTATGCAAATTAGGGGTATGGCCCTAATTGGCAGCTCCATATCGTCAATGTTCTTAAAGTAGAGATAATAAGCTTTTAAATGACGGATGATGTGGCAGTATGTAAGATGGGTACATTAAACTCCGAAAATAGGCCTTTTTTGCGGATTCACCGCTCACCTAAGTGACCCAGTAATGCACATCCCTTCATTATGCTTTAATATTTTTCAAAATGTACCATACTATTTCTGTGGGTCCACTGTTCTTAAGGCTTGCCTTAGGAGCGATTTTGCAATTTTGGAGTTTAAATATTGGTAAATATCAGGTAATTTGCTTCTCTACTACAAAACTTTGCATAGTGACCCTACTTTTCAGTTTTCATGTGATAAGAGGATTGGTAAAAGTTTCATTGACGAAGTTCAAGGAATAGTTAAGGTTTTCACTTTCGAGGTTTACACTACGTTTGATTGATTATTTAACGTACCGTCTTATCTACTTGTCATACCTGCATGATGACTCTGTGAAAAAGTCCGTGCATCAAGGGAGACAGCAACATGTATTCACAGCTCAATGACCCAGCACTGTTACCGAACAGAGTAACCAGGTCTTTATCTCCACCAAAGGCTGTGCAAAGAAACAGATGGGGGCTTATAGGTACTATTGTTCACGTAGTATAGCCACAAACTGATGACGGCAAAGATGTGTGTAGTTATTGAAAGGATGTAAAAGGTTATGTTCTAAAAGGGGCGATTAATTTGAGTGCAAGATTTAGGAATAGGGCTTTGAAACTTACGGGGAGACAATTAAAAACAAGGGTCCAAATTTTCACTGTTTTCACTACACTCCCTCTTGCTGTAATTGCCTAACTCTGTACATGTCTACTCCATGCTAATACCTATGTGGAAGTAGGGGTTGATTAATATGAGGATGATAAAGTTCTATGTATTATTTAGACAATTTTTATATAACCACACCGCTGCTGGGGCTCGAACCCCGCACCGTCAGCATGTGAATCACTATCTGTAACCTGTAGTCCACGAAAACAAGTTGCAAGAAGCTTACATAAAGGTTTAGGATAGTAATGTTTTGCAGGCACTAAATGCTTTATACTCTACATTTGTATCGACTTAACATTTACGTATTTTTGGTTCGTTTTTATTCAATTTTCGGCCCTGCGTTTATTTCCTTTTTATTTAATTTTGTTCTTCTTTTTTTCATTTCTCTATTTGTTGTGCAGGTTTATTATTGGTTCAGTATACATTCATATCATGTGTCATATTTGCACAGTTATTAAAAAGTGTGGTTGTTGAGGATTTTATATATGATCATAAATATCGTGTTTGAACTTTATTGTTGTAATTTTGTCGTTTGCTACTGTTTTCCAACTATACCAAATTATGTGTTTTGTCTGGACTGAAAAATAAACAGTGTGATTACGTGTGATCCAAATGTAACTTTTTAACAATTCACCTGAGAGTCGTACAGCTAAAGAGATTTTCTCAGCTGAGAATAATGAAAAAACATATTTTCTTATACAGTCAAAACAGCTACATTGTAGATAAATAGCAACCATATGATCGGCTATTAGTAAAGACTGAGCTTCTCCATGCTGATGTACTGTTATTAAGTAGGGATATATGAACTTATCGTTTATATCGCACATGCACAATTAGTCCGTCGTACATATCGAGTTGTGGCACCTATTGAAACCCACTGAACTTCGGACAGGGAAAGCTTGAACAAAATCAATTCATCGTATTTTGGTTACTACCTTCTATATTGTCATGAACCCACTGTACAGCTGCCATTTGGTCAAGCAGACCATAATTCCCTGGAGCGTGTTCATCGCCTGAAATGAGGAAATCATTATAATGAATGTAAATACTGTTTACAGTAATCATGAATTTTTCAACGGTGAAAACAATAAGTGCACATTCAAGAAAACAATTAATGGACAAGTTGATTAAGAAACACACACACACACACACACACACACACACACACACACACACACACACATATATATATATATATATATATATATATATATATATATATATGTATATCATTTGCATTAAAACGTACATCCTTGATTGCTATTATTGCCAGATACAATAGCGATGCAAGATTTGTGATCGCCAGCATGTCTAGATACTATTGTTTACTGCTCTCACAGACTGTGATAATGATAATTCATATGAATAATTAGGTCAGTCACAGATAATTGGCCGGAATATAGCCCCTTCATATTAATCTGTAAGAACAAGTGAAACACGAGTTCCATGGCGTTCACCCTACCTGTGGATAGGAATCCTAGGGGACCTAGACGGTAATTGAAGGTTACAACGATGACGTCACCAATTGCAGCTAAGGGTGTGCCATTGTAATAACAACTACCAGAGCCAAAAATGAATGCGCCGCCATGGATCCATACCATTACAGGTAGCCGATCTGTCTGAAATTTATAAAGCTGATGGTAATTCAGTTTGAAGTGCCATCCAGACGAGCCATAGGGAAAGAGTCTTAATGACATTTTTCTCACGTTTCTGTACATGTGGCATTAGGAATTAGTGTGCTACGATTTTAGTAGCTTCTTTGGATCTTAGCTTGTGATTTTTATAATGGTAAGTGTATTTGAACATATACAACATATACAATAAATATATACAACACAATATACAGCCTTGCACATCAAAAAAAGTCATACAATCTACCATACGAAAGTATAAGTTTTCAGTTACTATATCTTTTTTGTATGCAATTCGTGTAAACAACAGTCGGTCCGTCTTTTGTCTATGGTGGCATGATCAAAGACTGTCGTACATGTAAAATAGACATTCAGGAACGTACACACTTACAAGACCCATGCAAGTTCATAAGTATGAGTATATGCTGAGGTTAACGTACGCTATTTAGGGTTTCTTTAATCCTGCTATTGTTAACACTACCACCTCACAAATATGATAATGGTATTTGCAAAACTGCCAGCCAGCTAACTTTGCTCCAACGTCAACATTATGCCTATATACCATATATATGAACAGATTTTAACATGTTACCATTACCAACTTTTGCTCAAATTTTGTTAAGGAATCTTTCAACATTCAAAATAAGAATAAAATTCAGGGGTCACCATGTAAATGTTTGTATTAGAAAAACAAATAACCCAATATTTAGCGAAATTTAAAATTCAAATGGCCGCCATTTCTACGGAAAAAATAAATATTCTAATTTCGAAAAACTAAGATGGTTACAACCAAGAAACTTTTAAATGAACCCCCACAGTGGTATAGCAGAAAAGAATTGTTAAGGTGAAGGGCGACGAATTCGGACGCGCACACGCTTTAGAACGTTTCTGCGCAGATTTAACTCCAGCCTGCCGCAAATGGGTTATTTTGTAGCGTATGTATTTAACATCACCTGTCATTGTTGAAATTGCGCTTTTACCTAATTTTTTGACCCAGTGTCTTAGAAATACATGTGACCTAGAACCTCGTCATATTTTGACCCCCTAGGAAGCTGGTTTTTATTAAATATGAGCGAAAAAATTAACATTTCTCTCCCATTTATATGGCGCAAATATACCCATTCACCTAGAGATATTGTAAAAAGTAATGTGGTGACACCCTTTTATTAAAAATGTAAACTAAACGGTATTATGTCAGGAGTTTATTCGCTAAGTTTGGTCAAAATGTCACCATTCAAAGCGACAGGAAGAAAGTTCGAAAATTATGTAGTGATATTATTTCGATATCGTCTTTTGTAATCGATACTTATATTAAAATTTGTTCACAAACATCATGAAAACTATACATTCGATAGATATGGATCTTAAGTCTTGGTATTTATTAAAATTAACTCATTTGCTAAGCGTTTATAATTGCTTTCTTTGTTTAAGTGAATTATATCATTTTTATTTATTTCTAACGACGCCATTTTAACGTCCGTTTCCATGGAAACGAGCGTGGTGACCCCCATTTTTTATTCATTTTTGCACTTGCACAACTTCCAAGGATATTTTTGCAAAGTTTCAAGAAAATGACACCACAACTTAATTTTGACGTAATTCGTAGTACTTCACCTTAAAGTGTGAGAGTCCAAGTATCTGTTCCCAGGAAACATTCTACCTTAAAATTGAAAAATACTCACATGGTGTGTCACAGGTACGTATACGTTCAGGAAGAGACAGTCCTCGCTCTGTGTCTCTGTTATATCATCAAAAGAGTCGAGAGCTTGAATACAGGCCGACCCTATGCTCGATGCCCGATATTACCCCATCCCAGCCCGCTTTCGTCTGAGGTGGACGAAATCTAAGGTCACCGACTGGTGGTTCAGCGTAGGGTATCCCTTCATAGATTTGAATGGTGCGATTGATGTTCACATCCGGGTGCCAAAATATCTCAGACTTGCCGACCAGTTTTCCCGAAGCGATTTCAACCATTGGATCGTCAGCGAAGACGAAAGACAGGACAGCAAGGAAGACAGCAACCCGACAGTGCACCTCGTAGCAAGCCATGTTGTGGCCGCCAAAATACACCGCCTGTCTGCTCTGTGCTTGTGTGTAAGGTCAGACATATGTTACGCATGCCCCTGAAGTCCAGTGTGCTTCCGTTTATGCATGCCCGAAACTTTTATTCATACATGTCCATTGGAATCAGCGAAAACAGCTTTTGTCCTGGACCTGCGCGCAACATGTCAAAATCATTGCGTCTGCCCATTTTGTATTCGAAAGCTTTCTCTCCAGAGATGTCAAGATGCCTTTAACCTTGGTGAATTCATTCTTCGTTATTTGGTATCAGCACGCTTTATAATATCCCTTGATGTAAATTTAAAGAGTTCTATAAGCATTGTGAACGTTATTTTAGTTAAGTTAGGGAACAATTCATATACTGTGGTTTTCCGCTATCTTTCGTTTGCCTGATGTAAATGCTTGATCAGCCACGTTTCGCTAAAATATTGACTTTTTATACCTTGCTTATGCCTTAAAGTACAACGTGGCTACTCATTTTGTGGAAAACGTAGACATTTTACGCCAGTACTTTTGACTAGTATGTTGACCTTTGCCCCCCCCTTCCCGATGTCTGAAAAATTACAGCGGTTGAGCTTCGTTCTTCAAACTCTTAGGTCTATATCTGCATCCGACTCGGAATAATGTGCAGCATCTTGGAAGCTGCTATTCAATTGATCATGAGAGAAAATGCCGAGAGAGTTTGACCGGTTGACCTCGCTGTTAATTTTATGCAGGAAATTACAATAACAATGCTTGGTCGAATGACGCAGTGCCTTGAGGGTGGAATCACCAGTGGTATATGGGGAGGAGTACCTTCCCGATGGTGATAAGTGGTGCAGATTACCGTCGCCTAGGTGACTGGCGTATACGCGTGCCAAAAGACACCTATGGTTGATTTCCTGTTGACCAGTCGGATGGCAGAGTTGCAAATACCTGCACTGAACCATCTGGTTTTTTGTGGGTGTCGGTGGTACTTTGACAATATAAGTAAAATGCACATATATTGAGTTTATTGTCTTGTTTATGAGCGGCCAGTATTTCCAACAGCATAAATTATGGTGCATTTGCCCTTGAAGGAATAAATAATTTTCGAATAAAAACATCGCGAATGTAACTACATTCCTTAAGCTCGACGTACACTTAAGTGCCCCAAAGAACCATGAAATCGCCCAACTTTCGATTGAAGAGATGAGTTTTGCCAAACCGCGTATACAGAAAAAGTGGCAGATGACTTTATTTTTAGAATCATAGACAGTATAGCGAGATGTAAAAAATGTGAAACAGGCTCCCCACCTAACTATCCTAAATGTTTTTGTGTCGAGTTTGTGTTTGATTCGTTTCGAAAATGTGTTCCTACATTCTTATCCGATTGTTTGTGTTAATGAAATGTTTGTTTCGCTTTGGATATTTGTAGAGAAGTTTGGATTAGTGTGTACGGTAATGTTTTGTTTGTGTGGGGAAAGCTTATGGCGAGACGCAGCCGGACCTATGTTGTTACAAAAGTTGATAGAGTCGCCCTTTGACGCTTGCGTTTCGAAACCCGAGTGTGGTTTCTCATCAGTCGCAGTGTAGATTCTTTCCTTAGTTTGTGTTTGTGAAAATTTATTTTAATGCATTTTAGTGGTCTTGCTTTCCGATTAGCGAGGCAAGTATATTAATTTTGGTCACGTTGTGAGTCCGTTTGGTGGTTCGGTTTGTTTGTTCTATATTTCTTTACTTCGGTAAATTTTGTTTTGACTGGTGTGTCTTTTAGATTTTTGCGGAGGTTTGTGAATTTTTAGGCAATGAGTACCACTGCGGGGTACGGATTTATGTTTATTGGATCAAGATACTTACAAGTATCCTGGTTGATGTGCTTGTTCTCGTACATTTTAATTAATAGTTCATTTACTTTGTTTACTGTTTGTTCTGGCTTGTTGTGTATAATACTGAGTGTTACGTAATTGCCTTTCGCATTCGAGTACGTAATCGTTTGTGTTGACAATAACGAAAAACCGACCCTTGTCGAAGGGTTATTTTCCCAAAATTTGTCCAATGTTTGCAAGCTGGTTTATCGCGATTCTTTTGGCACGCGACATGTTTTGTTTCCTTGTTTGAAAGGGTATCTCTAGAAGTGCGAGTTTAGAAGCTTCAGATAGCTTTCAAGTTTTTGTTTTTTTGTTGTTCGTGGAGTCCAATTTGACTTTTCTTTGAATTGGTGTTGTTGCGATTGTTTGTGTCTCACGATGTAGCGTAGTCACATTATACGACTTTATTTGTTGAAATCCTTAGGTGGTTTTATTCTGTTTGGTTTTGTTGGTGTCCGAATGAATTTTAAGGCTTTTGCCTAGTACTATTTTTCGGAGTTTCATAGTTTGAGCGATGATAGGTTGTTGTTGAATTTCATGTTGTTGTCGGCTTTTCTTTGGAAATAGCTGATTTATTTCCACGGCCATGTTTTCTGTTACGTTACTGTGATTGTTTATTTTGTATTTAATGTTGTGTTTCAGTTGTTTGTTATGTGTACGATTTTTGTTATTTCTTTTAAGTGTTTGTGTGTTCTATGTCATCTTATCGTATTTTTTGGTAGTTCCCTTTTTGGAGTATTTGGTGGCCCTGAAAAGGGCCGCTTGGTATGGTGTTTTGTTAGCGCTTGGCGCGTTTGTTTTGGCGATAAGCCTAGCTTTTTATGCTTCTTTTCGCCGATTCGATGTGCTTGGTGAGTAGGTGTTTGCCGCCTTCTTGTCACTGTGTGTGCGTTACATGGACAGTCTGCATAGCCCTTGAATGTGGTCTCGATTTTGATCAAACTTACAATTAAGGAGTATATATCAAAACTGATAAATGGTTTATGTGATTACTGTAGCTATAGATAGGCTACATTCAGGACGGGCAGCGACGGGCAGTAATTAGTAGGCAAAACAGGTGGTTTTCACCGTGGGCAGAACTCGGTGCAATGATACTGAACATTACAGTAAGCCTGTCACCTTGAAGGTAATGCTGTAGGTGAAACAAGGACACGCGATGGTACAAACATGGAGGTAGTAGAGACACCACAAGTGAAACGTACACACAGAAATACACGCGTTCCTACGTTGTGCCCACCCGGGCCACGCGATTAAAATATGACTGATACTGCTGGATAGTGTTATTGGGTCGGTAAACAGTCAATTAATAGTTTAATTGACTACCTGGGTGATTGGCAGGTCGTGTCCAACGACGCATATGCAAAGCAGGCCAAAAAACAAAAGCCCCCAAAGTTATTGACAGCTGGCCAGGGGTCACCATGAATACGTAATGAAGCTTCACTACGCAGAAACTGCGTAGTCAAGCCCTTCTTAACCGGTCAAACTCTCTCGGCATTTTCCGGCATGATTGGCTGACTATTACCGTTATCAATGAATTATACCCGACAGACTCCCCGAGATTTGTAAGAACCCCAAGGTCCATGTACTGGTCACGTGTTAATGTTAGACATCGTGTTCTCTACAAATAAGCTGTTAAATTACAACACAGTTTCTTTTGAGACTCCATGGCAAGTTCCTTGTAAGTGGATGTAGATTTTGAAAAGACGCAACAAAACAGCGAATGATACAGAAATTGTGTGAAATAGAGTAGAACTAAGTGTTTGTGTACAATGATTGAATATTTGTGTACAATAGTTGAATATATCGTACCGTATAGCTGTCGAAAAATCCGCTACTACAGAGAAACAAAAAATTGCTTCTTTTTTTCTACCTCCATTACAGTAGAATGTCAGTCGGTGATATTTTGTTAAATTAGGGAAAGCCGTTAGGGATCCCTCAGCAACAACTCTTTCCTCGTTGAAAATGCATAAGTTGAAAACAAAAGTTTGTTTCCGTCGAAATATACAAATAATAGCACCCGGCTACAATATAACTTTTAGCGGCGTCGGCAACTTCAAATGCGAAACAAACACACAAACCATGTTTTTATGCGACCACAAAATATCAGTCAGCGTCAACATTGCTAATACCATAGGGATACTAAAGCTGCTAATACTTTGCAACTTGACCTTCGATGAAAGCAGGTCGGAGCAGTAACAATCTATGAGGCACTTTAAGTGATGTTGAACTATAACGATGGCGGCGTTTGCCTAACTGTAAATGCGGAAAAAACAAAAACTTCGTACGAGGCGAAAAATCTAACTGCCCATAACAAAAATACAGACGTAGAAACTCAATGCTTTACGTTTCCGCCCAGAACTGCAATCGCAAAATCTTATCGTCCCTTGCGGGCCGCGAAATATCTACTCGCTCGTTATCCAAGTGTAGACGCTGGCAACATGTAACTTTAAATAAAGTCATTTCAGCAGTTCATGACACATTTATGATACTTTTTGTTTTAAAACTTGTTATGTAGGTCATTTCCCCCACACTCATCATGACCTGAGTTCAATTAGTCTAGAACATTCCCAAGGTCACTGCCCTTAATGACCTCACAACCTTGAATTCAATTAGTCATGTTTGGAATGTTCTGGAAAGTTGATTAGTTGTGTAAGGGAGATAATTTTAGAGTAATTAGCATGTCAATAAAAGTTCTAGATTGTTCTTATATGCCTTTATAAAAGGGACGCGCTCAGCTTCCAGTCAGACTTTTGGGATCGTGTCTCTTGTGTGTTACTAAACTCCAGCAGTAGTCATTCTCAAGACTTTTCAAGACCTTCACTGCCAACGCTGGATTTATACTTCAAGCCTGCAAGGACTGTTCATTCATCCGACTGACTGTTACAACTCTGAGACTGGAGCTTTGCCGTCCCAGCTGAGATAAGTAGTCTGTACACTTTTAAAGCTTGTACTCTATCCCTGACTTAGCAATTAGTTTTATTTTCGTAATAAATTTTGTTTAAACGTTAACTGCTGAGTTCACCCTTTTGTTCGTTTTCTCTGCACGTAACAAATTGGGGCTCGTCCGGGATACGAATATTCTGAGCCGTTTGACAACATTTTGCCTGCCTTTTCAAAACTACTGTATACTGTGAACTCAGCGAAATTCAATCATGGCGGAATTCAAGCCAGACGAATTTATGGATGACCTTGATCAGGACGCATTTGATTCCCTCAAAAAGGACAACCTCATTGCACTGGCCAATTTCCTTAAAGTAGATGTCAAAAGATCTATGCGCAAGCGGGAAATACAGTACCACATTGCAAAACATTTAGTTAATTTAGGCCAATTTGAGGAATCCACCTTGAAAGATTATGAGCCCGAGTCTGCCTTTGAACTAAGAAAATTAGAATTAGAAATTCAGGCAGATTTGGAGCTTAAAAAATTGGCATTAGAAAAAGAAAAAATACAAATGCAATTACAAATGAAAGAAAAAGAATTGCAAATGGAAGAAAGACAGAAAGAAAAAGAAAGCAGGAAAGATTAGAAATGGAAGAAAGACAGAAAGAGAGGGAATTGGAAATGAAAGAAAAAGAATTGCAAATGGAAGAAAGACAAAGGGAGAAAGAAAGAGAGGAAAAAGAAAAGGAAAGAGAATTAGCAGAACACCGACTGCAGTTAGAAATGAGACGTTTAGAGCTTGGAAAGTCAGGAAAATTCTTCCCTTCAGACAATTTGACATCACTAAGCATTTCAGGTTAGTTCCCCCTTCCAAGAAAAGGATGTTGATAAATATTTTCTCCATTTTGAGAAAATTGCTCAGAGTCTGAATTGGCCTAAGGAGTCCTGGTCTATGCTTTTGCAGAGTGCTTTGGTGGGTAAAGCCAGAGAAATTTACATTCAGTTGTCAGTAGAGCAGGCTTCAAATTATGATTCTGTGAAGGAATTAATTCTCAAGGGTTATGAGTTGGTGCCTGAAGCTTACCGTCAGAAATTTAGGATTGTGAGAAGGTGAAAGATCAAACTTACGTTGAATTTGCTCGAACAAAAGAACAACTGTTTGACCGTTGGTGTTCTTCGGAAAAGGTCAGTCAGAATTATGACAAATTACGACAACTTGTTTTGATTGAGGAATTTAAAAGGTGCATCCGGAGTGACATCAAGACGTTTATCAATGAACAAAAGGCAGATACATTAGAGGTTGCTGCACGTTTGGCCGATGATTATTCATTGACCCACAAATCTTCATTCTCAGCAAACCATCCCAGTCCTTTTCCTACAGAAACAATGCAGGTAAATTTAACTCCTCCTTTTCGTCCAAGAATTTTTCAAAGGACAGTAGAAAATCAAATGACAACAGTGCACAGAGTACAAGTAACACTCCCACATCATCAGATCCCAAGTCTCAATCTCCTTCTGACAAACAGTTGGTACACTTTCTTGTAATTATTGTAAGAAAGGCGGCCATTTAATGTCAGAGTGTTTCAAATTGAAAAGAAAACGTGAAGGTCAAAGTAGTCAAAGTGGATCTAAGCCCACCGGCTTTATTTCTTCATCAACTCAATTAGAGTCTAATAATGTGTGCAACACATTTTCTGAGGTTAAACCCCTCTCATCCCCAATTAATGAGGTCAAGGTCAATTCTTCTCAAGATAGCATTATGGTATTTTCGAACCATTTATTCATGATGGTTTTATATCACTTTCTAGTGATTTTTCTTCCGCTACCCCTGTCAAAATTTAAGAGATACCGGGGCTTCCCAGTCTCTTTTGTTGGCAGATACCCTGCCGTTTTCTGAAAAGTCATTTTCAGGTTCTAAAGTTCTTATTAAGGGGTAGATTGCAATGACTACATTCCTGTTCCTCTCCATAATGTCTATTTGTCTTCGGACTTTGTTTCTGGACCTGTGACTTTAGGTATTAGGCCTTTTTTGCCTTTCGAAGGATTCACCTTCTTCTTGGAAACGACCTTGCTGGGGACAAGGTCATCACTAATCCACTTGTGACTGATAATCCTAGTTTAGATCAGGATCCAGAGCCAATTGAACAAGAGATACCCGATTTATTTCCTTCATGTGCTATTACTCGAGCCATGTCAAAGAAAACTTCCGAGAATCAAAATACTCTCAAAATAATGTCACAGATGTTGACTTAAATGACACCTTTCTCAGTCAGGTGTTTGACACGGATCATTCCGTTATCCCTCGTGGATTTGAAACTTCCAGTAAAACTTCTGCTGACCAAAGTCAGACATTTTCTAGATCAAATCTCATTGCAGAACAACACAAAGACCCAGATATTTGTCTTTGTTTGACAGGGCAGATGATGAAGGTAAAACTTCAGATAGCTCTGTTTCCTATTATACAAAATCTGGTATTCTCATGCGTAAATGGAGACCTCCAGATGTTTTGGTTGATGACGATTGGGCTATAAAACATCAAATTGTGGTTCCAAAGCCCTACCGTGCTGAAATATTGCGCCTGCCCATGAAACCCCCTGGGCTGGTCACTTAGGAGTCAGGAAAACTTATCATAAAATTCTCAGTCACTTTTATTGGCCTAATCTCAGGCAGGATGTAGCACATTTCTGTAAAACTTGTCACACATGTCAAATGGTAGGAAAGCCAAATCAGACTATTCCAAAGGCCCCTTTCCAGCCAATTCCTGCATTTCAAGAACCATTTAGTAGGATACTAATAGACTGTGTTGGGCCCCTACCAAAAACAAGATCAGGAAATGAGTACATGTTGACAATTATGTGTACATCAACTCGGTTCCCGAAGCCATACCACTGAGAAATATAAAGACAAAGACTATAGTGAGAGCTTTAGTCAAATTTTTCACTTTATTCGGCCTCCCTAAATGTGTCCAGTCCGATCAAGGCTCCAACTTTATGTCTGGAATTTTTCAACAAGTAATGGATCAGCTAGGCATTAAACAGTATAGGTCATCCGCCTATCATCCAGAAAGTCAGGGTGCTCTTGAGCGATTTCATCAAACTTTGAAAAACATGATTAGGACCTACTGTTTTGACACAGAGAAGCAGTGGGATGAAGGAATTCATTTTTTGCTCTTTGCTGTTAGAGAGTCAATTCAAGAGTCTCTTGGTTTTAGCCCATTTGAGCTTGTATTTGGACATACAGTCCGTGGCCCACTTAAGCTCGTTAAAGAGAAATTCCTATCAGACGATGATGATTGTCTGAATATTTTGCAATATGTCTCAGATTTTCGTACAAAGCTCTCTAAAGCATGTGAATTAGCCAGAGAAAATCTTGAGTCATCTCAGCAGTCAATGAAAACCAAATACGATAAAAACACCTCAAAACGGAAGTTTGAACCAGGTCAAAAAGTTCTTGTTCTACTTCCGGTTCCTGGCAAACCACTCCATGCTCGTTACTTTGGGCCATACCTAATTGATAAGAAATTGAGTGATTTAAATTACATCATAATAACACCTGACAGGCGAAAACAAAAACAGCTATGTCACATAAATATGCTTAAGCCATATTTGGATAGGGATAATCCTACTATAACTCAGCCTGTCAGTGCAGTCAGTTCAAGCCATTATGAAGATAGTGATACTGAAACTGACTTGAGTGAAAATACTCTAAACTCAAAGCTGGGCTCGGTCAAGCTTCAGAACTCAGAAATCCTGGAGAAGTTGGAGTCTACAAAGTTGGCACACCTCCAGCCAGAACAACAACAACAGGTGAAAGAACTGCTCCACGAATATAAACACCTGTTTCAAGATGTTCCAACGAGGACGAACGTCATCTATCACGACGTTGATGTTGGGGACAGTAAGCCTGTAAAACAACATCCATACAGACTGAATCCAACAAAAGCGAAATATCTCCAGGAAGAAGTCAAATACCTGCTGGACAATGACTTTATTGAACCCAGTAAAAGTAACTGGAGTTCGCCGTGCATACTTGTTCCCAAATCAGATCACAGTTATCGTATGTGCACGGACTTTAGGAAGGTCAACACTTTAACAAAGACAGACACTTTCCCAATCCCGAGGATTGATGACTGCATCGACCGAGTGGGAAAAGCCAAGTATGTGACAAAATTTGACCTACTGAAGGGATTTTGGCAAGTCCCTCTGACGGATCGTGCTCGTGAAATATCCGCCTTTGTTACACCAGACGGATTGTTTCAGTACAAGGTGATGCCATTCGGAATGAAGAACTCTCCGGCAACGTTCCAACGGATGATCAACGACGTCATATCCGGGCTAGACGGGTGTGCAGCTTACGTTGACGACGTCGTCCTGTATAGTGACACCTGGGAGGAACACATCAAGCTCATGCGGAAGTTCTTTGAGAGACTGAGTAAAGCAATGTTGACTGTCAACCTTGCCAAATCTGAGTTTGGTTGGCGAGGGTAACTTACCTCGGACATACTGTAGGACAGGGTGAGGTAAAACCTGTTGATGCCAAAATCAGTGCCATTTCAAGTTTTCCCATACCAAACTGCAAACGACAACTGATGCGCTTTCTCGGTATGGCTGGTTACTACAGAAAATTCTGTCCAAATTTCTCCACAATTACTGAGCCTTTGACTAACTTACTTAAAAAGAAAGTAAAGTTTGTTTGGTCAGAGCAATGCCAACAGGCATTTGATACACTTAAAGCCATACTGCAAAGTGCTCCAGTCTTGTCTGCATCAGATTTCAGTTTGATTTCAGATTAGCTGTAGATGCTAGTGATACGGCTGCTGGTGCTGTTTTATTGCAAGAGGATAGTCATGGAATAGATCATCCTGTTTGCTATTTTTCACGCAAATTTAACAAATCCCAGAGAAACTACTCTATAATTGAAAAAGAGTGTTTATCTTTGATATTAGCTTTACAGCATTTTGAAGTTTATGTTACTTCTTCAAATCAGCCAATAGTGGTTTATATTGATCACAACCCTCTTGTTTTTCTGCAGAAATTTAAAGGCAAAAATCAGAGATTGCTAAGATGGAGTTTAATGTTACAGGAGTTTAATCTTGACATTAGACATATCAAAGGCAGAGACAATTTAATTGCAGACTGTCTCTCTCGTATTTAGAACTTATTGTTGTTCACACTTTTAAGATTACATTTGTAAAAGAAAGATTTTTCTTTGAAAAATTTTCTTTTTTGAAGAGGGGGTGTGTTATGTAGGTCATTTCCCCCACACTCATCATGACCTGAGTTCAATTAGTCTAGAACATTCCCAAGGTCACTGCCCTTAATGACCTCACAACCTTGAATTCAATTAGTCATGTTTGGAATGTTCTGGAAAGTTGATTAGTTGTGTAAGGGAGATAATTTTAGAACAGTAATTAGCATGTCAATAAAAGTTCTAGATTGTTCTTATATGCCTTTATAAAAGGGACGTGCTCAGCTTCCAGTCAGACTTTTGGGATCGTGTCTCTTGTGTGTTACTAAACTCCAGCAGTAGTCATTCTCAAGACTTTTCAAGACCTTCACTGCCAACGCTGGATTTATACTTCAAGCCTGCAAGGACTGTTCATTCATCCGACTGACTGTTACAACTCTGAGACTGGAGCTTTGCCGTCCCAGCTGAGATAAGTAGTCTGTACACTTTTAAAGCTTGTACTCTATCCCTGACTTAGCAATTAGTTTTATTTTCGTAATAAATTTTGTTTAAACGTTAACTGCTGAGTTCACCCTTTTGTTCGTTTTCTCTGCACGTAACAAACTCTTTTGAGTGAATTTGTTCGCAGTAAAATCAGAAGTAAGCTATCTTCGCATCTGAGCTTGCGGTGCACTTGCTAATGAATATCCGTTTCACTAGGGTTATTATTGCTCAGAATTAGGACTTTTGTCCCTGCCAATACTTGCAGAACCACACTGAGACTCTTAGCAACAATGTCTTCAATGTTAGTGTGACTGATATCAAAGGCTTCTAGGCAAAGACAAGGCATATTTTTATTACTGTACTGAGACCCTTTGCACATTCTTTGTCAAGTTCAATGTGATTGAGATTAAGATGTCTTAGCCAAAAAATTCTCAAAGTTACTTAGACCAGCAACTTCAATGTTATTGTCACTGAGATCCAGATGTGTTTGCTCAGTCATAGCCCATTCCCTTCAATATATGTTCTGCACTACAATCACCAACATTGTCACTTTTCAGAGAAATACTTCTAAGGCAGATAAGATTGTTAAGACCCTGACAAACGTTTTCAAATTCCTTCTTTTCTAGTTTTGCTTTTAACTTACAATATGTGTTACATTGCTCAAATCGTTCACAAATTTCAACTTGTCTCGAGTGAGTTTACTAGCTTTAGGATCCAAATCCTGTGCGTGAATCCTTGCTATGAAATTGATACGAAGTAGACTGAATGAGGCACACTGATAAATTTGTGTAATTCTCCTGATGTATTTTCAAGCGAACTCGTGACATCATTGACACTAAGTTCAGTGTCAGGAAAATCGAATATCATACATATTTCTTATTATTTCTTATTTCTTATTTTTCAGTCCATCATCCAACGGGCGTTAGCCCAATTACAGGATGAGGTACACATAACCCACTAACCCCAAAGGGCACTGAGGAGTAAAGTGCCTTGCTCAAGGGCACAACACCGTGCTAGAGTCTCGAACTCACCGTCCTCCGACAGTGAGTCCGGGTTTCGAACTCACCATGAATGATATTTTCATTACATGCATGCAGTTTACAACTTAATTGTCTTTTTAACGACAGAAAAAAAGAAATTGGATTTGAATCAAACTGAAGTGAAAAGTCGACAATGACATGATAAATTGGATTCCGTCGTGGTCATTTTGAGAGTTCATTGTGTACAAACTAAACCTGACAGGAAATATCCTACAAGAGGATTTTTTAGCCTTAGAATTGAACTTCCGATTGCTGTTAACAAAGTGACGATGGTCATTGTCTTTTAATAATGCAATTGGCAATCTACACATCCGATTATTTAAATTATGATCATCGTAACTGCTTAAAAATAAAAAGTTCATTCACTTTTGAAGCCCAAACGCCGTTACGGACATACTTTCAGCAATTCCTAAACCCATACGAAAAGAAGGTGGTGCCTTCATAATATATTTCCTACCAGTTCCTTCATATCATGTTTCACTCACAACAATGCAACAGTGTTAGAAACACAGCTATATTCCAGAAACACACAAAGTAAGTCACCCGACGTGACGCTTTCAACCCCGACACCAACCACAGACAGTGAAAGCAGTGAAATTTTCATCAAACTAAAAAGAACAAGAAACTCGTTACATCAGCTATACATCGACAGGAAAAAAAAAAACAATCGAGCACCAATTAGCATCTATTGGCAAAGGTGATAACACGAAGAACTAGTGCGCGAAGCCTACAGATCTACCTGCGAACACAACTACCTGGCTATAAACTCACCGAATCATTCACAATCAAGTGGCGAGAGCTTGAAAGGTACTCCGGTCTGCAATTTTTTGAACTTATAAACAAACAACTACCTGCCATTACACCAAGAAGAGGACGGCAAGAGAATTGGAGGTACGTTCCAAGCGGTAGAAAAAAATGAGCCACCATTCAATGGAAAGCCGACAACAAGATGAAATTCATAAAAACTCTATCGTCGCACAAACTAATAAACAACGAAAATAGCGATAGGCAGAGGCCTAAAATTTATTCCGACACCAACAAAAGCAAACAGAAAACTACTGCTTCATGATTTCAACAAATACAGTCGGAAAATGAGACAACACTACATTATGAGACAAACAATCGCAACAACACCCATTCAAACAAAAATCAAACTGGACTCCCCAGTCAACAGAAAACATAAAATCTCAAAGCAACGAAACTCACACTCTGAGAGATACCCTTTCATGAAAGGAAACAAAAGAAGTCGCGTACTACAACAAAAATCGGGATAAACAAACTCGCAAACAATAAACAAATTACAATAAAACACTTCGACAGGGGTCACATTGTCATTTTCAACACAAAAGATTACGTACTCGAACGCGAAAGACAATAAAGCAAAACTCAACATTATACAAAACTAAACAGCGACGACAAAGAACAAACAGAAAAAAGACACAATAATGAGGAATCTATTCCAAGAATTACCAATCAAACGAAAATTTAAGAGACACATTGGTACAAATATTACAGAAGTAAAGCAAGAAAACAAACAAACCAGATCGCCAAACGATTTCACAAAGCCGTCCAAACATTGATATAATTGCTCCTCTGCTTGCAGTACAAGAATACTAAATACACTGAAAATAATTTCCACAAAACACAAACTGAGTGAAGAAACTACACTGCGACTGATGAGAAACCACACTCAGGTTTCGAAACGCAAGCGTCAAAGGGTCATTCTATCAACATTTGTAACACCATTGGTCCGGCTGCATCTCGCCATGAGCTTCCCCCCACCCACACACACAAAACGTTATCGTACATATTAATCCAAACTTCCCTACACTCCGAAACGAAACAATCACTAGTGTTACATAAATAACTGGATAGTAATCTAGGAATCCTATTTCACACACATTCGAAACGAATCGCAACACAAACTTTTGGATAGTAAGGTGGGTTGTCTCTTTGTAACTGATTGCCATATTTACATTATGCAAATAAGCCTATAAACAATCAAACAGTAAGGTATATTTTCTAAACTGTCTTCAGCAACATCTAAGCAAATACAAATTCAAATGTTGAGTATCAAAGCAAATGTTGAGTTATTATAAAGAAGGCTATTCAGCCGGCCACCACCTTGAAATAATGCAAATTAGAAAGTCAAGTAAAGAGATTAACCACGCTCCAATAGCAACAACAACAACAAAAAACAAACAAATAATAAAGATCGACAAAGTTAATATCGGACATGTTCCAACGGCTTTGTTTTGCTCAGGGTAACTGTTTTATGTTGGAGTGTTTTGTGTACTTTCCTGCTTCATCTTCATCTGCGAAACACTTTATTCCAGGATCTATAAATGCAACACGAAGAACAAGACAGTGGCGTTGAGATGCTTGCCATGACAGCATGCACACAACAATGAAGTAAAGCATAGACTATAGTCAAGTAATTATCAGAAAGTGAGGGAAATGTATCAAATGAAAATATAATGTTCATGTGAGCAATCTCCTAGATAAATAAGGAATTCATCAGCGTAAATTGATATTTTAAACAGCAGACTGAGAATGAAAACCAGTAAGCCGTCATGCTAAGCCTAGAATTTGAAATGCTAAAAAATGTAATTTAGTCAATATTTCCAGGCATTTCAAATTGAAATAAATGACCCTAGCTTTGACCTGTTAACTGTACAGAGAGATCGGGGACATTATTTATTTAAAGTTCAAAGAAAACAGACACTAAAATGTCTTTTACATTAAAAGTTATCAAATGATTTTACAGAAGCAACAATTCAGAAAAAACGGTTATTCAAATTTGGGTGTGCCTCATTATACCTTGAAGCTTAAGAAAGCTAAGGAGTTAATGATGTTTGGTGAATTCTCCTTGCCTAGACCCTACATGTAGCTTAGGCCTCCATGCCTCCGACCCCACTCCGTCTAGCCTCGCCGGTCCACTTTTAGTGTCGTAGCATAAAAAACAGCTCATTTGAAAGTGAATGGTCTCCAGGAGAGACGATGATGTCACTGGCGTCCCTTTGAAAGTAAATCAGCCCAAGTGTTCCTCACATGATTGGCCAATAATTATATGGATGTTGCTCATAAACTAGCTCATAAACTGAACGTTCTCTGGCTAGTTTATGAGCAACACCCATTTAATCATTGGCCAATCATGTGAGGAACATTTTGGCTGATTCACTTTGAAAGGGACGCCAGTGACATCATCGTCTCTCCTGGAGACCATTTACTTTCAAATGAGCTGTTTTTATGCTACGGCTCTAAAAGTGGACCTCGAGGCTAGACGGAGTGGGGTCGGAGGCAAGGAGGCCGTAAGTGACTTGTAGGGTCTAGGCAAGAATTCGCCTGATTATTTTAAATGACCAATTACTGTAATTTTCGGTGATTCTTTTCACCATTTTTAATTGTTGATGTTAACCGTAATATTTTTTCTATTTCCATGCGCACAACAATGAAGTAAAGCAGAGACAATAATGAAGCACTTATCAGAATAAAATTTATACGAGTACTTTTTTAGATAAAATCGTTATTATCTTAGATTATTATCCTAAAGAGCAAACTGAGAAAAAAGTCAGTAAGCCATCATGCTAGGCTTAGAATGCAAATGCAAAAGTGCAAAGATATATGAGTTAGTCCAAATTTCCAGACAATTAAAGTCAAACAAATGTCCCGTAGCCATGATGTGTCAGGAACATTATTTAGTTTCAAGGTCACAGAAAAATGACTGTAAAATGTAAATGAATCGAAAAAGTCCCAAAAAATTTAATAGTAGCAATGATTCAGAGGACTCAACAGTTATTCAAATAAGTGTGTGCGACATTATTACCAAGCTTAAGAAAGCTGGCTGTATGCAGTGATATTGATAATGACTTAATGCTGGTTGGCGAATTCTTCTGATTATTTAAAGGACCAGTAGCTGTCACTTTTCGAATGCCTTTCACACTGTTTAATTTTTGATGTTAATCATCATATATTGTTCTATTCCGAAAAGCATGTTGACATACACAATTGTCGCTACGTTGGCAAGCTCAACAGGGAGAGTTTTCGCATGAATTGTCGTATCAAACAAAAAAGTAACAGCTACCATTGTTCGATTAAGTTATTATTTACCAGTATTTTTCAACAGGTTAGGAATGAAGTTGTTCCAGAAGGCACACTCTTTGGCTTTCAATGCTCGTTTGTTTGACATCGTCAGTGCAATTTCTTTGTATTCTAATCCGGGAACTTTGAATAGCGGCCGATCATTTGTGCCTCTTCTTCAGAAAACGTTGCATCGTCTCTTGGAAGGTTTGGATTCCTGAAAATGTACAACGAGATATCTGCATTATAAAACATTTTGAGTGAAGTAATTCTAATTTAATGATGTTTAAGCAAGCTGAGAACTCCTCTCATAATATGGATTAAATTCTTCCTACAAGTAGCGAAATAAATTATTTTAAAATTTACATATAGACGATTAAGATATTTAAAATTTATTGTGCAATATTTCCTGAGCATGTGTCGTGTTGGTGTCATAAAGGCCGCGTCAACAGACAAAAATGAATGTCTCACTTATCACCGTAAATTACACGAAAAATGGAACTGGCGATATATTGGCTTATGACTAAATTCTTTACCAATGCCAAAAACACTACAAATGGTGTTGAATCAATTAATCTCTACTTTATACCACAAATCGGCATCCTCGGCGTAAGGGTGCATGAGGGCGCAAGTTTAGAGTGTACACCGTCACTTTAACCTGGACATGTTACTTAAGTCAGTGATATCATAATTATCTAATAAAGATGACAAGTAATGGTACAACAAGTCGTATTACATGTGACGATGTGGGTGCAAATCAGTGCATTGATATGAAAAGGAACGTCCGGGCAGTTGGCGGGCTGCGTGAGCGATGTACGGACGGTTTCCATAGTTACCCGGTCCAGTTAAGCCCGTCGACGTCAAGGACGACGTTTAACGCGATGTAAAATCCGCGCGCGCACTGCTATTTAAACTTTTGTTAAATTCTTTTTGGTGCTTTTCGATTATCGTAAAACGAGAATGCCATGCATATAAATAAATGTCTCGCAAGGTGACACAATTGCTCTCCTGGTGGAAGGCAAATAGTTACCTGCTCTCGGGCACATCAACTCATTTATTCAACCCATTAGGGCAAATGGTAAGCTTGTGTAATTACATGTTGTATTTACTGGCCGAACCTTGAATTTCAAAACTAATTTTGTCAGCTTTGTAAATCCTAAGAGTTAATTTATTACCGTGTAAGCTATTATTATACACTCTAAACTCCATTCCATTTGACCATGAGGATGACAAGAGGGTCAACATTTATTGCTATTGAGTTTGGATAGAGTCAGCCCCTAATTCGCATAAATTGGGATGTTCCTAGTAAGGGTACGTTGAGAATATTGCGCAACATTTTACAAATTTCCACGAATTTGTGATAATCTTGGACCAGATGGACATTAAATATCATTCACTGCAATGTTTATCAAAATTTTGGCCAAAATGTGACTAAAATATTACTTGATTATATTTTTGAAAGACAATAAAAATGACTTTAGCTCTCAAAGGGCTTTAACGTACATGTATTGCACTGATTCGGTTTACGACGTTCACACAACCGACTCGAACACAACAGCATTTTGCTTTTACATTATGTTAACTGGCATACAGTTCTATGAACTTGAAATACTTAATTTTTTAATTTGCGTTTGAACAAAAGAAGAAATCAATGTTGTTGTCACGGTCTTAAAAGCAATCGAAAAGTTTATTTGAAAAGTCTGAATTTTATCAGCATAGTATGCTAGCAGTGCCTATGCGTATGTACTAACGTCTGCATTTGTCTGCAGGAGCCTTGTAAGTGTAACTCTGTATCCTATTTGTCAGTCAATATATCTCAAGATCAGACAGCAATAAAAATACAGGGAGAATACAAATTTTAACGAAGGGAATGCAATTATTGAAGCGTACGTAAAGATCGTCCTCGAAAGAGATTTAAATAATGAGTTGCCATTTCACTAAGAAAACGACAACCAAACGACATTGTCAGAACATGATATGAGCGCGCTTAACGCGATGACGTATCCGGTCACGTTCCGCTTACGTATGCAGTTTTACGCTCTATACTATGGTCTTTCATGCACGTAAATATACTCTACGTACATACATAAAACATTTACCCCAGTGTCCTAACAAAATATTGATTTACTCACACCTACCCAGTTTTGGCAAAGTTAGTCCAATATTTCATCACCTTCAGTGTCATATCAACCTCTTCTTTGGGTAGAGTCCAGTTCATCCCATCCACGAAATGCCAACCGAAAACGAATGGTAAGTCCTCTTCGTGCGTAGCTTTCATCCACTTAATAGGCCGTAATGTCTTGCTTGGCACATGCGTAATGTGGTACTTGTACACATTGAAGCCGGCCTTGGCGTATGCGCGAGCAGACGCGTCTGCTGGGCATATGAAGTAGTCATCACCGACCTGTTGGCTGAGGGCGTCAACGTAGTCAAGGTCTTCAAGATTGGCGTCATCCCAGTTGATGTACATGAGTTTGATTGCGTCCTTCACAGCCTGGTTGGTTTTCATTCGAGCATCGCCCAGGAGAATTTTCATCAAAGACTCATACACGGTTTTGTTCATTGTTAACTTAGGCTCGTTCCACATGTCAGGCGTTGCAAATGCAATGAAATACATCCCTTCGTCTGCCAAGTTACCCAACATCAGATCTAAACCCGACTTAATGAAAGTCATCTTTTCAACAACACGCGATGGATTCTCAGTCAAAAAATAGCCATCAGCCACTGGAGGAAATGGAATATAAGGAAGTGCTTGACCAATTATCTTTTCAAGCGTTTCCTGTGAAGAGTAAAATTAATACCCATGACATTTTGGATAATACTTGCAGTGCTTAACAAATATGTACTCGAATGTTGGTTCATTCCAATAACAGGAAGGTGAAGAGATTCAATAAGAAGTATGGCGATGAAGGAGTGGATAAATTTATTGATGGAAGAAAGGATGGCCGGGTTGACGTAAGGGCTGACGGACAGATATAGAGACACAGACATTCATAACTGCAGCGACAGATAGATATGCGGATATATATATGGACATAATATATATATATATATATATATATAGAGAGAGAGAGAGAGAGAGAGAGAGAGAGAGAGAGAGAGAGAGAGAGATAGATAGATAGATAGATAGATATATAGATAGATAGATAG
The DNA here is from genome assembly GCF_041260155.1 of Ptychodera flava. NCBI lineage: Eukaryota > Metazoa > Hemichordata > Enteropneusta > Ptychoderidae > Ptychodera > Ptychodera flava. The sequence continues at coordinate 6,539,516 of NW_027248277.1, forward strand.
ATAGATAGATAGATAGATAGATAGATAGATAGATAGATAGATAGATAGATAGATAGATGATGGGTAGATAGATAGATAGAGAGATAGATAGAGGGTAGATAGGTAGGTAGATAGGTAGGTAGAGATAGACAGGCAGGGTTGCCTGAGAGAGAGAGAGAGAGAGAGAGGAGAGAGAGAGAGAGAGAGAGAGAGAGAGAGAGAGAGAGAGAGAGAGAGAGAGAGAGAGTTTTAATTCGTGGTTCATTCACATATTGAAAATCAATGTTGATTGAGCACAGGCATTCGGTTAGATTCTCACCTTTGTTTCGATACCCGACAAATCTTTAAAATCCTGAGCGGGCAGCGCACGGAGACACTGAATCAACTGTTCGTTTGTTTCTCGCTCACACCTTATCAATTTACCAAGTGCATGAGCCGTTTTCCTTTGCATACGGGAATCTGTACTGAAATACCCCTTGAAAACACATTTGCACTCTAATTTTGAATAAGAAACAAAATAGACCAAAAAATAAATATTCTGGTTGATATGAGATACCTATGAATCAATGAAAATTGAAAACTACGGTAATGAACGGCAGCAGTTATTTCCTACTATATACTCGTTTCACCGGAATCATAGTCAATAAATTCAAACGAGCTCGCAGTAGGACAATTAAATTACAGTTAGCACATCATAATGCATGTGGTTGGATTGATACTGCTACTGTTAAAATTTTAAAATGCCGCTATTCAAAAGGGGAAAATAATTTTTTTTCACCACAAATATGAAAATGTTTCAGTAAAACCACTTTCTCTTTCGATGTAAATTTTGTTTTTTTTACATGCAAATACTTTTCATTGCATGTATCACTCGATAATTTGGAAGTATGTTTAGAATAGTTAATGAATTTTCTAATTTTATATTGCATTTATGCAAATTACTTACATGTGTAAATTATGCAATGTAGGGATACGACCTTACTTGATACTTCAACTTTGACAATTTTCTTGAATTAGTGATAATTACGTTTAAAATGACGTATGCTGTGGCTGTATGATGTGGCTATATGTGATGAAATATTTATGATATTGTTATTCAACAGGGGAAAATATTTTTTCAATATAAATATGAAACCATTTCAGTGAAACAAAATTACATATCTCGTTCTATATTGTATATCCGTTTCGTATTCTACATGCAAATACCTTTCATTTGATATATCACTCGATATTTTAAAAGTATGTTTAGAGTAGTGAACAATGAATTTGTAATTTTATATTGCATTTATGCAAATTGGTTACCCTTGTACATTATGCAAATTAGGGGCTATGGCCCTGCTTGACAGCTCAAAATTGTCAATTTTCTTGTAGTAGAAATAATAAGCTTTCAAATGATGAATGATGTAGCTGTATGATGTAGCTGTATGTGTTGAAATTTTTAAAATATTGTTATTCAAGAGAGGAAAACATTATTTTCAATATAGGCCTAAATATGAAAATATTTCAGTGACATCAATTTAAAAATGTCTTTGGATATCAAGTTGTACTCTACATGCAAATACCTTTCATTTGATATATCACTTGATAGTTTAAAAGTATGTTTAAAGTAGTTAACAGTGAATTTTATAATTTTATATCGCATTTATGCAAATTCGGTACCCGTGTGAATTATGAAAATTAGGGGGTATGGCCCAAATTGGCAGCTCCAGATCGTCAATATTCTTAAAGTAGAGATAATAAGCTTTTAAATGACGAATGATGTGGTAGTATGTAAGGTGGGTACATTAAACTCCGAAAATAAGGCCTTTTTGCGGATTCACTGCTCACCTAAGTGACCCTGTAATGCATAGTCATCCTACTTATTATGCTTTAATTATTTTCAAAATGTACAATACTATTTCTGTGGGTCCACTGTTATTAAGGCTTGCCTTAGGAGCGATTTTGCAATTTTGAATTTTAAATATTGGTAAATATCAGGTAATTTGCTTCTCTACTACCAAACTTTGCATAGTGATCCTACTTTTCATTCTTCATTTGATAAGAGGATTGGTAAAAATTTAATTGACGAAGTTTAAGGAATAGTTAAGGTCTTGACTTTCGAGGCGTACACTACGTTTAATTGATTATTTAACTTAACTGGACCTGTACCGTCTTATCTACATGTCATACCTGCATTATAACCCTGTGAAAAAGTCCTTGCATCAAGGGAGACAGCAACATGTATTCACAACTCAATGACCCAGCACTGTTACCGAACAGGGTAACCATGTCTTTATCTCCGCCAAAAGCTGTAACAAAGAAACAAATGGGAGCTTATAGGTACTACTTTACCCTTAGTATAACCACAAACTGATAACGGCAAAGATATATATACTTATTGAAAGGATGTAAAAGGTTATGTTCTAAAAGGGGCGATTGATTTTGAGTGTAAAGTTAGGAATGGGGGCTTGGAAACTTACGGAGAGACAATTGAAAACAAGGTCCCAAGTTTTCACTATCTTCACAACACTCCCTCTTACTGTAATTGCCTAACTCTGTACATGTCTACTCCATGCTGATACCTATGTGGAAGTAGCGGTTGATTAATAAGAGAATGATAAAGTGCTATGTATTATTTAGACTATTTTTATATAACAACACCGCTGCTGGGGCTCGAACCCCGCACCGTCAGCATGTGAATCACGATCTAAAATCTGTACTCCACGAGAACAAGTTGCAAGAATCTTACATAAAGGTTAGGATAGTAATGCTTTGCAGGCACTAAATGCTTTATACTTTAAATTTGTATCGACTTAACATTTACGTATTTTGGTTCGTTTTTATTCAATTTTCGGCCTTGCGTTTATTTCCTTTTTTTATTTAATTTTTGTTCTTCTTTTTTTCATTTCTGTATTTGTTGTGCAGGTTTATTATTGGTTCAGTATACATTCATACCATGTGTCATATTTGCACAGTTATTCAAAAGTGTGGTTGTTGAGGATTTTATATATGATGTATAAATATCGTGTTTGAACTTTATTGTTTAATTTTGTCGTTTGCAACCTTTTTACAATACTAAAGTTATGTGTTTTGTCTTGACTGATAAGTAAACAGTGTGATTAGGTGTGATCTAAATGTAACTTTTTAACAATTCAGCTGAGAGTCGTAGAGCTAAAAAGATTTTTTCAGCTAAAAATAAATGAAAAAACATATTTTCTTATATTAGCTTTCAAATTATACAGTAAAACAGCTACATTGTAGATAAATAGCAACCATATGATCGACTATTAGTATAGACTGAGTTTCTCCATGCTGATGTACTGTTATTAAGTAGGGATATATGAACTTATTGCTTATATCGCACAAGTACAATTAGTCCGTCTTACATACCGAGTTGTGGCATCTAATTGAAAGCCACTGAACTTCGGTCAGGAAAAGCTTGAACAAAATCAATTCTCCGTATTTTGGTTACTACCTTCTATATTGTCATGTACCCATTGTATAGCTGCCATCTGGTCAAGCAGACCATAATTCCCTGGAGCGTGTTCATCGCCTGAAACAGGAAATCATTATAATGAATGTAAATACTGTCTACAGTAACCATGAAATTGGTAAACGGTGAAAGCAATAAGTGCACATTCAAGAAAACAATTAATGGACACGTTGATTAACAAACAGACATATAGATAAATAAATGAATGAATAAATAAATAAGTAAATATATATATATATATATATATATATATATATATATATATATATATATATATATATATATATATTATATAATATATATATTACAATTGCACTAAAACGTACATCTTTGATTGCTATCATTGCCAGCTACAATAGCGATGCAAGATTTTCTGATCGCCAGCATGTCTAGATACTATTGTTTACTGCTCTCATAGACTGTGATAATGATAAATCATATGAATAATTAGGTCAGTCACAGATAATTGGCCGGAATATAGCCCCTACATATTATTCTGTAAGAACAAGTGAAACACGAGTTTCATGGCGTTCACCCTACCTGTAGACAGGAATCCTAGGGGACCAAGTCGGTAATTGAAGGTTACAACGATGACGTCACCAATTGCAGCTAAGGGTGTGCCGTTGTAATAACAACTTCCAGAGCCAAGAATGAATGCGCCGCCATGGATCCATACCATTACAGGTAGCCGATCTGTCTGAAAATTTATAAAGCCAATTCAGTTTGAAGTGCCGTCCAGACGAGCCATAGGGAGAGAGTGTTAATGACATTTTACTCAAATTTCTGTACATGTGGCATTGGGAATGAGTGTGCTACGATATTTAGTAGCTTCTTTGGGCTTTAGCTTGTGATATTTATTATGGTAAGTGGATTTGAACATATAAAACATATACAAAACACATTTACAACACCATACAACCTTGCACATCAAAAAAAGTCATACAATCTACCATACGAAAGGAAAAGGTACCCAGTTGTAATATCTTATTGAATCATAGGGGAAAGAAATCAGTCCCATGGGGTGGGGAGAGAGTTTTTTTTTGTGCAACGGTTTACCTTATTTGATTATATTAATTTTGACTGTGATATTTCAAATAAAGAGTTCAACTCCAAACCGTCTGACTGTTTCCTTTATTGCTATACAAGTAATTTATTAATTGTGACTGTGATATTTCAAATAAAGAGTTCAACTCCACACCGTCTGACAGCTTTATATATTACCGACAAGTCCTTATCTCCTCTCCAACTTGTGTATACACCACTGTAATTGCTCCGAAAACATTGCCAACTTGCTAATCCGCTGTCCGTATCAGCGGATTAAGTGATTGAGTCAACACCAAAGCCGTCCCACACGCATTAAAATAAGGAAAGGGTTGAAGATCTCAGACACAGTGTCACGATGTCGTCCGTAAAACTAGTGGACGCTTAAAATATTCATGAATTCGTAAATAAATAGGAAGGTACACAACTTATTATTCATAAATAAACGGTAAAGGAGCTCCCTAGTGACCGGCCATTGAGAGACATTACTGAAAGCAACAACCTCGCGACCGGTCGTGTAGACAAATGTTGGCAAAATTCCACATTTTATACCTACAGCCACGACCTCACGATCGGTCATGGAGAAAAATTACCGGGGAAAAAAGTAAAAACCTGAAAGCCATAACCTCATGACCGATCATTGAGAAAATTTCGGGCTAAATTCAACACTTTATAGCCACGACCGGTCGTTGAAAAAAAATACCGGGGAAAAAATTCAAAGCTTGAAAGCCATAACCTCATGACCGATCGTTGAGAAAATGTCGGGAAAAATTTAACACTTTACGGCCACTACCTCAACCGGTCGTGGACAGAAAATGAAGTCGAATACATGAAAGTCACGGTCGTTGAGAAAAATGTCGTGAAAATTCAACACTTTACAGCCACGACCTGGTGCGATTGTTGTGGAGAGAGAAAACATTGGGAAAAAATCGGAAACCTGAAATCTACGACCGTGGACGCTTAAACTATTCTCGTGGAGGATATTGAAGCTCCTTGTCTGTGATGAAATCAACTAGGCTACCGTCCGACCGATCAGGAGAGAAAATGTAGAAAAGTTAAAAAGTCACTAACAACAGCCATGTGGAGAGACAGCTCAGAAAAAATTAAAATACATGATCTGGGCGGCCTGAAGGAGACGGCAACGTAACGTTACAAATTTTTTGATGACATAGGTTAAGTTCCTGACTACATTTTCTTACCCTAGAACTTTAAAAAGCTAAGTCCATCCTTTCAGTTCATTCAGATTATGTACTGTCGTCCTTGAGTTGCGTGTTTGAGGAATGATACTGGTGGAAAGTGCATAATAATACAGCGAAAATATATAAAAGTCAGCTTGGACTCTCTGTTGTGCCGCGCAACAACCTAAACGCAGCCGCTGACGTTTTTACAGACAGAATACACAGACAATGTATCAAATACCATGAAATCGTTTTTATTGAAAAGGCGTGCTTGCAGTACCAGTACACAAACAAAAAACTGAATAAAAGTTGATGATTTTATCCATCTTGTTCTCGGAAAGTGAAGCGTGGGCTGTCCGTCTTTGGGGAAAATACTATAACTTACGCTACACATGGACGCGGAAGTGAAAAACACAATAACATTTTAAAACGAGAACGGGCAAGAAAATGTCAGTAAATTCGTAATCCTGGTAATAACTGGGGTTAATATTAGGAAGTCTAATCGTGTTCCTTGCCATTCAAGATGTTTTGTTGATACGATGTGCACATTGTGGAGGTTTCTTTGGAGTACCTGTAGGTGAGAACTTCATTGGTACGGATTGTCGCTGATGTATTAGCGGGGAGGCCGGGCAAACGAGTCAGTCACAGTCGATGACGGTGTGCTACGTTTACGATAGACGCTATAGATGTACGAAGACGATGCATCGATGGTGGCATCGAATAATATGGATAGTGTATAATACTGGCATACATGATGACATCGATCTATATTGAGCTGCCTGCAGCGGTGTTCGGTTCGGTTGATGCTGTCTGAGCCTCGCTACAAGGAGAAAAATTCTCCTTGTCTGTGGCTGTTGAAGCTACCACCTCGATTGACCAAGGAGGTTCGTGTAGATGCAGAGGCAGGAAACGTGATACCTCGCCCTTCAGCTCTTTCCGTGCAGGATTTACAGAAGTTTTGGTTATATTCTCGAACTCATCGTTATACAAATTGAATCCTTGTTTTGATTTTGTAGGATTGATTAAAACCAGTCGTGTAGCGTGATCTTATAAAACTTTTGCTCGTTTTGAGCATGATGTACTAACTTTGACATTATGTAACACCAAACGCATTATGGGAAATATGTTTACTTCTGGATTGGAAATAAACAGGTTTGAGGTCAAAAGGTTCTACTTCCGACTTCCGCTCTTACGGACGACATCGGACCATGACCGACTCAAAAATGTAGGTTGTTTTCTGGCTCAAGATGACCATTTTAGACGGCGTACTTTGGCATGTAACAGTTCATCGGTATAGCGATGCTTTTGATAGTCGTTAAATTTCGATTGACTTCTACATCTGCTCAGATTTGCGTTTTCTTGTGATACTGTGTCTGTGATTTTCACCCTTTCCTTATTTCACTACGTGTGTGACGGCTGTGGTGTTGACTCAATCACTTAATCCGCTGATACAGACAGCGGATTAGCAAGTTGGCAATGTTTTCGGAGCAATTACAGTGGTGTATACACAAGTTGAAGAGGAGATAAGGACTTGTCGCACTGCATGAAAAACCAATAATACTTACTGTATTAGCATGGATTATTGCCTGTATTTTAGCTGAAGAGTGCATATACAGATGAATACAGTCAATAATCCATTGCTTGTATTCAGCAAGCCTGTATTCATATGGATTCATGTGAATTCACGTGTATTATTCTATAATACAGGTAACCAATCAGTGTGAATTTAGCTGTATTATTGCGTTTTCATGCAGTGTCGGTAATATTATAAAGCAGTCAGACGGTGTGGAGTTGAACTCTTTATTTGAAATATCACAGTCAAAATTAATAAAATCAAATAAGGTAAACCGTTGCACAAAAAAACCTCCTCCCCATCCCAGGGTCCTTTCATCTGTTCCCTGTGATATCTTATTGAATGTAATTCATGTAAACAACAGTTGGTCCGTCCTTTGTCTATGGTGGCATGATCAAAGACTGTCGTTACATGTAAAATAGACAGTGTACATTCGGCAGTGTACACACTTACAAGGCCCATCGCAAGGTTATTAGTATGAATATATGCTGAGGTTAACGAACGCTATTTAGGGTTTCTTTAAGGCTAATATTGTTAACAATGCCACATCACTAATATGATAATGGTATTTGCAAAACTGCCAGCCAGTGAACTTTGAACCAACGTCAACATTTTGCCTATATACCAAATATATGAACAGATTTTAACATGTTACCATTAGCTCGGAAACTCTACGAGGAAAAGTAAACGTTTTTTATTATTTCTTCCAATACATATGGATCATCCATTTTGGAACAACTTGCAAAACTAAATCACACAAGACAAGAGTGATGAAATTGAGACCAACTAATGCATTTTCACTGACATTATCTTGACCACGTATTTTCCAAATTTGACCTAGCTGGGCCTCTTCGACTAAGATAATTTGTTGATAGCGTGAACGAAGACATAAAGAGATACAAAGGCATGAGAGGAGACGTCAACATGTAACAATAAACTCACCTTCTATAAAATATGTAAAGTATGTACGACCTTGATACTCTTCAACATTGATAAAATTATTAAATATATTTGATTGGACACCCAACCTGTTAAAATCACATCCAGCAATGATATTTAAAGATGTTTTCCTGCAGTTTGACAGCAAATACAGTTTACCATATCAAATGCTTATTAAGTCACCATATAATGTACTTTATTTTTTTCGGGGGGGGGGTATAAGGTATAACAATCCTGTCATAATATTTAATAATTTTCTTCATTTTAACATAATCTAAGTGAGTTTTATGTTCCTACCACCCAAAGAAATGTCTATGCTAAATTTCAGAGTTTTGTTTATCAAAAATAACAAAAATATTACACTTGCATCTCATTCTCAAATTTCAGAGCAATGCAAAAGTTATCTGTTAACATTAATTTTTGTAAAAATCGATAAAAGAAAAACTTATAAAAAGTTCAAGGTCTTCCTATTAAAATTTAAAAACCTGTCATTTGAAATCAGCGTATGCTGACTTCATACTATAGGTGATTCTCACGTTTTGCAATGACACTATTCTATACCAGGAATTAATGATAGTTCTAGGTATTTTCTGACCACAAACAAAAGCAATTCACAAAAAATACAATACTGCATGTTCTTTATGATTTAAACTAACACTAAGAAGAACGCCTAAGGACCGCAAATATAATTTTAAAGTAACTTGACAAATGGTGTCAGACAATAGAATAGATTAACAAAATAACAGAACAATTGTCCAAAATACAAATACCAACTCTTCACCACTACCTTAACAAAAAATTACCAAGGTTACCTTTTCGAACATGCAGTTTCTGAGCGACTTTAAAAGCATATTCAAAGAAGAAGAAAATACAACAATTGAGAAACTTGCACCAAAATTATAAATTTCATGAGAATGTGTACAATATTGACGGAGGTTACCCTGAAGAACTTGAATGACAAGTTTCAAAGCAATGGCGAAAAATAGTGTCAGATGACAATAACTTTAGGCCGAAAACAAAATAAAACGAACCCAAAAATATGAACATACAAATGTCTCTGGAATTCGATAACACCTTAGATCACCTAAAACCTGTGTTCGGAATTTTCAACCCGACATTTAAAACTACTGCTTTCTTTTTATACCTCATTTGTATACATAGACACTGACCTGTTAGTTTAAACAAATCCATATCTCAACACCTGGGTTCGCAAGTACATCAAATACTAAGATAATATCATAGATGCTGTAGTTTTCAAGTTTAAAATGTGGACATACATACATACATACATACATACATACATACATACATACATACATACATACATACATACATACATACATACATACATACATACATACATACATGCATGCATATATACATACATACATACCTACATACGCTGCCGACCTACCATGTTTTGATTTATAGATATATACCAACTGTGAGATGAAACAACGTCGTAAGGTAGTATGCTCCTAGAAAGTGAAAGACTTAAACTTTTGCTTAAAATTTTCTTAAGGAATCTTTCAACATTCTCTTTCAAAATAAAGAATAAAATTCAGGGGTCACCATGTAAATTTTTGTATTAGAGAAACAAATAAACCAAGATTTACCGATATTTAAAATTCAAAATGGCCGCCATTTCTATGGAGAAAATTTAAATATTCCACTTTCGAAAAACTAAGACGGTTACACCAAGAGCTTTAAATGAATCCCATAGTGGTATAGCAGAAAAGAGTTGTTAAAGTGTGAGAGTCCAAGTATCTGTTCCCAGGACACATTCTTCATTAAAATTAAAAAATAACTCACAGAGTGTGTCACAGGTACGTATACGTTCAGGAAGAGACAGTCCTCGCTCTGTGTCTCTGTTATATCATCAAAGGAGTCGAGGGCTTGAATACAGGCCGACCCAATGCTCGTTGCCCGATACACCCCACCCCAGCCCTCTTTCGTCTGAGGTGGACGAAATCTCAGGTCACCGACTGGTGGTTCAGCGTAGGGTATCCCTTCATAGATGTGAATGGTGCGATTGATGTTTACATCCGGGTGCCAGGATATCTCAGACTTGCCGACCAGTTTTCCCAAAGTGATTTCAACCATTGGATCGTCAGCGAAGACTAAACATAGGACAGCAAGACAGACAGCAACCCGACAGTGCACCCCGTAGAAAGCCATGTTGTGGCCTCCAAAATATATCGCCTGTCTGCTCTGTGCTTATTATGTAAGGTCAGACATAGGTTACGTACGCACCTCCATTGCAATGTGCTCCCTTTATGCATGCCCGAAACTTTCATTCACATATACGCATTGAAATCAGTGAAAACAGCTTTTGTTCTGGACCTGCAACATGTCAAAACCATTACTTCTGCCCATTTTGTATTCATAAGCGTTTTCGTCAGAGATGTCAAGATGCCTTTAACCCGGGTGAATCAATTCTTCGTTATTGGGTGTCAGCAAGGTTTATAGTGTCCCTTGACGTAAATGTAAAGAGTACGATAAGCATGTTGAACGTTATTTTACTTTGGCTAGGAAACAATTCATGTCCTGTGGTTTTGACCGCCCTCTTTCGTTTGCTTAATGTAAATGTTTGATCAGCCACCTTTCTATAAAATATGGACTTTTTCCTTGTTTTTGCCTTGGAGTACTACGTGGCTACGCACTTCGTAGAAAATGCAGATATTTAACGCCAGTACTTTTGGCTAGTATGTGGTGTGCTTAAAATCGGTGATATTTTGTTAAATTTTGGAAAGCCGTTTGGGATCCCTCAGCGACAACTCTTACCCCGTCGAAAATGCAAAGGTAGAAAACAATTTTTTTTATTCGAAATATAAAATAATAGCACCCGGCTACAACTTTAAGCGGCGACGTCAACTTCAAATGCGAAACAAACACTCAAATCATGTTTTTATGCTACCACAAAATATCAGTCAGCGTCAACATTGCTAATACCATAGTGATTCTAAAAGCTGCTAACACTTTTCAACTTGACCTTCGATGAAAGCAGGTCGCAGTAGTAACAATCTATGAGGCACTTAGTGTGATGTTGAACTATAACGATGGCGGCGAATGCCTAACTATGAATGCGGAAAAAACAAAAGCTCGCGCGGAGGCGAAAACTCTACCTGCCCATAACAAAAAAATACGGACGCAGAAACTCAATGCTTTAAGTTTCCGCAAAGAACTGCCATCGCAAAATCTTATCGTGCCCTGCGGCCTCAAAATATCTACTCGCTCTTTTTCCAAATGTGGACGCTGGCAACGTGAAACTTTAAATAAAGTCATTTCAGCAGTTCATGACACATTTATGATACTTTTTGTTTTGAAACTCTTTTGAGCGAATTTTTTCGCAGTAAAATCAGAACTACGCTGTCTTTGCATCCAAAATTGAGGTGCACTTGCAAATGAATACCCCTTTCGCTGGGTTTATCCTTGGCAATACTTGCAGAACCACACTGAGACTCTTAGCAACAATGTCTTCAATGTTAGGGTGACTGATATCAAGGGCTTCTAGGCAAAGACAAGTCATATTTTTTATCACTGTACTGAGACCCTTAGCACCTTCTTTGTCAAGTTTAATGAGATTAAGATGTGTTAGCCATAAAAAGTTCTCAAAGTTACTTAGACCAGCATCTTGAATGTCGTTGTCACTGAGATCCAGATGTCTTTGCTCAGTCATAGCCCATTCCCTTAAATATATGTTCTGCACTACAATCACCAACATTTTCACTTTTCAGAGAAAGACTTCTACAAGGCAGATATGATTGTTAAGATCCTGACAAATTCCTTCACAAATTTCAACTTGTCTCGAGTGAGTTCACTAGCTTTAGGATCCAAATCCTGTGCGTGAATCTTTACTATGTAATTGATACGAAGTAGACTGAATGAGGCACACTGATAAATTTGTGTATTTCTCCTGATGTATTTTCAAGCGAACTCGTGACATCGTTGACACTAAGTTCAGTGTCATGGAAAATCGTATATCATACATGTTTCTTATTTATTTCTTATTTCTTATTTCCAACGGGCGTTAGCCCAATTACAGGACGAGGTTCTCATTACCCACTAACCCCCAAAGGAGCACTGAGGAGTAAAGTGCCTTGCTCAGGGGCACAACACCGTGCTAGAGTCTCGAACTCACCGCCCTTCGACAGTGAGTCCATTACTCTGGACCAACCGGGTCTTGAACCAGGTTTCGAACTCACCATAAATGTTTTTTTAATTACATGCATGCAGTTTACAACTTAATTCTCTTTTTAAATACAGAAAAAAAAAGATATTTCAATTGAATCGAACTGAATTGAAAAGTCGACAATGACATGATAAATTGGATTCCATGGTGGTCACTCTCAGAGTTCATTGTGTACAAACAAAACCTGACAGGAAATATCCTACAAGAGGATTTTTAGCCATAGAATTGAACTACCCTTTGCTGTTAACAAAATGCCAATAGTCATTGTCTTTTAATAATGCAATTGGTAATCTACACATCCGATTATTTAAATTATGATCATCGCAACCTTAAAAAGTTCATTCACTTTCAGAGCCCAAACGCCGTACGGACATACTTTCAGTAATTCCCTAAACCCATACGAAAAGAAGGCGGTGCCTTCATCAAATTTTTCCCACCAGTTCTTTCATGTCATGTTTCACCCACAACAATCAAACAAAGCTAAATTCAAGAAACACACGAAGCAAGTCACCCGACTTGACGCTTTCAACCCCGATACAAACCACCACAGAGATTGACAGCAGTGAAATTTTCGTCAAACTAAAAAGAACAAGAAACAAGTTACATCAGCTATACATCGACAGGGAAACAAACAATCGAGCAGCAGCTGGCATCTATTGGCAAAGGTGCCTACACGAAGAACTGGTGCCGCGAAGCCTACAGATCTACCTGCGAGCACAACTACCAGGCTATAAACTCACCAAATCATTCACAATCAAGCGGTGAGAGCTTGAAAGGTACTCCGGTCTGATTTTTTTTGAACTTATCAACAAATAATTACCTGCCATTACACCAAGAAGAGGACGGCAAAAGAATCGGAGGTACGTTCCAAGCCGTAGAAAAAAAAGAGCCATCATTCAATGGAAAGCCGACAAAGAGATGAAATTCATAAAAACTCTATCGTCGTACAAACTAATAAACAACGAAAAATAGCGATAGGCAGAGGCCTAAAATTTATTCCGACATCAACACAAGCAAACAGAAAACTACTGCTTCATGATTTCAATAAATACAGTCGGAAAATGAGACAACACTACATTATGAGACACAAACAATCACAACAACACCCATTCAAACAAAAATCAAACTGACTCCCCAGTCAACAGCAAACACAAAATTTGAAAGTTATCTCGAAGCAACCAAACCAACACTCTGAGAGATACCCTTTTTATGAAAGGAAACAGAACAAGTCGCGTACCAAAAAAAACCAAAACAAAACAACAAAAAAAAACAAAAAAAATCGGGATAAACAAACTCGGAAACAATAGACAAATTACCATAAACCCCTTCGACAGGGGTCACATTGTCATTTTCAACACAAAAGATTACGTACTCGAATGCGAAAGACAATTAATCAAAACTCAACATTATACAAAACTAAACAAAGACGACAAAGAACAAACAGAAAAAAAGACAGTATACTTAAGAATCTGTTCCCAGAATTACCAATCATTACTTACAAGAGAAACGAAAATTTAAGAGACACATTTGTACAAAAATTACAGAAGTAAAGCAAGAATACAAACAAACCAGATCGTCAAACGAATTCACAAAGCCGTCCAAACATTGATATAATTGCTTCTCTGCTTGCAGAGCAAGAACACTAGATACACTGAAAATAATTTCCACAAACACAAACTGAGGCAAGAAACATCTGCGACTGATGAGAAACCACACTCGGATTTCGTAACGCAAGCGTCAAATTTAAAGGGTCATTCTATCCACATTTATAACACCATAGGTCTGGCTGCATCTCGCCATGAGCTTTCCCCAACACACAAAACGTTATCGTACATATTAATCCAAACTTCCCTACATTCCGAAACGAAACAATCACTAGTGTAACATAAATAACTGGATAGTAATCTAGGAAATTTTCACACATACCCGAAACGAATCGAACACGAACGCAACACAAACGTTTAGATAGTAAGGTGGGTTGTCTCTTTGTAACTGATTGCCATATTTACATTATGCAAATAAGCCTATAAACAATCAAACAGTAAGGTATATTTTCTAAACTGTCTTCAGCAACATCTAAGCAAATACAAATTCAAAGCAAATGTTGAGTTATTATAAAGAAGGCTATTCAGCGGACCGCCACCTTGAAATAATGGAAATTAGAAAGTCAAGTAAACAGATTAACTACGCTCGAACAGCAACAACAACAAGAAGAAACAAACAAATAATAAAGATCGCCATTCCTTTCTCCACGTTAAATGTTGATATATTGCATTGGGTGCATATCTACTAATCATCGTATTACTGATTACTCGATCAACGACTTATCTATACTTGACGTAATAAGCTAACCAGTACAACTGTTGACATCTACACCCATGCGGAAATCTGAGAACGACGACGGTGTTAAGTAGCGCTCCGTATTGAATGATCATCAAGTTATAACAATCAAGGAAAAAAGCTCCCTCTAACCCTATCAGTGTCCGCAAGTCATTGCAGGGCATGGCACGTATTATGATCAGGCAAAATACTTTGTTAGCGCCGCTGGGCACAAAACTCTCAAATTGAAAGTCAAAAAGTTAATATCGGACATGTTTCAACGGCTTTGTTTTGCTCAGGGTTACTGTTTTATGTTGGCGTCTTTTGTGTACTTTCCTGCTTCATCTTCATCTGCAAAACACTTCATGTCAGGATCTACAAATGGAACATGAAGAACAAGACAGTGGCGTTGAGATGCTTGCCGTGACTGAGCATGCGCACAACAATGAAGTAAAGCAGAGGCTATAGTCAAGTAATTATCAGAAAGTGAGGGAAATGTATCAAATGAAAATATAATGTTCATGTGAGTAATTTCTTAGATAAATAAGAAATTCATCAGCGTAAATTGATATTTTACATTTACATTATCATGTGAGTAATTTCTTAGATAAATAAGTAATTCATCAGCGTAAATTGATATTTTTAACAGCAGACTGAGAATGAAAAGTAGTAAGCCGTCATGCTAAGCCTAGAATTGGAAATGCAAACTTAATTTAGTCAACATTTCCAGGTATTTCAAATTCAAATAAATGACCCCTAGCTTTGACCTGTTAACTGTACAGAGAGGTCGGGGACATTATTTATTTTGAAGTTCAAAGAAAACAGACACTAAAATGTCATTTACATTAATAATGATGTTATAGAAGCAATTATTCAGAGAAAACAGTTATTCAAATTTAGGTGTGCCTCATTATACCTTGAGGCTTAAGAAACCTAGCTGTAGGCATTGACATGGATAAGGAGTTAATGCTGGTTGGTGAATTCCCCTTGCCTAGACCCTAAACGTCACTTACGGCCTCCGTGCCTCCGACCCCACTCTGTCTAGCCTCGCCGGTCCACCGTTAATGCCGTAGCTAAAAACAGCTCATTTGAAAGTGAGTGGTCTCAAGGAGAGACGAGAGACGATGATGTCACTGGCGTCCCTTTGAAAGTAAATTAACCCAAATGTTCCTCACATGATTGGCCAATAATTATATGGATGTTGCTCATAAACTAGCTCATAAACTGAACGTTTTTCGGCTAGTTTATGACAACATCCATTTAATCATTTGCCAATCATGTGGGGAACATTTGGGCTGATTGACTTTGAAAGGGACGCCAGTGACATCATCATCTCCCCTGGAGACCATTTACTTTCAAATGAGCAGTTTTTATGCTACGGCGCTAAAAGTGGACCTCGAGGCTAGACGGAGTGGGGTCGGAGGCACGGAGGCCGTAGGTGACTTGTAGGGTCTATGCAAGAATTTTCCTGATTATTTTAAATGACCAATAACTGTAATTTTCGATGATTCTTTTCACCATTTTTAATTTTTGATGTTAACCGTAATATTTTTTTTCTATTTCTTAAAGCATGTTGAGATACACAAGAGTCATTTTGTCAACTCAGTCTGTACATGTCACGTGCTTAAAATAGTGTGTTTGTCGATTCTGCCTGTACAGGTGAAGACAATATTGTGTTTGTCAACGAGGCTTGCTCTTGAGTAGACTCCATGATTAATGCTGACAAGTAAATTCTGGTTTGTATTCGAATGCAAAAATGCGTTCTTCACTTGCAGACGCTATGTAGACAAGTCAAACAGTTGGCGTCTCGGCATGAATTGTTGGATCAAACAAAAGTAGTAACAACTACCGATTCTTCGATTTAAGTATTATTTACCAGTATTTTTCATCAGGTTAGGAATGAAGTTATTCCAGAAGGCACACTCTTTGGCTTTCAATGCTCGTTTGTTTGACATCGTCAGTGCAATTTCTTTGTATTCTAATCCGGGTACTTTGAACAGCGGCCAATCATTTCGTGCCTCTTCTTCAGTTAAAGTTGCATCCTCTCTTGGAAGGTTGGGATTGCTGAAAATGTAAAGCGATATGTTTGTTTTAAAAAAAAAACGTTTAGAGTGAATCCAAGTTTTCATCAACATGGATGCTCCTCTCACAATATGGAAATTCTTCGTAACATAAGAGAGGTAAAGGTTTTTGAAAACTCAATTTAGGCGATTAATAACTATGTGTCGTATCTGCATTGGTGTGATTTGTCTGGAGTCAGATATAAGAAGCAGCTGAGTGTCACATGCAGCACAAATGACACGTCACAAGGAACTGAAGATAATGGGTAATGACGGATTTATGATAAACCCATTCCCAGAATACTATAACTGGCAGGGAAGTCAATTCTCGGTTCCACTTTATATCAAAACATGCATACATAGGAACGTCCTCGTAAGGTTGCATGAGGGCGCTGTCTAGTAATGAACACCGTCGTCCTTTTGAATTCATTTTCGCCAAAACACGGTAACATTTTTCGTTGTTCCTGCAGGTACTTTCCCATGATTAATGTTATTTTAGATCCTATTTATCACCTAAAATATTACGAATCAGACTGCAATCAATAAAAATTTGAGCAAAGATACAAAAGGAAAGGAATATATTATTTAAGCGAGTGTAAAATCGCTATCGGAAAAGACGTACGCAAAATTTAAAATTGCGTGTCATGTGTATGCAACATTGATGTTTATTGTAAAATATTGATTCGTTCCAACTTACCCAGTTTTAGCAAAGTTAGTCCAATATTTCATCACCTTTAATGTCATATCAACATCTTCCTTGGGTAGAGTCCAGTTCATCCCATCCATGAAATGCCAACCGAAAACGAATGGTAAGTCTTCTGCGTGGGCGGCTTTTATCCACTTAACAGACCAGAATGACTTGCTTGGCACATGCGTCATGTGGTACTTGTACACGTTGAAACCGGCCATGGCATATGCGCGCGCTGATGCGTCAGCTGGGCATATGAAGTAAACGTCACCGAGCTGTTGGCTTAGGGCGTCACAGTTATCATAGTCCTCGAGATCGGCGTCATCCCAGTTGATGTACATGAGTTTGATTGCGTCCTTAACAGCCTGTTGGTTTTCATTCGAGCATCGGGAAGGAGACTGCCCATTAAAGACTCATACACCGTTTTGTTCATTGTTAACTTGGATTCGTTCCACATGTCAGGCATTGAAAATGCAATGAAATACATCCCTTCGTCAGCCAAGTTACCAATCATGAGATCTAAACCCAACTTTGTGAAAGCCATCTTTTCAACAACATTCGATGGGTTCTCAGTCAAGAAATAGCCATCGGCCACGGGAGGAAATACAATTCTAGGAAGTCTTTGGCCGATTATGTTTTCAAGTGTTTCCTGTGAAGAGTGAAATTAATATCGATGAGATATTGGATATCACTTGCAGGAATTAATGAAGAAATATTCAAATGTTAGTTCGTCCAAATAAAATGAAGGTGGAAAGAATAAATGCAAAGATTCATGATGAAGGGATCGGTGAACGGAAGGGCGGGTGGATGCATAGGGGATAAAAGGATGGACAGAAGGGCAGATGGACAGACACACAGACATAAACTTCAACACAAACATGCAGATACATAGATACATAAATAGATACATAAATAGATACATAGATACATAGACACATAGATACATACATACATACATACATACATACATACATACATACATACATACATACATACATACATAGAAAGATAGATAGGTACACAGGTATATATATAGATTAATATTGAAAATCATTCCAATATTTAAAGAATGTCGATCCATTTCACGGACAGACTGAAGTGTAAAATGTTTGATTGATTGAGATGAACGGACGGGTGGAATAATGAATGGATGGCTCTATCTATCTATCTATCTATCTATCTATCTATCTATCTATCTATCTATCTATCTATCTATCTATCTATCTATCTATCTATCTATCTATCTATCTATCTATCTATCTATCTATTTATCTATTAATCTATCTATCTATTAATCTATCTATCTATCTATCTATTAATCTATTTATCTATTAATCTATCTATCTATCCATCCATCTATCTATCTATCTGTCCATCCATCCATCCATCCATCCATCCATCCATCCATCCATCCATCTATCCCTCTATCTATCTATCTATCTATCTATCTATCTATCTATCTATCTATCTATCTATCTATCTATCTATCTATCTACCTATCTATCTATCTATCTATTTGAGTTGAAAGCATCTCTCTAATCATATGGCCTGGTAGAAAGGTGACCATTAGAGTCATATTCTAGGAAAATATCCAGATATGAAGCAGCAGAGGCCGTTTCTGTATATTTTTTTTTAATCAACATTTGTGAATGATAAATCCTAGCGAGATTCTCACTTAATCGGGAGGTAATCATTTAATTAACATCGTCTATGTATCTAAATGTATGGATGAAAGTTCTAGCTACAGAATACGTTCTGCCTCATATGAGTACAAATGTAAGTCTGCAAGCAAGAGAGTACAGTTAGTGCCCATTAGAATTCCTATACGCTGTTGGAAAATTTGTCCTCCAAATTCAACAACTATGTTGTCGATTAGTAAGATTTTTAAAAATATGTAGAATTATACCCTGATACTACATACTTGTAACGGTGTGATTCATTTTGTAGAAAAAGGCTTTGTTGATGATGTTTTTCAAGCGTTCTTGCAATTTATTGTGTGGCATCTGGTATACATTGTGGAAAAATCGAAAATTTTAATAGATGTTATTTTAGAAATAGCTCTCGATTTCTAATTATCCAGGAGTTCCTTGGAATTTTAGACAGAAACGTGATGTGTAGTTTGAAATTTTGAATAACTAAAATCGTTATAAAGGAAAAGTGAAGACACAATTGGAATGCTATTCTGCATTGGTAGCTGTATGGGTACAGACAAACACAGTAACATGATTCTCACCTTTGTTTTTGTGATGTCTGAGAATTCTTTAAAATCCTGAGCTGGCAGAGCACGGAGACATTGAATCAACTCTTCGGTCGTTTTTCGGTCACACCCTACCAGTTTACCAAGTCCGTGGGCCGTTTTCCTCTGCATACGGGAATCTGTGCTGAAATACCCCTTCATAAACACACTTGCACTCTGATATTGAATGAGAAATAAAATAAATCTTTTAATGTATACGTGTTGAAGTCAGATACTCATTAATAAATCGTATGTGAAAAAACTGCCCTTTTTGTTGCAAAAATCGTGCTGAAATCCTCAGAACTCTAAATAATATTACTCAACGTAAGTAAATCATAAAAGTCTCAGTCGGTCTACCATATTTTCAATTTTGTATATTTTATATATATATTTTGTATATTTGTCCTTGTACAACACATGATTACAGGAGCAAAATGTCAAGGTTTAGGTTATACAGGACTTTAATACTGGAGGTGGCTGAAAAGATGAAAAATGAACGGGTTTAGCTAGTTTAATGAGCTGACAGATTTTTTCCATGACAGCGATTACATATTAATGTATTCATGAGATCACTTTATCAAACTCTTGTGGTGCTAAGTTTGGTTATTACCCACAATGCATTTTAACATCATGTAGTTTACCCATGGCACGAGGGAAAAACTATTTAAGGGAGCGAAACTTAAAATGATGAAGAGACACACAGTAAGTGAGGCTACCCACAATTCCCCTTGATTTGTTTACTCTGACATTTTTTGCTAAAGGCTTTTTCAATTTTATCAGTTTCTTAACAATTTTTAACTTACAATTTAAGTTCAGGATTATTTGTTAAAACTATGTTCCAAAATAATTGATTATGTTTAAAATTCAAGAGTAAATTGAATTAGAAGTCGATGTTTGGAGGTGCTAAAAATAGCACATTTTTCAAGATAAACTTATCAGCAACTAAGATGGTCTCATCATACCACCTGTCAGACATGCAAATTTCCTTTGTTACGAACATTAAAAAAAATCAATACCCTTTGTTTTACCAACAGAGATGCAACTTATTCCCTTAGTTTTCTTGAAAATAGTGTGTATGGCTGTCAAAAATCTCTGTCGACAAAATTACAAAACTGCTATCTCCTCCCACTGCATAAAAAACCCAATAATTCAGATAAATACACATTAATGTGTTGCCTGTATTATAGTATAATACACGTGAATTCACATGAATCCACATGAATACAGGCTTGCTGAATACAAAAAATGGATTCTTGACTGTATTCATCTGTATATGCACTCTTCAGCTAAAATACAGGCAATAATCCATGTTAATACAGTAAGTATTATTAGGTTTTCATGCAGTGTCCGTGAAAAAGAGGTTGATCTTCTCATTATTCACAGTGAGAAATCAGAAAATTATGATTATCAGAACTATGTTGCCAGAATTTTGAAATATGGACCGAGTTGTTCTGTGTACAGAAGAAATTTGCTTCAGTTCAGTGAGTGATCTCCGTGTGTACAGATCATGGAGAATTCTGGGTAGCCTCACTTACTGTGAGACATATAAACCACGGGTAACCCGAAAAGAACTCTTCAAAAGTAGTTCTGAATGCCCTTCTATGACTCCTGAGATCAGGCATCATAGTAGGTGTGCATCTTGTTTGTTGGGAGATCATTTATACTCTCCACTTAGATGCATAATGTTGAGTACACAATGAAATACTATTCGTTTTAACGAGAAATCGTGATCTTTGACTTAAATCACGCCATATGTTTTGTGTTGATTCATCCCAAAATTCAGTGATTGAACGAATTTCCTATTATTCAGCTATTGTTTCATCCAATCCAATTTCCTGTAAACAGTTCAACACTGACCACTGGGAATCATATATTAGGTCCAAACCATTGCCGCCAACTTAAATGTCAAATATCTGTAAATGTTACGTAATTTGTTTTCTTAGTACCAAACTTTGCATGGTGACCCCTGATTTTATTCTATGTGGTAAGAGAATGGTCAAAAGTTTTATTGAGGAAGTGTAAGCAAAAGTTTTAAATCTTTCGCTTTAGCAAGACTTGTTTAAAGTCTCTATTTTGTAATTTTTTTTTGATTTTGTGTTTGTTTTGGTTTGGGAGTGAACGCTAGAATTCGCGTTCCAGCTGGTTTCATAGGAAACTTGTGAGTGGGCGAATGCTATGAGTTAGGTGTACACAATACAGGAGAGTTTCACCAAAGTCACTACTACGCAGACACAAATGTAACGCTTTCAATCTCTAGGGAGACCTGACCTTGGGAGACCTGACCTTAGCTTGGCAAATAGGATCGTATGAAATAAAAGAGAAACAAGAGAAACTATTGCAAATGGGTTATTTTTAAAAATACACCAACTTGAACAAAGTCTACTTATTACCTTTAGTTAATATTTCACACCAAC
Source organism: Ptychodera flava (assembly GCF_041260155.1). NCBI lineage: Eukaryota > Metazoa > Hemichordata > Enteropneusta > Ptychoderidae > Ptychodera > Ptychodera flava. The sequence continues at coordinate 6,561,607 of NW_027248277.1, forward strand.
TGGATCTGCACCGCCGTTTAGGCTTTACATACCTGCATTATAACCCTGTGAAAAAGTCCCTGCATCAAGGGAGACAGCAACATGTATTCACAGCTCAATGACCCAGCACTGTTACCGAACAGGGAAACCTTGTCTTTATCTCCACCAAAAACTGTACAAAGAAACAAAGGGGATGTTGTGTATCAACTTGTGAATAGTACTACATCTTTAACAACACTTTTAGTGTAAAAACCAGGACAGGGTCACTACACACTTGCTTTATTCAAAGTGACTGTGAACAAAATATTTTTCAATACCTTCTATATTATCATGTACCCATTGTACAGCTGCCATCTGGTCAAGTAGGCCATAGTTCCCTGGCGCGTGTTCGTCGCCTGAAAGAAGAATAAACGGGTGAAATATAAATACTGAAGACAACAATCATAAAAAATGTGTAGCTTTCAAAATGACAAATAAATAAATAAATAAATAAATAAATAAATAAATAAATAAATAAATAAATAAATAAATAAATAAATAAATACAAATATGATTGACTACATTAGCCTTGAATTGTACATCATTGGCCGCTTTTTTGCAAGTCACCAAAGTGATGCTAGCTTCTTTTCTGATCGCTAAGATCAGTCAAACGCTCTCGATTATTTTAAAATGCTCTCTCTCTCTCTCTCTCTCTCGGTACTTTTCGTTTTTGCAGCTGATTTGTTATCAGTGTAGAGGAAGGCATGTATAACTGACGATTGATTTAACTTCGTAGATTTATTGAGATATTGGTAAAGTCGAACAACATTAATCATAGATGCCCATCAGTAAGGCTGAATGGACCTCGATGATAGATATAAGAACTCTCAGTTTTTTCCAATTATTTTTCTGATCGAGTGTTCATTTTATAGCTCTTTGAGAAAGAAAAAATTGTCAACGTCTGAGTTTTTTTTTTTTTTTTAAGATCGAACACTTATTTCTCCTCATGGATAGCGACCATATTGAATTTCAAATATCGGTAAATGTAAGGTATTCTGTTTATCTTGTACCAAACTTTGCCTGGTAACCCCTGATTTCAATTCTTATACTGTAAAAGAGTGGCAATTATGGAAAAATTTGGGCAAAAGGTTAAGTCTTTCACAATCGAAGCTCATACTACCTTAAACGAGCGAATCAGTCATATATGATGGAAGGGAATGTCGCCCTCAGATATCTTATTAAACACACATTCAATAGCGTTCACCCTACCTGTAGACAGGAAGCCTAGTGGACCAAGTCTGTAATTGAAGGTTACAATGATGACGTCACCAATTGCAGCTAAGGGTGTGCCGTTGTAATAACAACTACCAGAACCCTTAATAAATGCACCACCGTATACCCATACCATTACAGGTAGCCGATCTGTCTGAAAATTGTAAAGTCAAGCTAATTGGTAAATCAGTCTGAAGTGCTTTACAAACGACCCGTTTAGAAAAAATACTCTGATAAAGATTCACCACTGATTATGGTAAAAGGTCACTTTGCTTTCAGCATGTTCTCCTCCTGGGGCCGCACTGTCCTCGAAAGAATATATGTTGACCTATTTTCGTTCAAATTAACAAGTATGAGAGTAGCTTGGAGACGTTGGTTTGCACATTGACCTTGGAATTTGTTATTGTTGTGGTAAGAGAATGGTTGAAAGTTTCATTGACCAAAGTTTGAACAAAAATTTGTCTTTCCATTATCTCTCTACCCATGTCTTAATATTGTAGACTTGACAAGAATGACGACTTTGACAATCCAGATTTTGACCAATTAATGGCAATTGTAAAGTTTGTACTTTGTTACTAAGCCGCCCGGGTTACATGGAAAAATCCTATATGTTTAAACGCAACGCAGGCTTCTAATTAGAGCTGTGTTCGTTCTATAGATGTAATATCGCAACAACTGCCAACTTGCTGATTGTTATCATTTTCCACGCAACAGTTTAATTATTATCATTTGAAGAGTTCGGACATAAATACATCCGACATGATAAATTTGTCTCGAGTAAAATCAAGTTAATGTATTTTTCTGTAATAATTTGAAAAAGAAAAAAAACCCGGCTATAACGTTAAAAAAATACTCACATGGTGTGTCACAGGTACGTATACGTTCAGGAAGAGACAGTCCTCGCTCTGCGTCTCTGTCAATTCTTCAAGGGGGTCCAGATACTGAATACAGGCCGATCCAATGCTCGTTGCCCGATACACCCCACCCCAGTCCACTTTCGTCTGAGGTGGACGAAATCTCAGGTCACCGACTGGTGGTTCGGCGTAGGGTATCCCTTCATAGATGTGAATGGTACGATTGATGTTTACATCCGGGTTGCCAGAATATCTCAGACTTGCCGACCAGTTTTCCCGAAGTGATTTCAACCATTGGATCGTCAGCGAACACGATACACAGAAAAGCCAGGAAGATAGAAACACAACAATGCGCCCCTTTGGAAGCCATGTTTTTGTCTCCTTTATATACCATGTATGTCTGCCCTTTGTCCCTTATGTAAGGTCAGAAAGAGGTTACGCAGTGTCAGTGTTACTGAATGCAAGAGCCCTCCACTCATACGTGATTCGTAATTCTTATCCCTCTCGTGCAGTGCGCTTGGTCGGCTGTCTGATTTATACACTATAGACTCCCTGAGTAGTTGTGAATTTTGACAATCGACCAAGCAGATATTACCTTCCGAGCCAGCTTCACACATCAGCAGTCAAATTCAAGGGGTTCGGACGCTCTTTCGTGTTCAGGGATCTACTCGACACAGCGGTAGAATCTTCGATCTCATCTTGAGAGGGAATATGTTGCAGGCAACAACCCGTTAAATTCTTGACGTATGTGTGCATCTGCCAGGGAAAATAATTCCATTGCGGTCGCAACGGGCGTTATGCCAAGCTTCAGAATGACGCGTCCATGCCGGGAAATAATCGCAAACAGAGCCAATATTTGCAGACACTGAAAGGGCACAGATCAATGGATGCTTCTCAAGACAGATAGACAGTTTATTACAGATATGGAAATTGACAATATGACAAAGCTTTATTTGATGTACGATCTGGATTAGTACAAGGTAAATTATGAATTATTTAAAAATTATCATCGAGCATTTATTTATTCATTTATTTGTTCATCAATTAATTTACTAAAGTAAATTTCATCCTTCATTTATTTAAAGGTTATTTCTAAAATATCAAGTTGAAAGGCATGCACCCAATGAAACACCTGTCAGATATATATACAATTTAATTATAAAAAGTCTGCATAGAAACAAAACTAAATTTACAAACTAAAAGATACCACGAAATCAGAATTTAAAAAAAAATCTGCATATTCACGGTTCAACAGAAGCTTAAATTGGTCAGACTTAGACAAATTAAAGTTCTCAGAACTCTTCTTAAATCTTTGTTCCGCTTTGGTCTAAAAGCTGATTGCAAACTTCTGTTGTTATAAGGAAAACAACTCAGAATACGGTTTCCCGCTATCAATCGTACCGTTATTTCCTACGGTTGTAGTATTTGACTTGAGGTAAATAAAATGTCGGTACGATACTAAAATATAAAGAAATTAGCTGCATCTAAAAGAGAGATGAGCCATGTCAACAACATGCTGTTAAAAGCCAAGTTCACGATAAGTTGGTGCGGTCTTAAAAGACAAGTACTAGGAAAAAACTTGTCTTTAAACGTTTCCATTTAATATATTAATAGCTTTTAATAGGCGACCAAGCAACATAAGAATCTGGACGCCCCAAACACTCTCAGAAAATCTTATTCTAGAATCTTCGAGCAAAGGCTGAGCGATGTGTACAATAGCAATGCAGCCTTTGATCAACTGATCCAAGTTGTAAAATATTTTGAGACAAAGTCAAGGAATGTATAGCTTCAAGGTAATCAGTGACTTTCGCAGTCTTTTCTTATAAATGTCATGCACTCGGTAACCGTCCATCTTCGTGTTCACTTCTGTACATCGTTTGATGCTGATTGAATTTGCTACTCTCCCAATTTAAGGACGTTTTCAGTTACTACACTGTCTGCTTCGAAAGCAAGTACGTTGGGAATGTATTCTCATCGTTCGCCATAGCTGTGGGTCATAGCTGTGGTGTTTTCAGGCGTAATTTCTGCCTTTTACGGGCTACTTTTGACTTTTACGCGGGGTTAAAACGTAAAAGTCAAAACTAGCCCGTAAAAGGCAGAAATTCTGCCCGAAAACACCACAGCTACGGACCCACAGCTACGATCGCCATAGCGAGGACGTTGGCAAGGCGACTTCCGCAGCTGAACTAGGTCAAATCGCCATGCAAATGATATGCTAATCTAACTTCCGGTTGAATGAGGAAAAGGTCTATTCATCATGTTTTACATGTTTAATTTTAAAGGAAAAAGGTTTTAGTAATGATAATGATTTAGGATCATTGAATTTGTGCGATTATCAGTCATCACTTATGCACAAGATAAGAACATTTTATGACTGGTACAAATGTACTGTCTGAATTGAAAAGTCAACATGATGAAAATTGTGGTCATCATTGCGAAATTGATCTGCACGATGTATGGGTACGGATCGAGTTTAAGGAATAAAATCATATTATCGTTGCTGTCTTGCGAATAGATTGATCAGACCAGACAGATAATTGACCAAAAGGAAACGGCATTTACTGTTTTGGTAGTATTTATACATGTTTATCAACGCAATCTTGGTAGCATTTATACTATGTGTATCAATGCAATCTGTGCGTGTTTTATGAAGGAAAATGTGTGGTGTTCTCACAATATCGAAAAATAAGCTGTATTAACATGATCATCAAAAATAATATAAGACACTAAAATTGTTTTTCAAATATAAGCTTACAGCCGTCATTTAACTGTCTTTAGCAAATCTTAGCAGATACAAATTCAAAGCAAATGTGTTTGGAGCTATTATGAAAAAGGGTATACAGCTGACTGCCACTTTGAAACTATTTAAAATAAAACTTGTAAAATACTTTGTTCGCGCCACTAGATACAAAACTCTCAATTTGAAAGTCAAAAAGTTAATATCGGACATGTTGCAACCGCTGTGTATTGCTCAGGGTTACTGTTTTATGTTGGAGTCTTTTGTGTACTTTCCTTCTTCATCTCCATCTGCGAGACACTTGGTTCCAGGATCTACAAATGCAATACGAGGAACAATACAGAAGCGTTGAGATGCTTGCCGTTACTGAGCATGCGCACAACGATGAAGTAAAGCAGAGACTTTAGTCAAGTAATTATCAGAAAGTGAGGGTACTGTATTAAAATGAAAATATAATATACATTTAGTAATTTACAACATAAAAATGTTATTATCTTAAATTGTTATTCTAATCAGCAAACTGAAAATAAAAATCAGTAAACAATCATACTAAGCTTGGAATCGTAAATGCAAAGATATTTATTTTAGTCAAAATTTCCGGGAATTTCAAATTCAAACAAATGTCCCCTAGCCATGACGTGTTAACTCTGCAGAAAATTCCCAAATAATTTAATAGAAGCAATGATTCACAGGAAACAGTTATTCAAATTAGGGTATGCGTCATTATACCAAGCTTATGGGGGCGCTGCACCAGACACAGCATATTTTGCTCAAAAATCACTTTTTGCAAATATTCATTAAATTTTTATTAATTTGTTAAACGAAGATTAAAATTTTGGTTGTCAAGAAGTGTTAATTAATGTAAATTTATGCAAATTGCCCGATTTTCTGGCTGTTTTCCCTCCCAGTTTTGAAATTCCAAAGAATTTAACTCAACTCTGGCTGGATCAAATTTTCTGTAATTTTCACATTATGTTCTTTAAATGCTGTTTAACAAAACGACTATTTTGTTTGGCAATAAAGTTCTCACATTTTGAATAAGAGGCTTTTTAATTTTGCTTATCATGATTTTAATCATTTTTTTCAGTGTCAGTCTTTAAACCCCTCCCATTTTAGAATGAGGATAGATAATGCCAAATAAAAAGTCGTTTTTTTCTACATATACTCTTCTTTCAAGTGAAATATTGCATTTCAGAAAATAACGTCAAGTTTTTGACTTAAATTAATTTTTATCATTAATAGCAAAAGTAAGGTTTTTTGCCCCAAAGATACACCCACTTTACCCTTTGAGTAAACTACTGCTACCATACTAAACTTAAGTATATAGTATGAGGGGGTTTCCTTGTCATCTTTGATGGGAAATATTGCTTTGAAAAAAATCTGTGTTGGCAACATGCAGCTGCTCCTTAAGAAAGCTAGCTGTATGCAGTGATATTGATAAGGAGTTAATGTTGGTTGGCGAATTCTCCTGATTATTTAAAGGACCAGTAGCTGTCAGTTTTTGAAGTTATTTTCACACTGTTTAATTTTTGATGTTAACCGTAATATATTGTTCCATTCCGAAAAGCATGTTGACATACACAATTGACTATGTTGGCAAGCTAAACAAAGAAAGTTTCCGCATGAAATGTCGTATCAAACAAAAAAATAACCGCTACCGATTTGTCGATTTAAGTATTATTTACCAGTATTTTTCACCAGGTTAGGAATGAAGTTATTCCAGAAGGCACACTCTTTGGCTTTTAATGCTCGTTTGTTTGACATCGTCAGTGCAATTTCTTTGTATTGTAATCCGGGAACTTTGAACAGCGGCCAATCATTTCGTGCCTCTTCTTCAATTAAAGTTGCATCCTCTCTTGGAAGGTTTGGATTGCTGAAAATGTAAAGCATTATGTTGGTATAAAAAAACGTTTTAAGTGAATTAAAGTTTTCAGCAACGTGAACGCTCCTCACAATAGATGGAAGTTCTTCGTACCAGTAGAGACTGAGATAAATGTTTTAAAAAAATTCAATTTAGACGATTACATATGTGTCGTATCAACATGGGTATAATTTATGTTGCGTCAGACATGAGTGTCTCATGCAGCACAGATGACATGTCACAAGGAGCTGGCAATATTGGGTAATGACCTTTCTGTGATAAACCCATTCCCAGCATATAACAACTGGTACTAGAGTCAGTTTTCGGTTCCATTTTATATCACAACGTGCTCACATAACGACGTCCGTGTAAGGGTGCATGAGGGCGTTGCCTCCGAGTGAACACCGTGTTCTTTTGTATTCATTTTCGCCTAAACATGGTACCATTTTGGTAGTTCACTGATTTCCTTTTTATGTCACTGATGTCGTAAATCAAGTCTTCTAAGAAAGATGACTGATAATGAATTAGCAAGTCATACTATACGTAAATTCACTCGTATGTCTTATGCTTATGTTAAACGTGACTAATACAAAGATATATAGGGTAATATATAATAACATGCCGTATGTTTAATCGTAAATTTGAAAACGGTAATTTGAACCACTTCATGACTCCTGTTCGTCATTGTGTGAGCTAGTTTATTCTTTTCACCCCAAACTTCAGTTCATTTGACCTTGAGGATGACAGGAGGGTCGAAATTTATGTTTACCAAGTTTAGATAGTGCCAGTCCCTTCACTGATATCATTAGGATGTTACCAATGGAGATCGTTCTATGTTACACTTGAGTATACATGACTCAGTGTATATCTCACAGACTGCTACATACTGAATTGACATTATCTCATGCGTCAAAATTCTAAAGTTTTGATTTTTGATATATTCAGACAGTGGAAGACTTCCATGGTGTTTCCATGGTATTAAAAACAAACGGAATGTCTATTTCAGAAGTCTAGATTTTATTGGCATAGCATGCTAGTAGCGCTTGTGTGACGTCTGTATTTGTCTGCGATTCTACTCCTGCAGGTACTTTCCCTGGTTTAAGGTTATTTTAGATTCTATTTATTACGTAAAATATCTCAAAATCAGACTGCAATCAATAAAAATACGAGCAAAGATAGAAAAGGATAGGAATATAGGTATTAAAGCGAGTGTAAAAAATAACTATCGGAAAAGATTAAAAAGTCTGTCATCAGAACATGAGACAAACGCACAGAAAGTGATGACATATCCGTTCACGTTCCGTTTACGTGTGCAATGTTAGGCTCTCTAATATGGTCGTCAATATACGTAAACATACTGTATGTATATAAAGCATTTAGCCTAGTAAGTGTGTTAGCAAAATTGATGTTATCGTAAAATATTGATTTGCTCCAACCTACCCAGTTTTGGCAAAGTTAGTCCAATATTTCATCACCTTCAATGTCATCTCAACCTCTTCTTTAGATATAGTCCAGTTCAACCCATCCACAAAATGCCAACCGAAAACGAATGGTATGTCCTCTGCGTGCGTAGCTTTTATCCACTTAACAGGCCATAATGTCTTGCTTGGCACATGCGTCATATGGTACTTGTACACTTTGAAACCGGCCTTAGCATATGCGCGCGCTGATGCGTCTGCTGGGCATATGAAGTAAAAGTCACCGAGTTGTTGGCTGAGAGCGTCACTGTAATCAAGGTCCTCGAAATCGGCGTCATCCCAGTTGATGTACATGAATTTGAGTGCGTCCTTCACAGCCTGGCTGGTTTTCATTCGAGTACCGGGAAGGAGACTGCTCATCAAAGCCTCATACACGGTTTTGTTCATTGTTAGCTTGGGCTCGTTCCACATGTCAGGCATTGCTAATGCAATGAAATACATCCCTTCGTCTGCCAAGTTACCCAACATCAGATCTAAACCCGACTTTGTGAAAGCCATCTTTTCAACAATACGCGATGGATTCTCAATCAAGAAATAACCATCAGCCACCGGAGGAAACACAATATTAGGAAGTGTTTGGCCGATTATGTTTTCAAGTGTTTCCTGTGAAGAGTAAAATTTATATTGATGACATATTGGATATAAGTTGCAGGACTTAACAAAGAAACATTCAAATATTAGTTCATCCAAATGAAAGGAAGGTGCACAGAAACAAAGAAAAGGTTGACGATGAACGGATGTGGGAATAGGAGGGTTGATGAATACAAAGAACTATGGCCGGAAGGACGGAGACACAGACATACAGACTTTCAGACAGACGATCATGCTGATAGATAGATAGATAGATAGATAGATAGATAGATAGATAGATAGATAGATAGATAGATAGATAGATAGATAGATAGATAGATAGATAGATAGGTAGATAGATAGATAGATAGATAGATAGATAGATAGATAGATAGATAGATAGATAGATAGATAGATAGATAGGTAGATAGATAGATAGATAGATAGATAGATAGATAGATAGATAGATAGATAGATAGATAGATAGATAGATAGATAGATAGATAGATAGATAGGTAGGTAGGTAGGTAGGTAGGTAGATTTATAGGGGCTAAATATAGATTTTCTAGTCCATCTAGAGTAAACCGACAATTGTTTTCATCAGCTTAAGATGAGCCCTACAATAATTATGGACTGAAACGTGCTGTATAGCTTTCCTCGTCTTTATAAAGGGAAAGTGAAGACACAGTGGGAGTGATATTCTGCAGCAGTCGCTGTATGGGTACAGACAAACACAGTAAAGTGATTATCACCTTTGTTTTTGTGATGTCCGAGAAATCTTTAAAATTCTCAGCTGGCAGAGTACGGAGACATTGAATCAACTCTTCGGTTGTTTCTCGCTTACAACCTACCAGTTTACCAAGTCCATGAGCCGTTTTCCTTTGCATACTTGTATCTGTACTGAAATACCCCTTGATAAACACATTTGCACTCTGATATTGAATGAGAAATAAAATGAATCTTTAAATATATACAGGTTGAAATTAGATACTCATTAATAAATTAAATTCGAATGAACTGCCCTGTTTTCGTAAAAATTGTCCAGGACCTGAAATTCTCTTAAATACGAAAGTGTCAGTGGGTCCCTCATAATTAAAATATTGTTGATTTGTACTTGTTAAACACTTGATCACAGAAGCACACTGTAAAGTGTTAGGTTATACAGGACTTTAACGTTTGAAATTACTAAAATGTGAAAGCAAATGAATTAGTTTAGCTTGTTTCTCGAGCATACAGCACTTTTTGCCGCGAAAGAAATTAAATTGTGTTAAAAGCATTTATGAGATTATTATCTCAACGTCTTGCTGTAGTGACAAGTCTGCGTTTTAACAACAATGCATTTCAATATCGTGTAGTTTGTCCCACCAAAACAAAAGCTATTTTATGGAGCGACACTTAAAATGTTGAAGAGATATTTAAACCACAGATAACCGGTAAAGAACAATGTGGTTTTGGATACCCTTACTGTGACTCTGGCGATCAGATATAACGGTAGAAGTACATCGCGTTTGTTGGCAAATTATTTATACTCTCCACGTAGATCCGTAATATCGAGTACACAATATAATACGACGAGCAAAAATAGCAGGTATTTTGTGTTGATTCAACAAAAATTCAGCGATATAGATTGAACGAATTTCCTCTCATTCAGCTATTATTACATTTCCCTCCTAATCCTTGTAAATAGTTCAACATTCACCACTAATAATCATATGTTGAAGGTCAAAACCATTGCGGCCATCTAAAATGTAAAATATCGGCAATATGTTACGTATTTTGTGTTTTCTAGTACCTAACTTTGCATAGTGACCCCCGATTTTTATTCTTGATTTGGTACGAAATTGGTAGAAAGTTTCATCGACTACGTTTAAGCAAAAGTTTAAGTCTTTCACTTTACCTAGACTTGGTTAAAGTCTTTGATTTGTGAATGTTTGAGTAAAGGTGAACGCGAAGATTCGTGTTCTGTTTTTATGTGAAACGTGTGAGTCGGGTCAATGCCATGTGTACGCGACACAGGGGATTTTCACCGGACAATAACTCACTACTACGCAGTCTCATAGGTTACGCTTTCGATCACTAGGAAAACATGACCCGAGCTGCCAAATTTCAAATATGTTTTTATGAAATAGAAGAGACATAACAGAAACTGATGCAAACGGTTTTATTTTTTTTAATTCACCAACTTGAACCGAGTCTACATATTATCTTGAGTTGATACTTAACACGAACTGGATCTGTACCGCCATGCAGGCTTTACATACCTGCATTATAACCCTGTGAAAAAGTCCGTGCATCAAGGGAGACAGCAACATGTATTCACAACTCAATGACCCAGCACTGTTACCGAAAAGGGTAACCGTGTCTTTATCTCCGCCAAAAGCTGTAACATAGAAGTAAAAAGGCACGTTGTGTATCAACTTGTGAATAGTATTATAATAATAATAATAATAATAATAATGATAATAATGATAATTTATTCTTAAAGCGTCTATATCCGCTATGATAAAACGTGATCAAAGGCTTTAAAAATTACACTGCTATTTAATAATGTAAAAGACACAAGTAAAATTAGAAAACTTCACAGCTAAAAGAAAAATATGATAGTGAAAAAAAATTAAAATAAACATAACCAACACTACGCACATCAACTAATCTGGTAAACTTATATCATTTATATTAAAAGTTCATAAAAAGATAACTAAAGGCTAATTTTTAAAGGTGCGTTTTAATGTTTTGATTTAAATGAAGAGAGAGTAGAGTGTACGCTGTAGGGTGTATAGTATCATCTACAAAAACAATTTGTGCGTAACGTAGAACAGGACACGGTTACTCCACACTTGCTTGCCCGCTTCGGTTAGAGTAACCGTTAACAATCATAGTTCAGTACCTTCTATATTGTCATGAACCCATTGTACAGCTGCCATCTGGTCAAGTAGGCCATAGTTCCCTTTCGCGTGTTCATCGCCTGAAAGAAGAATAAACGTATAAATACTGAAGTAACAATCATGAAAATGTTCAATTTTAAAAACGATAAATAAATAAATAAATAAATAAATAAATAAATAAATAAATAAATAAATAAATAAATAAATTCATCAGCCTTAAAGTGTACATCATTGGTTGCTATTTTTGCTAGATACCAGAGTGATATCACGTTTCCTGATCGCCCTGAATGGATTAAAGTCAGATTTGGTAGACAGGTATTGTGTGCTAATTTCAAGAACCGATTTGATTTTGGTAAGTGTTGCATATTGATGAAGTTATGAACTATCATTTTTTCATATAATGGTTTAATTTGCTATGGAGACAGCAATGGCAGTGTCACATATTTCAAAAAAAATGCACAAAATTTCATGAAACTTTTCACAGATGGGAATCTCAGAACATTTCAATGATTCTGTTAGTGTCATGCAAATCATCTGCTCATTTGCATATTTAATGAATGTTTCTATTTGGTGATATAACTCCGAAATTCCTACACCAAATTTGATGTTACCTGCTAAAGATATTGAACTCATAGATATCTAACTGCACTGAGAAGCATTTGGCAGTGTCAAGTTAATAAATACCTCATTTGCATATTTAATGGAGTTTTGTAATTGGTCAGATAACTCAGAAATAAGTGCACCGAATTAGATGAAATCTGCTGCAGGTACTGGTCCGACAGATATTTGACAGTGTTGTGTGGCATTTAGTAGTTTTAAGTCAATTAAGCGTTCATTAACATATTTTATGGACTTTTTTGTATTTAAGTTGTTTTATTGGTAACATTTTCTTTAGTAACAGTAACTTAAATTAAAATGAAGTACAGTGCTTAGCTATCTACAATTGTGTGTAAAATTGAAATCCATTTGCTGCAGTGTCTCTTTAATTTGTCTTTTTCCAGATCTATTTCGTACTCTATATGGTAGTTGAATTTCACTTGCAACATAAAAGCTGTAAAGTGTAGTTTACTCTGTTTCATTTTCATGGCATAGATGTGTCTTTTGGCTAACAGTAGCAAGTGATTATGAATGTCAGAGTAACCGTCAACACCAAAGAGCACTTCATTTAAGTTATGTCTCGTGAACAAACTGAGAGGTTCCTCGAAAAATGCGTGAAACTCGTTCCAGAAGGTCTCAGTGATTTTACAGGTGTAGAAAAGATGATCTAGTGTCTAGAGTGGTGATTGGTCCATGCCTCTTCTGGATAGATCGTATTTAGTGTACAAAATATGATGAAGAAGTTTGAACTGGAATTCACGTGTTTTTGTATCTATGGCTACCTTAAATGGTAAGCTATATGTGGGAGACCATGGTCCAGTAAAGTCATATTCTCTTTCGTAATAGCGTTCATTAATTGGACTTAATTCCTCTTTACTGTAAATGGCGTTTCTGATGCTCTCCCTCGTAACTTTAGGGGAGGGTTGAAAGTTACATTAAAAAAAACACACTTATATATTCGTATTCATCTTTGAACACTGGCTCAAGCAGCAATGGTTTTGACCACTTAACTCTGATACATTTAATTGCTCCATAAAGAAGGAAAACTTCGTTCCCATGGAGGTTTTTGTTGGCTAACTTTTCCCATGACTGATACCCCTCCTTGGTAAGTAAATCAAATATTAATTCAAACCCTTTGGACTATAGACAGAATTCCCTCCAATTAGAACGTTTCTGTTGTTCAAAATTGTCTGACAAGTGATGTCAATCTCAGAGCCATTGACCACGACATTGCAGGCCGACCAGGATTCAAGCATTGCTTGGTAGAATCTCGGTAGGAGCAGGCTGAGTGAGTTAATATCGAAGTTACACTTGAAAAGGTAGTTTCCACGCACAGATTTTAGGTGTTATTGTGGTCATTCTCATGACGTAATTAAGTTATGATAGGGCGAAGGTTTTCAAAATCTGAACTTTCCGTATCACTGTCAGGGGTCTCTTTTTTCTATGTTCCGAGAGTTTCTTCGATGTGCTTGAGTGGTGTTGCATAATTGAGAGTGGTGTTTAACTCTTGGTTATACGAGATGTAATGTCCTGCAATTTTGATCGGTGATGTCGGCCATTGGATGCCGATGTTTTTTTATGTGACAATGGATCTCCTTGTCTAACCCCCCTTTCAATGTTAAAATATCCGGTGCTGAAACCATTGTTCATAATGCAACTGCTCAAGTCTGTGTAAAATGTAATGAACCATTGTTTAAAGAGTGGGCCGAACCCATATGTATTTAAACATTCCATAATGTAATCCCATTCTAAACTGTCAAAGGCTTTTTCAAAGTCTATGCAGTATTCCCGGGAGGTCGTTTTCGTCTGTATGCCAGAACATTTCCTCTATCAGCCTGATGTAGTCACTTATATCTCTGTCTTTGACAAAGGCGATCTGCTGACAGTTAATGAGGCTAGGTAAAATATTTTTAGACGATTGGCGAGACATTTTGCAGCTACTTTAGCGTCGGCGTTGATGAGTGGAATCGGTCGCCAATTTTTGATGTGTTTGGTGTCTCTCCCCTTCTTTTCTATTAGTGTAATCACACTTTGTCTCTGGGAGTTGGAAAGACTCCCATTGTCAAACCCATAGTTGAGGGAATCAACTACTGTTGGCCCTATTGTCGGCCAAAATGTTGTGTAGAATTCTGCTGGCAATCCATCATTGCCAGGGGTCTTATTTCTAGGCATCATGGTGAGGGCGCGTAAATTTCTCATTAGCTGAAGCCCAGTTTGGGGATGTTGTCATTTTTCAGGAAGTGGTGGTCAGTTTGCGTAAAATAGTCATGACACCTCTACTATTGTGTGTCCCATGAGAATGAAAACAGTCGCCTGAAGCTGAAGCCTGTGATGACCAAAATTTCTTGTTATCCGACGTGGTGTGTTTTTCCTAAGAAAAACAATATTTGGCTTTTTGTGTTTTAACCATGTTAACACCTTCTTTCTTTTCTTAAATTCCCTGAGACCTCTACGTTAAGTGATAAAATATCAATTTCTGCATGTTTGATGAAATTGGTATATTTTAAAAGCATACTTACTTCATTTCTGTTGGTTGTTACCTATTTTTGGATAGAATAGTGAAGAACAAGGATAAAAAAGGACATGAAGAGAAAAACAGTTTCTACTTAATCTAATAAAAAAGTCCTGACAATAGTTGCAGATAGTTGTTGTCGCATGACTTGAGTGAAGATGATGTGGCAGTGTAGCTCTCCAATCTGGTGGCCGAATGTTCATGCAGTCGCATGGGTGGTCTGAGGCATGGTTCTTAAACCACATCGAGTGTTGGTGGTGGTCCTGAGTACATGACTCCGTCCGTGTACAGCATTCCATTCCGGAAGATTGGTTTCCTTCTGTCCATGTAAGCTTGCGCCATGGTCTTGTGGTACAGGCGTTTTTTCTTGTAATCTGCGGGGGGTAGGTCTTGTTTGATGTAGATTTCTGTTCCGACTAGGCCTTGCTTGGCCCTGCGTAATATATGTTGACTTTTCGCCAGTAGATTGAATTTCACAATGACAGGTCGTGACCGATTGTTAGTGATGATCCTGCTTACTGGGGCTCGGAAGGCTTTTTTCTATTCTGTGATCACTTACTTTGAACTTGTCCATAAGCAATTGTCGGGCAACCTCCATTGGCTTTTCGTTTCTTTCTTCTTTTACACCGTGGAAAAGGAGGGAGCATTCTCTTAGTCGTCGTGGTTCGGGTACTGTCCTCCTGAGTGTCTTTTAAGTCTTCTGTAAGTTGACAGACTTTCTGTTCGAGAGAGGCGATCCTGGTTTCATTGTCATCGGCTTTAGTAGCAGCATAGTCACACGATTTCTCGAAGTCGTTTTGCCTCTTCTCGAGTTTTGTTACTCGATCTTCGACATCTGATAATACCGAGAGTTTGGTTTTGAAGGTGGAAACATCTGCTCGCAAACTTTCCAGGCTTCTGTAGAGTATTTACATGGTGATTTTATCTGGAAAAGGTTCTTCCCCGTTGCTGGCCTCATGTTCATGAGGGATGTCGCTTTGGTCTGAAGCAGTTTCAGTGAACACTGTTATGCTTCAGATCCTATCGCTGCCTGAGTGCGGTTGAATTTTCGGCATTTCGGTCTGCGAGGTGACTGGGTATTCACGTGAGTTATGACTGCGTATTAGTACCCAGACTTTCTGAGATGACCTGAAAACTGTGGCAGATTTTGAGAGCTGAAGGGTTAACGCACTTGCCTAGTTGTACATGGTCTCGTGACTCATATTTTATGGACTTTGTAATTAGTGGTGTAACTCTGAAATTATTGCACCAAATATAATGAGACCTGCAACAGATATTGATCTTACAAATGCTTAATTGTCACGTAAAGCACAGAGTTGTGTCAAGTTAATTTAGGGTTTATTTGCATATTTAATGAAATTTGCAATTAGTGATATTACCCAGAACTTAGAGCATTATATTTGATGAAACGAACAACGGATGTTGATCTGCTATATATCTAATTGTTCAATGAAGAATTGAGCAGTGTCAATTTAATAAATCAACATATTTGCATATTTCATGAAGTTTTGTAATTAGTGATTTAACTCCGAGAGTACTGTGCGAAAGTTGATAAAACCTGCTATATATAATGATCTGACAGATACCTCATTGTCTTTGAAGCGTACTACTATGTAATGAACCTGATGTAAACCAAGTGAGCACATTCAGTCACGACATTTGGTAAAGCTCTTGAAGCAAAAACGATTTTCAGCGTCTGAGATTTTTGCAAACCGAAAATTTTATTTTTCCTCATAGAGTTCACACATGGTGGCGGCCATTTTGAATATCGAACGGTAAGTATCAGGCATTTTGTTTCTCTTGTAATAAACTTTGCACGGTGACCCCTGATTTCCATTCTTGATAGGTAAAAGAATTGCAATTCCGGAAAATTTTGGCAAAAGGTTAGATATTCCACAATCGAAGCTCATACTATCTTAAACAAGTTAATCAGTCACATATAATGGGAGGGAATGTCGACCCCAGATATCATCAAACACACACAAACACACATTCCATAGCGTTCACCCTACCTGTGGACAGGAAGCCTAGTGGACCAAGTCGGTAATTGAAGGTTACAACGATGACGTCACCAATTGCAGCTAAGGCTGTGCCGTTGTAATAACAAGTACCAGAACCCTTAATAAATGCACCGCCGTGAACCCATACCATTACAGGTAGCTGATCTGTCTGAGAGTTTAAAGGCCGAGCTAATTGATCATTTGGATTGAAGTGCTTTACAAACGATATATCGGGATAAGCACGCACTGATAATGATAGGACACTGTTTGTAGTCAAAAGTCAATCTGTTCTCAGCATGGTCTCGCCCTTGGGCCGCTATGTCATATAGAGAATACATTTTGACCTGTTTTTCAGGAGAGTATCTCGGCGACATTGGTGGTCACGTTGACCTTTGATTTTTGTTATTGATTTGGAAAAAGAATGGTTAAAAGTTTAATGGACAAAGTTTGACCAAAAGTTTGTATTTCTATTATCTTTCTACTTAAGTCTCCATGGAGTAGTGTTGGCGAGAATGAAGACTTTGACCAATCAAGACTTTGATCCAATTAATGGCAATTGTAAAGTTTGTACTTTGTTACTGAGCCGCCCATGTTACATGGCAAAGTCCCAATGCTCAAACGCATAGCAGGTTTCTCATTAGAGCTGCATTTGTTTCATAGCTCTAATATCGCAACAACTGCAGACTTGCTGATTGTTATCATTTTCCGCCCAACAAACTGTTTAAAAGGTTTCATTTGAAGAGTTCGAACGTAAATACTTTACGTACTCAGCTAACTGACAAATCTACATCGGGTCGTGACTTTGCTTGACAAAAACCTCCTTCATCACGTAGTCTTTCAAGAATTTTTCAAGAATTTTCTCGTACTCAGGTGTGTATATCCAACGTGATAAATTTGTCTTGAAAAAAGTCGATTGTTTTATATCTTGTTAGATTTTGAAAAACACCCAAGTATATAACGTTAAAAAACTCACTTGGTGTGTCACAGGTACGTATACGTTCAGGAAGAGACAATCCTCGCTCTGTGCCTCTGTCAATTCTTCAAGGGGGTCCAGATATTGAATACAGGCCGACCCAATGCTCGTTGCCCGATACACCCCATCCCAGCCCAATTTCGACTGAGGTGGACGAAATCTCAGGTCACCGACTGGTGGTTCCGCGTAGGGTATACCTTCATAAATGTGAATGGTGCGATTGATGTTTACGTCCGGGTGCCAGAATATCTCGGACTTGCCGACCAGTTTTCCCAAAGCGATTTCAACCATTGGATCGTCAGAGAAGACTAAACACAGGACAGCCAGGAAGACAGAAACACAACAGTGCGCCCTATTGGAAGCCATATTTTTGCCTCCTTAATATACCGTGTATGTCTGCCCTTTGTCCCTTATATAGGGTCAGAAACAGGTTACGCAGTCTTAGTTTTAGTGAATGCAAGAGCCCTCCACTCATACATGATTCGCAATTCATGACCCTCTCGTGCAGTGTGATTCCGTACATGCATGCGCGAAACTTTCATTCAAATATATACCTATTAAAATCAGCGAAAACATTCTTTTCCTCTAGCTCTGGACCTGCAAGATTTCAAAATCATTGCCTCTGCCAATTTTGTATTTATTAGCTTTCTCGCCAAAGATATCAAGATGCCTATACCCAAGGTGAATCCATTCTTCGTAGTTAGGTATCAGCATGGTTTTATTCCTTGATAAAAAATCATAAGACTACGGTAAATGTACAGTAAGCAATTTCAACGTGTTTTTTGTTTAGCTCAGGTTCCTGAAACTGCCATATGGAGGATATCACATAATCATGTAATGTAGTTTTGAACGCCATCTTTCGTTCGTCTCATGTAGATCTTTGAATAGGCACATTTCGATAAAATATAGACTAATGACGCTTTCTTTTTTGCTTTTAAGCACGACTTGGTTAATAAAACAGATATTTTGCATCATTATTTTGGCTATTATGTAGACCTCTGCTTCCCTGTTTCGGGAAAAAAATTGCAGAGGTTGAACGTCGTAGTTTGAACTCTTAGGTCTACACATTGGGGCTGATGTGCAGTGTCTCGGAAGCTGTTATCCGATTGGTTGGCTGACTGAATTATACACTATAGACTCCCCGAGTAGCTGTGACTAGTGATAATCGACCAATGAGATATATCCTTGCTAGCCAGCTGCACACATCAGCCAAATTCAGGGGGTTCGGGCACTCGCTCGTGTTCGGGGAACTACTCGACTCAGCGGAAAAAATCTTCGATCATATCTTGAGGGGAAGTATGTTGCCTGCGGTAACAACCTGTTAACTTCTTGAAGTATGTGTGCAGCAAAAGTTAATTCCATTGCGGTCGTCACTTGCGTCATGCCAAGCTTCAGAATGGCGCGTCTATGTCAGGAAATAGTCGCAAACAGAGCCAAAAGTTGCATATGCTAAAAGGGACCTGATCAATGGATGTTTCTCAGGACAGATAAGCAATTTATTACAGACACAGATAATCGACAACATGGCAAAACTTTATTTGATGTACAATCTTTATTATTACAATGAAGATGAAAAGTCAATTAAAAAACTAGTATCCTGTATTTATTCATTTATTCATTTATTTATTAATCAATTTATTTACTACAGTAAATTTAATTGTTTATTTATTTTTAACTTTATTTCTAAAATACCGAGCTGACAAGTTGGTGTAATCTTAAAACACAAGTACTAAAGGAAAAGTTGTTTTGAAATTTTTCCAATTAATATATTTCAACCTTTTAACTGACGACCAAGAAAGTAAAGAATCTAGACGCCCTACAGAATCTCGGAAAGAGCAAAGACTGCGTGATGCGTACAGCCCTCAGTAGCAATGCAGCATAGGATGAACTTGTCCAAGTTGTAAATACGTTTGGGACAAAGTCAAGGAATATATAGCTTCAATGTAATTAGTGACTTTGGCAGTCTTTTATGAGTGGAAACTGACTTGTTTGTCTCTGATCAGTTGAATTATGCTTGTCTGTATCGCAATCTTTTCTCGGAGACTTTCGAATGATATATTCCCATAGTGTATGGGGTCAACGGAAGGGGAACCCCAAAAGCAGGCTTGGTAACCAAGTCTTACCCTTGTCGAGCGCACAGCGTAGCAAGAAGTAGAAATTTGGCAGGCAACCGACCAGAAGAGGACACTTTTTACGACATAAATCATACCTGAAATGGGTTTAATCAAGGTTAAAATATGTTTCAGAAAAACAAAGAACAAAGAATTTTCTACAATTCCTGCTAGCCTGTTTTGATAATGAATTCACCCGTTGTGCATGTTTAATTCTAAATGAAAGAGTTTTTGGCAGTGATAATGATTTGGGATCATTGAATTTGTGCAATTGTCAGTCAACGATCACGACTTATGCACAAAATAAGAACAGTTGATATGACTGGTACAAGTGTACTGTCTGATAATTTCACATGATGAAAATCACGGTCATCATTGCGAAATTGATCTGCATGATATATGAGTACGGGTCGAGTTTGAGGAATAAAATCGTATTATCGTTGCCTTCCAGCGAATAGATTCATCAGACTTGATATATAATGTACCCAAGGGAACAGCAATTACTGTGTTGGTAGTATGTATACATGTTTATCAACGCAATCTTGGTAGCATTTATATTATGAGTATCAACGCAATCTGTGCGTGGTTTATGAAGGAAAATGTGTGGTTTTCTCACAATAATGAGAAATTATCTGTATTATAATAACCAACAAAAATAATTTAAGAAATTCAAATTGTTTTAATATGTTTATAATATTTAAATGCTGATATACAGCTGTCATATTCAAATTATCCAAATAAGCCCATAAACAATTTAATGGCAAAGTATACTTTCTAAACTGCCTTTAGCAAAATCTTAGCAAATACAAGTTCAAATCGAATGTTGAGTTTTCATGAAAAAGGGTATACAGCTGACCGCCACTTTGAAACTATGCAAAATATACCTTGTAAAATACTTAGTTCGTGCCACTAGACACACAGCTCTCGACTTGAAACTCAAAAAGTTAATATCAGACACGTTACTGTTTTATGTTGGAGTCTTTTGCGTACTTTCTGCTTCATCTTCATCTGCGAAACACTTCATGTCAGGATCTACAAATGATGAAGAACAAGACAGTGGCGTTGAGATGCTTACCGTGACTGAGCATGCGCACAACAATGAAGTAAAGCAGAGACAATATTGAAGCACTTATCAGAATAAAATTTATGCGAGTACATTTCTAGATAAAATCGTTATTATCTTAGATTATTATCCTAAAGAGCAAACTGAGAATAAAAAGTCAGTAAGTCATCATGCTAGGCTTAGAATGGAAAATGCAAAATTGCAAAGATATATGAGTTAGTCCAAATTTCCCGACAATTAAAATCAACCAAATGTCTCCTAGCCATGATGTGTCAGGAACATTATTTAGTTTCAAGGTCACAGAAAAATGACTGTAAAATTTAATTGACTAGAAAAAGTCCCAAATAATCTAATAGTCGCAATGATTCAGAGGACTCAACAGTTATTCAAATAAGTGTGTGCGACATTATTACCAAGCCTAAGAAAGCCGGCTGAAGGCAGTGATATTGATAAGGAGTTAATGCTGGTTGGTGAATTCTCCTGATTATTTAAAGCACCAGCAGCTGTCACTTTTCGAAGTGCCTTTCAAACTTATTAATTTTTGATGTTAATCATAATATATTGTTCTATTCCAAAAAGCATGTTGACATACACAATTGTCGCCACGTTGGCAAGCTAAACAGGGAGAGTTTTCGCATGAATTGTCGTATCAAACAAAAAAGTAACAGCTACCGATTGTTCGATTTAAGTATTATTTACCAGTATTTTTCATCAGGTTAGGAATGAAGTTATTCCAGAAGGCACACTCTTTGGCTTTCAATGCTCGTTTGTTTGACATCGTCAGTGCAATTTCTTTGTATTCTAATCCGGGTACTTTGAACAGCGGCCAATCATGTCGTGCCTCTTCTTCAGAAAACGTTGCATCGTCTCTTGGAAGGTTTGGATTTCTGAAAATGTACAACGAGATATCTGCATTATAAAACTTTTTGAGTGAAGTAATTCTAATTTCATGATGTTTAAGCAACCTGAGAACTCCTCTCATAAGATGGATTTAAGTTTTTCCTACAATTAGCGAGATAACTTATTTTAAAAGTTAAATTTAATTAAGATATTTAAAATTTATTGTGCAATATTTCCTGAGCATTGTCGTGTTGGTGTCATAAAGGCCGCGTCAACAGACAAAAATGAATGTCTCACTTATCACCGTAAATTACACGAAAAATGGAACTGGCGATATATTGGCGTATGACTAAATTCTGTACCAATGCCAAAAACACTACAAATGGTGTTGAATCAATTAATCTCTACTTTATACCACAAATCGGCATCCTCGGCGTAAGGGTGCATGAGGGTGCAAGTTTAGAGTGTACACCGTCACTTTAACCTGAACATGTTACTTAAGTCACTGATATCATAATTTTCTATATATGAAAGGTAATGGTACAACAAGTCTTATTACGTGCCTCTAGTGCATTGATACGAAAAGGAACATCCGGGGAGTTGGCGGGCTGCGTGAGCGATGTACGGACGGTTTCCATAGTTACCCGGTCCAGTTAAGCCCGTCGACGTCAAGGACGACGTTTAACGCGATGTAAAATCCACGAGCGCTCTGCTATTCAAACTTTTGTTAAATCCTTCCCTGTGCTTTCCGATAATCGTAAAAATCTTTGAGAATGTCCTGCATGTAAATTAATGTCTCGCATGGTGACACAATTACCCCTCCTCGTGGCGGCCAAATAGTTACCTGCTCTCGGGCACATCAACCCATTTATTCAACCCATTTGGGCAAATGGTAAGCTTATGTAATTACATGTTGCATTTACTAGCCGAACCCTGAATTTCAAAACTAATTTTGTCTGCTTTGTAAATCCTAAGAGTTAATTTATCACCGTGTAATCTATTATAATTATAAACTCTAAACTCCATTCCATTTGACCATGAGGATGACAAGTGGGTCAACATTTATTTCTTTTGAATTTGGTTAGAGTCAGCCCCTTCGCATAAATTGGGATGTTCCTAGTAAGGGTACTTTTGAGAATATTGCGCAACATTTTACAAATTTTCACGAATTTGTCGTAATTATTTTGATAATTTTGGACCAGATGGACATTAAATATCATTCACTGCAATGTTTATCAAAATTTTGGCCAAAATGTGACTAAAATATTACTTGATTATATTTTTGAAAGACAATAAAAATGACTTTAGCTCTCAAAGGGCTTTAACGTACATGTATTGCATACATATATTGCATAACTGGCATACAGTTCTATGAAATGAAATACTTAATTTTTTAATTTGCGTTTGAACAAAAGAAGAAATCAATGTTGTTGTCATGGTCTTAAAAAGTCTTGAAAAGTCTGAATTTTATCAGCATAGTATGCTAGCAGTGCCTATGCGTATGTACTAACGTCTGCATTTGTCTGCAGGAGCCTTGTAAGTGTAACTCTGTATCCTATTTGTCAGTCAATATATCTCAAGATCAGACAGCAATAAAAATACAGGGAGAATACAAATTTTAACTAAGGGAATGCAATTATTGAAGTGTACGTAAAGATTGTGTTACGTGCAGAGAAAACGAACAAAAGGGTGAACTCAGCAGTTAACGTTTAAACAAAATTTATTACGAAAATAAAACTAATTGCTAAGTCAGGGATAGAGTACAAGCTTTAAAAGTGTACAGACTACTTATCTCAGCTGGGACGGCAAAGCTCCAGTCTCAGAGTTGTAACAGTCAGTCGGATGAATGAACAGTCCTTTGGCTTGCAGGCTTGAAGCTGCACAAAGTCCACAGTATAAATCCAGCGTTGACAGTGAAGGTCTTGAAAAGTCTTGAGAATGACTACTGCTGGAGTTTAGTAACACACAAGAGACACGATCCCAAAAGTCTGACTGGAAGCAGTGCACGTCCCTTTTATAAAGGCATATAAGAACAATCTAGAACTTTTATTGACATGATAATTACTGTTCTAAAATTATCTCTCTTACACAACTAATCAACTTTCCAGAACATTCCAAACATGACTAATTGAATTCAAGGTTGTGAGGTCATTAAGGGCAGTGACCTTGAGAATGTTCTAGACTAATTGAACTCAGGTCATGATGAGTGTGGGGTAAATGACCTACATAACACACCCCTCTTCAAAAAAGAAAATTTTTCAAAGAAAAATCTTTCTTTTACAAATGTAATCTTGAAAAGGATTTAAGTACTCAAATTTTTTTTTTTTTTTTTTTTTTTTTTTTTACTCTAAAGTAAAATTTCTTGAAAGTGAACAACAATAAACTCTAAATACGAGAGAGACAGTCTGCAATTAAATTGTCTCTGCCTTTGATATGTCTAATATCAAGATTAAACTCCTGTAACATTAAACTCCATCTTAGCAATCTCTGATTTTTGCCTTTAAATTTCTGCAGAAAAACAAGAGGGTTGTGATCAATATAAACCACTATTGGCTGATTTGAAGAAGTAACATAAACTTCAAAATGCTGTAAAGCTAATATCAAAGATAAACACTCTTTTTCAATTGTAGAGTAGTTTCTCTGGGATTTGTTAAATTTGCGTGAAAAATAGCAAACAGGATGATCTATACCATGACTATCCTCTTGCAATAAAACAGCACCAGCAGCCGTATCACTAGCATCTACAGCTAATTTGAATGGCAAAGTGAAATCTGGTGCAGACAACACTGGGGCACTTTGCAGTATGGCTTTAAGTGTATCAAATGCCTGTTGGCATTGCTCTGACCAGACAAACTTTACTTTCTTTTTAAGTAAGTTAGTCAAAGGCTCAGTAATTGTGGAGAAATTTGGACAGAATTTTCTGTAGTAACCAGCCATACCGAGAAAGCGCATCAGTTGTCGTTTGCAGTTTGGTATGGGAAAACTTGAAATGGCACTGATTTTGGCATCAACAGGTTTTACCTCACCCTGTCCTACAGTATGTCCGAGGTAAGTTACCCTCGCCCAACCAAACTCAGATTTGGCAAGGTTGACAGTCAACATTGCTTTACTCAGTCTCTCAAAGAACTTCCGCATGAGCTTGATGTGTTCCTCCCAGGTGTCACTATACAGGACGACGTCGTCAACGTAGGCTGCACACCCGTCTAGCCCGGATATGACGTCGTTGATCATCCGTTGGAACGTTGCCGGAGAGTTCTTCATTCCGAATGGCATCACCTTGTACTGGAACAATCCGTCTGGTGTAACAAAGGCGGATATTTCACGAGCACGATCCGTCAGAGGGACTTGCCAAAATCCCTTCAGTAGGTCAAATTTCGTCACGTACTTGGCTTTTCCCACTCGGTCGACGCAGTCATCAATCCTCGGGATTGGGAAAGTGTCTGTCTTTGTTAAAGTGTTGACCTTCCTAAAGTCCGTGCACATACGATAACTGTGATCTGATTTGGGAACAAGTATGCACGGCGAACTCCAGTTACTTTTACTGGGTTCAATAAAGTCATTGTCCAGCAGGTATTTGACTTCTTCCTGGAGATATTTCGCTTTTGTTGGATTCAGTCTGTATGGATGTTGTTTTACAGGCTTACTGTCCCCAACATCAACGTCGTGATAGATGACGTTTGTCCTCGTTGGAACATCTTGAAACAGGTGTTTATATTCATGGAGCAGTTCTTTCACCTGTTGTTGTTGTTCTGGCTGGAGGTGTGCCAACTTTGTAGACTCCAGCTTCTCCAGGATTTCTGAGTTCTGAAGCTTGACCGAGCCCAGCTTTGAGTTTAGAGTATTTTCACTCAAGTCAGTTTCAGTATCACTATCTTCATAATGGCCAGAACTGACTGTACTGACAGGCTTTGTTTTAGTAGGATTATCCCTATCCAAATATGGCTTAAGCATATTTATGTGACATAGCTGTTTTTGTTTTCGCCTGTCAGGTGTTATTATGATGTAATTTAAATCACTCAATTCTTATCAATTAGGTATGGCCCAAAGTAACGAGCATGGAGTGGTTTGCCAGGAATTGGAAGTAGAACAAGAACTTTTTGACCTGGTTCAAACTTCCGTTTTGAGGTGCTTTTATCATATTTGATTTTCATTGACTGCTGAGATGACTCAAGATTTTCTCTGGCTAATTCACATGCTTTAGAGAGTTTCGTACGAAAATCTGACACATATTGCAAAATATTCAGACAATCATCATCGTCTGATAGGAATTGCTCTTAACAAGCTTAAGTGGGCCACGGACTGTGTGTCCAAATACAAGCTCAAATGGGCTAAAACCAAGAGACTCTTGAATGACTCTCTAACAGCAAAGAGCAGAAAATGAATTCCTTCATCCCACTGCTTCTCTGTGTCAAAACAGTAGGTCCTAACCATGTTTTTCAAAGTTTGATGAAATCGCTCAAGAGCACCCTGACTTTCTGGATGATAGGCGGATGACCTGTACTGTTTAATGCCTAGCTGATCCATTACTTGTTGAAAAATACCAGACATAAAGTTGGAGCCTTGATCGGACTGGACACATTTAGGGAGGCCAAATAAAGTGAAAAATTTGACTAAAAATCTCACTATAGTCTTTGTCTTTATGTTTCTCAATGGATGGCTTCCGGGAACCAAGTTGACGTTCACAATATTGTCAACACGTGCTTATTTCCTGATCTTGTTGGTAGGGGCCAAACACAGTCTATTAGTATCCTACTAAATGGTTCTTGAAATGCAGGAATTGGCAGTAAACGGGCCTTTGGCATGATCTGACATGGCTTCCTACCATTTGACATGTGTGACAAATTTTACAGAAATGTGCTACATCCTGCTTAAGATTAGGCCAATAAAAGTGACTGAGAATTTTATGATAAGTTTTCCTGACTCCTAAGTGACCAGCCCAGGGCGTTTCATGGGCCAGGCGCAATATTTCAGCACGGTAGGGCTTTGGAACCACAATTTGATGTTTTATAGCCCAATCGTCATCAACCAAAACATCTGGAGGTCTCCATTTACGCATTAGAATACCAGACTTTGTATAATAGGAAACAGAGCTATCTGAAGTTTTACCTTCATCATCTACCCTGTCAAACAAAGACAAAATATCTGGGTCTTTGTGTTGTTCTGCAATGAGATTTGATCTAGAAAATGTCTGACTTTGGTCAGCAGAAGTTTTACTGGAAGTTTCAAATCCACGAGGGATAACGGAATGATCCGTGTCAAACACCTGACTGAGAAAGGTGTCATTTAAGTCAACATCTGTGACATTATTTTTGAGAGTATTTGATTCTCGGAAGTTTTCTTTGACATGGCTCGAGTAATGGCACATGAAGGAAATAAATCGGGTATCTCTTGTTCAATTGGCTCTGGATCCTGATCTAAACTAGGATTATCAGTCACAAGTGATTAGTAATGACCTTGTCCCCAGCAAGGTCGTTTCCAAGAAGAAGGTGAATCCCTTCAAAAGGCAAAAAAGGCCTAATACCTAAAGCCACAGGTCCAGAAACAAAGTCCGAAGACAAATAGACATTATGGAGAGGAACAGGAATGTAGTCATTACAATCTACCCCCTTAATAAGAACTTTAGAACCTGAAAATGACTTTTCAGAAAACGGCAGGGTATCTGCCAACAAAAGAGACTGGGAAGCCCCGGTATCTCTTAAAATTTTGACAGGGGTAGCGGAAGAGAAATCACTAGAAAGTGATATAAAACCATTATGAATAAATGGTTCGAAAATACCCATAATGCTATCTTGAGAAGAATTGACCTTGACCTCATTAATTGGGGATAAGAGGGATTTAACCTCAGAAAATGTGTGCACACATTATTAGGCTCTAATTGAGTTGATGAAGAAATAAAGCCGGTGGGCTTAGATCCACTTTGACCACTTTGACCTTCACGTTTTCTTTTCAATTTGAAACAATCTGACATTAAATGGCCGTCTTTCTTACAATAATTACAAGAAAGTGTACCGAACTGTTTGTCAGAAGGAGATTGAGACTTGGGATCTGATGATGTGGGAGTGTTACTTGAATTTTGTGAACTGTTGTCATTTGATTTTCTACTGTCCTTTGAGAAATTCTTGGATGAAAAGGAGGAGTTAAATTTACCTGCATTGTTTCTGTATGAAAAGGACTGGGATGGTTTGCTGAGAAAGGAAGATTTGTGGGTCAATGAATAATCATCGGCCAAACGTGCAGCAACCTCCAATGTATCTGCCTTTTGTTCATTGATAAATGTCTTGATGTCACTCCGGATGCACCTTTTAAATTCCTCAATCAAAACAAGTTGTCGTAATTTGTCATAATTCTGACTGACCTTTTCAGAAGAACACCAGCGATCAAACAGTTGTTCTTTTGTTCGAGCAAATTCAACATAAGTTTGGTCTTTCGCCTTCTCACAATCCCTAAATTTCTGACGGTACGCTTCAGGCACCAACTCATAACCCTTGAGAATTAATTCCTTCACAGAATCATAATTGAAGCCTGCTCTACTGACAACTGAATGTAAATTTCTCTGGCTTTACCCACCAAAGCACTCTGCAAAAGCATAGACCAGGACTCCTTAGGCCAATTCAGACTCTGAGCAATTTTCTCAAAATGAAGGAAATATTTATCAACATCCTTTCTTGGAAAGGGGGGACTAACCTGAAATGCTTAGTGATGTCAAAACCGTGTGAAGGAAGGATTTTCCTGACTGTCCAAGCTCTAAACGTTTCATTTCTAATCTTTCCTGCCTATCTTTCTCTCTCTGTCTTTCTTCCATTTCTAACTGCATTTGTATTTTTTCTTTTTCTATTTGTAATTCTAGTTTCTTGATCTCCAAATTCGTCTGCATTTCTAATTCTAATTTTCTGAGTTCAGAGGTAGACTCGGGCTCATAATCTTTCAGGGTGGATTCCTCAAATTGGCCTAAATCAACTAGATGTTTGGCAATACGGTACTGTATTCCCTCTTGCGCATAGATCTTTTGACTTCTACTTTAAGGAAATTGGCCAGTGTTATGAGGTCGTCTTTTCTGAGGAATCAAATGTGTCCTGATCAAGGTCATCCATTTCCTCTGGTTTAAATTCCGCCATGATTAAATTTCGCTGAGTTCACAGTATACAGTAGTTTTAAAAAGGCAGACAAAATGTTGTCAACGGCTCAAAATATTCGTATCCCGGACAAGCCCCAATTGTTACGTGCAGAGAAAACGAACAAAAGGGTGAACTCAGCAGTTAACGTTTAAACAAAATTTATTACGAAAATAAAACTAATGGCTAAGTCAGGGATAGAGTACAAGCTTTAAAAGTGTACAGACTACTTATCTCAGCTGGGACGGCAAAGCTCCAGTCTCAGAGTTGTAACAGTCAGTCGGATGAATGAACAGTCCTTTGGCTTGCAGGCTTGAAGCTGCACAAAGTCCACAGTATAAATCCAGCGTTGACAGTGAAGGTCTTGAAAAGTCTTGAGAATGACTACTGCTGGAGTTTAGTAACACACAAGAGACACGATCCCAAAAGTCTGACTGGAAGCAGTGCACGTCCCTTTTATAAAGGCATATAAGAACAATCTAGAACTTTTATTGACATGCTAATTACTGTTCTAAAATTATCTCTCTTACACAACTAATCAACTTTCCAGAACATTCCAAACATGACTAATTGAATTCAAGGTTGTGAGGTCATTAAGGGCAGTGACCTTGAGAATGTTCTAGACTAATTGAACTCAGGTCATGATGAGTGTGGGGTAAATGACCTACATAACAATTGCCCTCGAAAAAGATTTAAATAATGAGTTGCCATTTCACTAAGAAAACGACAACCAAACGACATTGTCAGAACATTATATGAGCGCGCTTAAAGCGATGACGTATCCATTCACGTTCCGCTTACGTATACAGTTTTACGCTCTATAATATGGTCTTTCATGTACTACGTAAATATACTGTACGTACATACATAAAACATTACCCCAGTGTCCTAACAAAATATCGATTAACTCACACCTACCCAGTTTTGGCAAAGTTAGTCCAATATTTCAACACCTTCAGTGTCATATCAACCTCTTCTTTGGGTAGAGTCCAGTTCATCCCATCCACGAAATGCCAACCGAAAACGAATGGTAAGTCCTCTTCGTGCGTAGCTTTCATCCACTTAACAGGCCAGAATGACTTGCTTGGCACATGCGTCATGTGGTACTTGTAGACGTTGAAACCGGCCTTGGCGTATGCGCGAGCAGACGCGTCTGCTGGGCAAATGAAGTAGTCATCACCGACCTGTTGGCTGAGGGCGTCAACGTAGTCAAGGTCTGCCACATCGGCATCATCCCAGTTGATGTACATTAGTTTGATTGCTTCCTTCACAGCCTGGTTGGTTTGCATTCGAACATCGGCCAGGAGAATACTCATCAATGACTCATACACGGCTTTGTTCATTGTTAACTCGGGCTCGTTCCACATGTCAGGCATTCCATGTGCGATGAAAAGCATCCCTTCGTCAGCCAAGGTGCCTAACATAAGGTCTAAACCCGATTTTGTGAAAGCCATCTTTTCAACAACACTCGATGGATTCTCAGTCAAGAAATAGCCATCAGCCACTGGAGGAAATGGAATATTAGGAAGTGTTTGACCGATTATGTTCTCAAGTTTATCCTGTAAAGAGTAAAATTAATTAATATCCCCGACATTACTTGCAGTGCTTGACAAAAATTTATTCGAATGTTTGTTCGTTCCAATAACAGGAAGGTGAACAGATGAAATGAGAAGTTTGACGATGAAGGAATGGATAAGTACTGATTGATGGAAGGATGGATTGGCGGACGTTCGGAGTGAAGAACAGACATAGACACACAGACATTCAGAACTGCAGCGTCACAGAGTTATGCGGATAGATAGATAGATAGATAGATAGATAGATAGATAGATAGATAGATAGATAGATAGATAGATAGATAGATAGATAGATAGATAGATAGATAGATAGATAGATAGATAAATAGATAGATAGACATAGATAGATAGATAGATAGATAGATAGATAGATAGATAGATAGATAGATAGATAGATAGATAGATAGATAGATAGATAGATAGATAGATAGATAGATAGATAGATAGATAGATTTAAGTCAATGTTCATTCCAATATTGAAATAAGGTTGAATGAGCACAGATACTCAAATATATTCTCACCTTTGTTTTGATGTCCGATAAATCTTTAAAATTCTCAGTTGGCAGAGTACGGAGACATTGAATCAACTCTTCGGTTGTTTCTCGCTTACAACCTACCAGTTTACCAAGTCCATGAGCCGTTTTCCTTTGCATACTTGTATCTGTACTGAAAAACCCCTTGATAAACACATTTGCACTCTAATTTTGGATGAGAAACAAAATAGAACAAAAAAAATATTCTAGTTGAAATGAGATACTTATGAATCAATAAAAATTGAGAACCATGGCGATGAACGGCAGCAATATTCTTCCACTATACAGTAGTTTCACCGGAATCATTGTAGATGAACTCAAACGAGTTCGCAGTCGGACCAAGTGAATGCACACCCGCTTCATTGTGCTTTAATATTTTTCAAAATGTACAATACTATTTTCTGTGGGTCCACTGTTCTTAAGGCTTGCTTTACGAGAGATGTTGCAATTTTAGATTTCAAATATTGGTAAATATCAGGTAATTTGCTTCTCTACTACAAAACTTTGCATACTAACCCTGCTTTTCATTCTTCATTTGATAAGAGGATTGGTGAAGGTTTCATTGAGGAAGTTCAAGGAATAGTTAAGGTTTTCACTTTCGAGGCGTACACTACGTTTAATTGATTATTTAACTTAACTGGACCTGTACCGTCGTATCTACTTGTCATACCTGCATTATAACCCTATGAAAAAGTCCCTGCATCAAGGGAGACAGCAACATGTATTCACAACTCAATGACCCAGCACTGTTACCGAACAGAGTAACCATGTCTTTATCTCCGCCAAAAGCTGTAAAAAGAATCAAATGGGAGCTTATGGGCACTATTTTACACTTAGTATAACCACAAACTGATAACGGCAAAGATATGTATACTTATTGAAAGGATTTAAAAGGTCATGCTCTTAAAGGGGCGATTAATTTTGACCGTAGGAGTTAGGAATGGGGCTTTGAAACTTACGGGGAGACAATTGAAAACAAGGGTCCCAAATTTTCACTATCTTCACTACACTCCCTCTTGCTGTAATTGCCTAACTCTGTACATGTCTACTCCATGCTGATACCTCTGTGGAAGTATCGGTTGATTAATAAGAGGATGATAAAGTTTTATGTATTATGTAGACAATTGTGTATAACAACACCGCTGCTGGGGCTCGAACCCGCCACCGCCAGCATGTGAATCATTGTCTATAACCTGTAGTCCACGAGAACAAGTTGCCAGATCTTTCCATAATGTTTAGGATAGTATTGCTATACAGGCACTGGTTGATTTATACCCTACATTTGTATCGACTTTACATTGATTTTAGTATTTTGGGTTCGTTTTTATTCAATTTTGGCCATGCATTTATTTCCTTTTTTGTTTTATTTTTGTTTTTCTTTTTTCACTGCCGTATTTGTTGTACAGGTTTATAATTGGTTCATTCATATCATGTGTCACATTTGCACAGTTACTCAAAAGTGTGGTTGTTGAGGATTTTATATATGTTGAATACATATCGTGTTTGATCTTTATTGTTGAATTTTGTCGTTTGCTACTGTTTTACAACTATACCAAAGTTATGTGTTTTGTCTGGACTGAAAT
This sequence comes from Ptychodera flava, assembly GCF_041260155.1. Lineage (NCBI taxonomy): Eukaryota > Metazoa > Hemichordata > Enteropneusta > Ptychoderidae > Ptychodera > Ptychodera flava. Next base: position 6,594,123 of record NW_027248277.1, read on the forward strand.
AAAAACAGTGTGATTACATGCGATCAAAATGTAACTTTTTAACAATGTCAGCTAAGAGTCGTACAACTGAAGAGATTTTCTCAGCTGAGAATAATGAAAAACATATTTTCTTGATTTAGCTTTCAAATTTACGGTCGAAACAGCTACATTGCAGATAAATAGCAACCATGTGATCAGCTATAATGATAGACAGAACTTTCCCATGCTGGTTTACTGTAATTAATTAGGGATACCTGAACTAATCGTACATGTACAATGAGTTCGTCTTACATACCGAGTTGTGGTACCTAATTGAAACTCACTGAACTTCGGTTAGGGAAAGCGTGAACAAAGTTAATTCACTGTATTGGGGTTTTAGTACCTTCTATATTGTCATGTACCCATTGTACAGCTGCCATCTGGTCAAGCAGACCATAATTCCCTGGTGCGTGTTCATCGCCTGAAAGCAGGAAATAATTATAATAAATGTAAATACTGTCTACAGTAATCATGAAATTGTTCAACGGTGAAAACAATAAGTACGCAAGAGAACAAACATACAAAAAACAAATAAATAAGTAAATAAATAAATAAATAAATATATAAATAAATACAAAAAACAAATAAATAAGTAAATAAATAAATAAATAAATATATAAATAAAAAACATTTGCATTAAAACGTACATCCTTGACTGCTATTATTGCCATCTACAACAGCGATGCCAGATTTTGTGACCGCCCGCATGTCTAGATACTGTTGTTTTCTTTGCTCTCGAACACTATGATAATGATAAATCATATGAATAATTAGGTCAGTCACATATAATTCGGGAATAGAACCCCTACACATTATTCTGTAAGAACAAGTGCAACACGCGTTATCCTTGCCTCCACCCTACCTGTGGACAGGAAGCCTAGGGGACCAAGACGGTAATTGAAGGTTACAACGATGACGTCACCAATTGCAGCTAATGGTGTGCCATTGTAATAACAACTACCAGAGCCAAGAATGAATGTGCCGCCATGGATCCATACCATTACAGGTAGCTGGTCTGTCTGAAAATTTATAGAGCTAATGGTAATTCAGTATGAAGTGCCATCCAGACGAGCCATAGGGAAAGGGTGTTCATGACACTTTGCTCAAATTTCTGTAAATGTGGCATTAGGGGATGAGTGTGCTACGATATTTAGTAGCTTCTTTGGGCTTTAGCTTGTGAAATTCATAATGCTAAGTGCATTTGAACATATACAACATATACAACACACATATACAACACCATACAGCCTTGCACATTAAAAATAGTCATACAATCTACCGTACGAAAGTAAAAGGTTCCAGTTGTAATATCTTATTGAATGTAATTCATGTAAACAACAGTTGGTCCGTCTTTTGTCTATGGTGGCATGATCAAAGACTGTCGTTACATGTAAAACAGACATTCAGCAATGTACACTCTTACAAGATCCATGCAAGTTCATAAGTATGAGTATATGCTGAGGTTAACGTACGCTATTTAGGGTTTCTTTAAGGCTACTATTGTTTACAATATTGCCTCACCTATATGACAATGGTATTTGCAAAACTGCCAGCAAATTAACTTTGAAAAGATGTCAACATTTTGCCTATATTCCTGATATATGAACAGATTTTAACATGTTGCCATTAACTCGGAAACTCTACGGGGAAAAGTAAACGTTTTTGTTCTGTCTTCAAGTACATCTGGATCATCCATTTTGGAACAACTTGCAAAACTAATCACGCAAGACAAGAGTGATGAAATTGAGTCTTTTCGAAAATTGACCAAACTTGGCATCTTCGACTAACATAAATTGTTAATTGTGAACGAAGACATAAAGACTGAGATACAAAGTCAAGATGGGAGATTTCAACATGTAACCAAAAACTCACCTTCTATAAAATATGTAAAGTATCTACGACCTTGATACACTTCAACATTGATACAATTATTGAATATATTTGATTGGACACCCAACTGTTAAAATCACATTGTCAGAAATGTTTTTTAAAGATGTTTTCCTGCAGTTTGACAGCAAATACAGTTTATTACATGCCTCGTATATCGAACGTCGCGCGCTCCATAGGATTCAATGCTAACTCGTTGATGACGTCGCGGGCCGCATAGTCATCACTAGACTGAAAGTGAACCGGAACTATTTTCAACTTGACAACTTTTTTTATGTAAAATTGTCGAAATTTCATGTTGTGCACAGCAAATCCGGTTTTGGAAAAATTTCCATAAAAAAATTGATGAACCACATAAAAGTAGTTTAAATATATCATTGCGCCATTCGATGATGAAAATCGTTCCATTTTGTACGGATTTTCATCTAAGATGGAAATAAAGCATTGGATTATCATTTGCCAATAAATCTAAATATTTTGAGTGAAAACTGTGTAAGAGAGACATGTAATAAAAATATTATAGCCCAAACCTGGGACTATGTACCCTCGGGGCAGGAGAGCATTTGCCCTCCTTACGTCGGGCTAATGGTCACCTGCCCTCGGGCACATAGTCCCATGTTTGGGCTATAATATATCTTACCATATCAAATGCTTATTAAGTCACCATATTGTGTACTTTAATTTTTTGGGGTATAAGATATGACAATCCTATCATAATATTTAATAATTTTCTTCATTTTAACATAATCTAAATTTAGAGTTTTATGTTACTACCACTCAAAAAACGTCTATGCTAAATTTCAGATCGGAATGGGAACTGCTTCTGTAAATAGTTTTGTTAATCAAAAATAACAAAGAGAAAGGTAAAAAAATATCACACTTGCATCTCATTCTCAAATTTCAAAGCAATGCAAAAGTTTTCTGTTGACAATAGTTTTTGTCAAAATCGATAAAACAAAAACTTATCCAAAATTCAAGATTTTCCTACTAAAATTTATAAACCTGTCGTTTGAATTCTGCTCATTTGTATATTTTCGCAATGATAAATTCATTTGCACAAACTCCCAGCCAATGTTCAACATGCGTGTGCTGACTTCATACTATAGGTGATTCTCAAGTTTTGCTATAAGACTATTCTATACCAGCAATTAATGATAGTTCTAGGTATTTTCTGACCAAAAACAAAAGTTATTCACAAAAAATACAATACTGCATGTTCTGTTTGATTTAAACTAACACAAAGTAGATCCCACTAAGGACCGCAAATATAATTTTGAAGCAACTTTACAAGTAGGGTCAGACAATAGAAAAGGTCGATAAAATAACAGGAAAAATTGTCCAAAATACAAATACCAACTCTTCACCACGACCTTAACAAAATTTACCGAGGTTACCTCTTGGAACATGCGGTTTCTGAGCAATTTTAAAAGCGGTTTCAGAAAAGAAGAAATGTCAACAACAATTCGGAAGCTTACCCCCAAATTATAAATTTCATGGCAATTTGTACAATACTGACGGAGATCACCCTGAAGAACTTGAATGACGAGTTTCAAAACAACGGCGAAAAGTTTCAGAGGACAATAACTGTACGACGAAAACAAAATTAAACGAACTCAAAAAACATAGACATGCAAATTTCACTGGAATTCGATAACACCTTTAGATCACATAAAGAAACCTGTGTACCAATTTTTTCACCTAACATTTTAAACTACTGCTTGGAAGATTTTTCGTTTTAACCTCATTTGCATACATAGAAACTGACATAATAGTTTAAACAAATTCATATCTCAACCCCTGGGTTCACCAGTACATCAAATACCAAGATAATGTCATAGATGCTGTAGTTTTCAAGTTTAAGATGTGGACATAGATACATACATACATACATACATACATACATACATACATACATACATACATACATACATACATACATACATACATACATGCACATATGCAGGCATTCAGGTAGACAGACAGACAGACAGACCGGGAATAAGAACGGACAGGCAGAAAAACAGAAACAGACAGATGCTGCTGACTTACCATATAAGTTATCTTTGGTAAATAAACAAAAGTACCTATACAAACTGTGAGCTTAAACGCACTGATAAAAACAGGCTATTGCCTGTGGTCAAAGGTCATTTTATTCACAGCATTGTTCCGCCCAAGGTCTGCAGTGCCCAACAAAGAGTACAGACGTTTGACCTATTCATTGCAGTTAAAAAACAAGCATGAACTAGAAGGCATTGGTTCGCTCGTTGATCTCTGATTTTCATATTCATTTGGTAAGAGAATGGTTGAAATTTCATCGAGCAAAATTTGAACTAAAGTTTGAAGTTCTATCATCGCTCTACCTGTTTATTCATATAGTAGAGTGTGACAAAATGAAGACCTTAACCCATGTTTAACGGAACCATAACTGTACTTCGTCACTAAACCGCCAAAGTTGCATTCGTTCTAATTATGTAACGACTGCAATCTTTGTTGTTGGTCATCGTTTTTTCACAGTACATTCTCATTTTAAAATTTCGATTGTACTTCACATACTTTATTCACTGACAAACCCAGATCTGTCTCAAAAATTCGCATGTCATGACAAAACGCCGTCTTCATCGTACAGTCTTTCAATAATTTTTCAACATTATTTTTCGCACTCAGGCTTGTACAATCGACATGATACATTTTTCTTGAGTAAAACAAGACCGCTGTAGTGCATTTCTGGATGTATTTAGAAAAAAGACCCTATTAAAGTTGAAGAAATACTCACATTGTGTGTCACAGGTACGTAAACGTTCAGGAAGAGACAGTCCTCGCTCTGTGTCTCTAGATCTGGTATTACTTCAAGATGGTCGGGAGCTTGAATACAGACCGACCCAAACTTTGTTGCCCGATACACTCCATCCCAGCCCACTTTCGTCTGAGGTGGACGAAATCTCAGGTCACCGACTGGTGGTTCGGCGTAGGGTATCCCTTCATAGATTTGAATGGTGCGATTGATGTTTACATCCGGGTGCCAGAATATCTCAGACTTGCCGACGAGTTTTCCCGAAGCGATTTCAACCATTGGATCGTCAGCGAACACGAAACACAGGACAGCAAGGAAGACGGCAACACGACAGTGCGGCGCCCCGTCGGAAGCCATGTTTTGTCTCCGTCTTTTATACCGTGCATGTCTGCCCTTTGTCCCTTATATAAGGTCAGAAATGGGTCACGCATTCTCAGTGTTAGTGAATGCAAAGGCCGTCTACTCATACGTGATTCGTAAGTCATGTCTCTCTCGTGCAGTGCTATTCCGTTTACCCGGTCCGTTTATCATGCATGTGCGAAACTTGCATTCATTTATGAAACCATTCTTCGTTGTTGGGTATCAGCATGGTTTATAATATCCCTTGATGAAAAGTTATAAGAGAACGGTAAGAGTACAATAGGCATTTTAAACGTTTTCTTTTTTCGTTGAGCTCTGGCTCCTGGAACTGTCATATGAAGGATATACACATCATTACTACTGTAGTTTTTTGACCGCCCTCTTTCGTTCGCCTCATGTAGATGTTTGATCAGGCACATTTCGATAAAATATACACTAATGGCCCTTTTTGCCTTGCTGCACAACTTTGCTAATCACTTTGTAAAAAACACAGATATTTTTCACCAGTATTTTTTGCTAGTATGTAGACCTCTGCTCCCCTCCCCCGATTATTGGGGAAAAAAATTGCAGAGGTTGAGCGTCGTTGTTCGAACTCTTAGGTTTACACATTCGGGCTAATGTGCAGTGTCTCGGAAACTGTTATCCAATTGGTTGGCTGACTGAATTATACACTATAGACTCCCTGGGTAGCTGTGAATAGTGACAATCGACCAATCAGATATAACCTTCCTAGCCAGGTGCACGCATCAGCAGCCAAATTCAGGGGATTCGGGCACTCGCTCGTGTTCAGGGAACTACTCGACTCAGCGGGAAAAAAATCTTCGATCACATCTTGAAAGGGAGTATATTGCAGGCGGTAACAACCTGTTAACTTCTTGAAGTATGTGTGCACCAAAAATTAATTCCATTGCGGTCACAACGGGCGTTATGCCAAGCTTCAGAATGGCGCGTCCATGCCCGGAAATAATCGCAAACAGAGCCAATATTTGCAGACGCTGAAAGGAAGCTGATCAATGGATGCTTCTCAAGACAGATAGGCAATTTATTACAGATATGGAAATTGACAATATGGCAAAACTTTATTTGATGTACGACCTGGATTAGTACAAGGTCGATTATTAATCAAATTAAAAGTTATTATCATTTATGTATTTATTTATTCATTTATTTGTTCATCAATTCATTTACTAAAGTAAATTTAATTGCTCATTTATTTAAAGTTTATTGCTAAAATATCAAATTGAAAGGCATGCGCTCAATAAAACAACCAAAAGAAATATTTAGAATATATTGTTTTTTTGGTTTTTTTTTCACTTATCGACTTGTCGAGAAATGTCGATAAAATATATTGGTAAAAGTCGACAAAGAAACAAAAAATATAACAATCACAAAAAAAACCACGAAATCAGAATTTGAAAAGAATTCAGCAAATACATCGTTCAACAGAAGCTTCCGTTGGTAAGACATAAAAATTAAAGATCTAAGAACTATTCTTCAATCTGTGTTCCGCTTTGGTTTAAATGCTGATTCAAAACTTCTGTTGTTACGAGGGAAACAACTCAGAATGCGGTTTCCCGCTATCAATCGTACCGTTATTTCCTAGGGTTGCATCATTTGTCGACTTTCAGTAAATAAAATGTCGGTACGATACTGTGAAATTAAAATATAAAGAAATCAGCTGAATTCAAACGAGGAATGAGGCATGTCAACAACATGCAGTTTTAAGCCAAGTTCACGATAAGTTGGTGCGATCTTAAAACACAAGTAGTTAAGAAAAACTTGTCATTTAATGTTTAATATTATATAGGGCTCAGCCCTTGGTGTCGCGCCAGGGGTTAAGATTGGCAATGTTATTTGTATTGATTCATGATAAACTGTAATTGTTACTTCATAAACGTTTATATGACAACTATGCCCACTTTCCCTATGATGAAAGCAGTTCACGTACGTACACGACGTCAAACCCTGCAGCAGGGCAGGTATAGATTTTCTGTAGCGTGTAAAAATTTTGGCAAAATTGGCAATTTTTACAATGATAACAGCCTATTGCGTTAAACAAGGGACGTATTATGCAATCATTATCATTGCAATGGTAACCGCACTGCCCACCTTCCACTTGCAAGCTGAAAACTATAGCGTTCCGTCTAAAAACCGGCAATTTTTGAATCTAATTATTGACACAGGGGGCGCTCTTCTATAATTCAATCCCAGCATTCTTTGCGTATGCCCCCGTTCATATGCACGACAGTTTTCTCCCTTTATCTATATTAACGATATTCTGTATCAGCGACAAGGTGCATAATAACATTTACTGGCTTATAAAAGAGGTATATTTTATAAAAGGCATGTTATATAATAGTAATTTGTTTCGTATTTGTTTATTTACGAGTACTCAAAAAAAAAAACATGGCGGCGCCCATGAAAGAAGGGTACACTTCCGGTTACTCGCATAGTATATTATGAATAAGCGCATGCGTAGTCAGTAAGCCGCTGGCGCGACTAATATTATATAGGGCTCAGCCCTTGGTGTCGCGCCAGGGGTTATTAAAGATTGGCAATGTTATTTGTATTGATTCATGATAAACTGTAATTGTTACTTCATAAACGTTTATATGACAACTATGCCCAGTTTCCCTCTGATGAAAGCAGTTCACGTACGTACACGACGTCAAACCCTGCAGCAGGGCAGGTATAGATTTTCTGTAGCGTGTAAAAATTTTGGACAAAAATTGGCAATTTTTACAATGATAACAGCCTATTGCGATAAACAAGGGACGTATTATGCAATCATTATCATTGCAATGGTAACCGCACTGCCCACCTTCCACTTGCAAGCTGAAAACTATAGCGTTCCGTCTAAAAACTGGCAATTTTTGAATCTAATTATTGACACAGGGGGCGCTCTTCTATAATTCAATCCCAGCATTCTTTGCGTATGCCCCCGTTCATATGCACGACAGTTTTCTCCCTTTATCTATATTAACGATATTTTGTATCAGCGACAAGGTGCATAATAACATTTACTGGCTAATAAAGAGGTATATTTTATAAAAGGCATGTTATATAATAGTAATTTGTTTCGTTTTTGTTTATTTACGAGTACTCAAAAAAAAACAAACATGGCGGCGCCCATGAAAGAAGGGTACACTTCCGGTTACTCGCATAGTATATTATGATAAGCGCATGCGTAGTCAGTAAGCCGCTGGCGCGACTATTAATACCTTTCAACTGGCGACCAAGCAACTGAAGAATCTTGACGCCCTACACACTCTCGGAAAATTTTATTCTAGAATCTCCGAGCAAAGGCTGGGCGATGCGTACAACAGCAATGCAGCCTTGGATCAACTGATCCAAGTTGTAAATACGTTTTGAGACAAAGTCAAGGAATGTATAGCTTCAAGATAATTAGTGATTTCGCTTTATTTTCTTATAAATGCGTGGAAACTGTCTTTTATGTCTCTGACCAGTCGAACTGTGCTTGATTGTATTACCATCTTTACTCCGAGACTTTTGAATGATATATCAACATTGTGTATGGGGTCAATGGGAGGGGAACCCTAACTGCGGGTTCGGTCACAGGTTATCGTAACGTTGCTTGTATAGTCGTTCGAGGCGGGCGGCCGCGGGTCGCCGTTTAGACAACGCGGCGATCAGTACTTCGCAATCCTTGCAATGATGTAGCCAGCAAGTTCAAAACTAGTTACCGGAGCTATTCTCCAATACTAAAATCACCGGAGGAGTCTTCAACTTTACATTCAACATCGTGGCCACAGGGAACAACTCTGAACAGCGTCTTTCTTCGCCAGCTGTCCGTGCACCACCGTGTTTAACCATAGATCTGACAGCAGTACCGTCTAATTTCGTGCACAATTTTGAAGTTTCAGTCATTCGAATTTTTACTACAGTTGATTTTGTTACTCTAAATACCAATTTTGTTCACATGTATTAAAAATATTTAAGATTTCTGTCATGAAACGTCTTTGTTTGTGTCTGTTTTTGTTGTCTTAGTCAAGACGGAAATACAGTGCTGTGACTCGGTACACTGCATCAAATATTTGCATATGTATAGTAGAAAGTTTCCCTTAGCCAATCAGTGAGCTCATAGCTGATGAAAAGTTCAATGACAGCATATCAATGCACACTATATAGAATCTATATGCAATCAGGCCGTATCGCGATTACCTTTTTTTTGACTGCTCTCGATAAAATCGGGGAATATATAATAACAGAACCCATGGCCTTGGAGGGCGCTCTCTGGCGTTCCGAAGGTATTTCCATTGGGATATACCGTGCATTCTGCCAGTACTTTTCCTCGGTTCGCTCTGAAAAGTATTGGCGGCAGAATACACCGTATTCCTCGGGAAATACCTTCGGAACGCCACAGAGTGCCCTCCTAGGCCATGCGGTTCTGTCATATTATTCTACTTTGGCAACTAGACCTGTACCTGACGTGGATAAATTGGGCCTTTGTCTATTTTGCATCCTGTTTTACCTGTTCTTTTTCCAATATTTTCATGGTACCATGACAGCAATAAATAATAAATGTTACATAGGACAGATGTAAATAAATAAAAGTCTGTAACAATATTTACAAAATATATATCCGTAACTTTATTCCTTCTCTGATATAAATCATAAAACAAGCAGGGTTAAACTGACAAAATTGTGATTGAACAAATTACAACAACTCTTATTTGTTTAGGAACTAAACAAAAATAATTTTTCAAGAATTGGACGCAATATCGAAATAGAAAAAGTATGAAAACACTTAAAAGAAACTACCCAAGTCTTATTCGTGTTTTCAAACAAGCGATGTCATAAAAGTAAAGTAAAACTTACACGTATCTGGTTTACACGCTTGAAACTTAAAAAAACTGACGTTAAGAAAACTAAATCATAGCTTTACTCATGAACAACGATAGCACCAGGTATACACATCACCTGCCAGCTTTAACAAGTGTAACGCATATCTCAGTGTTGACAACATGATTGTGACATGTTCTGCATCACAATCAATGTTTCTACAAAGGGTAACTTTATCACAGTGATGTTTCAGGGACAATACAGTGTAAGTTTGAATTTTATTACACTGCATAAAAACCCTATAATACTTACTGTATTAACATGGATTATTGCCTGTATTTTAGCTGAAGAGTGCATATACAGATAAATACAGCCAAGAATTCATTTTTTGTATTCAGCAAGCCTGTATTCATGTGGATTCATGTGAATTCACGTGTATTATACTATAATACAGGCAACTCATTAATGTGAATTTATCTGAATTATTGGGTTTTCATGCAGTGTTATTTGCCTTCTCTTCATTCCAGTAAACATTTATATTACCTTTTACCTCTCCCTGAACATTGTTGAAATATAAAATAGTACCATTGCATACAATATGTAAAAAGTAAAATATGTAAAGTCATTGTTGACACATTTATTGAATCCAAACTTGACTGTGTTAAAAAAGGCTGTAAATCACAAAAAAACATGCAAATTCGATAAGTACTGATCTACGTGTTGCAGACAGAAAGTCTTGTTATCATTTTTGAGAGCTTACAACTATTTTCCGATATCAGCAGCACAAAAACTTACTTTGACTTATAGAACAAAATCTCATAAAGGTAAATATAAACATAACAGATCCCGAGTAAACTACTTCTTTGTACTTGATTTGTTCATTCAAAGAACAATTTCAATGAAATCGAGTAAAGGATATACTTAAACGGAAGTTCTGGAAAGCTGAATAGCTTAAAATGATCACTTAATATTCAAAATATTATTATGTATAAATAAATATGGTTGGCATATTAACTCTCCCCCTAAAGAATCACAAAACAAAAAACAGGCAAATATACACACATTTACAATGAGTCTACCTTAAGGCTATTTTAAGTAGTAAAACAATGTTCGTGGCGAATGCTAGCGTCAAAATATAGCTGTAATGATGATCAACATAACATTGTTTATTCTGGATGCTTATTTTATGATTCCTAAGGTTTAGTGGCTATACCTGTATGTATTAAGAACTGCAGCGTGTGGTATAGGAACATTTAGTACGTTTTCATTATAACAAATCACCTGTAAAGACTAGAATCCTACTGGAAAGTTTGACTCTTCACATGATATCTAATGATCCAATTAAACGATTGACTGTGTACCCCAACTTTCTGTTATGATAACCACAGCATGGCTAAGTTGTATTTAATGTGAGCAGTTAAATCCCTTCAAGTTCATATTGACTCATCATATAAGTAAATATAACGTAAGGGTTATATACCAGTGCTCATACTTGCTGACACTACAGTTTTTGGAAAGGTTGCTGCACCTCAGCTAGACATAGCTTGATGAAACTGTCCGAGAATTACTACCCCTCAATGAAAAGAAACTTTCACAAAATATTATCATGCAAAAAATCGGATTCACACAAATTTCAAAACGTAGCAGTTTCTGTGCGAGGACAATAAACATGTTCATGAAACTATGATAGCGTTACTGTGGCCGTTTACTGTGCGATACACCTTTCCCTACTTTAGCCTTGGATGCTGCATATATAATACAATCGTATCTCATGGCAATGAAAATAAAGAAGCAATGTTTGCTCAAATTTTCTTAAAGAAAACATTGATAATTTCTCTCCATAACAAATATTTAAATAAATGGTAGTAGTCCAGATGAGAAGCGTTCCAAATTAAAGTACAGAAATACATTAGCAAATTTACGATTTAACAAATGTAATTAATTAGTCAGTTAGAACATGTTCTTAGGTAATAAAAATACAGCAATTATACGGTGTCGCTCAAATTTGATCAGAATTGGTATATACCAGTATGGTTATCAAAGATCAACAATAAATATTGTTTCTATCTGTCCATCAGTGCTAGAAAATTCTAGGTTAATGTTATGACATTGATTTCTGCACAGTACAACCAGAAAAACAACAAGAAATATTTAAACCAGAAAAAAAAAGAATGACAAAAGTAAATAAGGTCTGAAACTTTCGGTACTGGATTTCAACTTTAGCAATATGCACAGCACTACAGCTAGCCCCTCTTAGTTTGAGCATAGACAGTCTTCCCCCCTCTACTGTCTATGGTTTGAGCAGGTCTGTTAATATGTAACAGTTCATAAACAATGACAGGAAATGACTCAAGCCTGTTTCAGTCACTGGCATGCCATCACTCCTGCACGTTTGCAGGATTTCCCTTTCTCTTACCTCATTAGCACATTTTTGACAACGACATGTTCATTTGAACAAATTCACATCTCAACCCCTGCATCTACCTGTACACCAAATACTGAGATTATAGCTTTGGCGGTATGGGAGCCTTTGTGTGTGACGGACATACATCCGCACATACATACCAACAAACATACATACATACAGACGCCACCGACTCATCATATAAGCCCCTTTTGGTATTTATATACAAAACCAAATATGAACTAAAATGGGTTTCACAACGAAAATGAGTCACTCTGAGAGTCTACAAAAATTGTCATCACAGAAATGCCTCAAACCACTAAATATTCTTTCCATGGAGGATACACACTTGCAATTTGGATGCAATATTTCAGTTTTTCATCTGAAAGGGGTAGTAGAATCATGAGATGTAGAGATCAAGCATATTCTTAATATCCATCATCTCAAGTGCTTCATCAATACACTTTTGACCATGGCTTCCTATATCATTTTGACCAAGATTGAGATAATCCATATATTCAAAACAATCCATTTGTTTGCTCAGACTTTCCACACCATTATCGCCAATTTCGTTGTTGCTAAGATTTAAATGCCGCAGCCATTTCAAGGACTCAGCTTTTTCGCTCAGACTCTCAACACCAGCATCCCCTATATGGTTATTACTGAGATCAAGATGCAGCAGTGTTTCTATGTACCCAATTCCTTCACTCAGACATTCAACACCAATGCTGCTAATGTCGTTGTTACTTAGATCAAAGTGTTCAAGCCTAGTCATAAACTCGAGTCCTTTACTTAAACTCTCTATACCCCTATCACCAATATTATTTCCACTTAAATTGAGATGTTTCACAAAATCCTTGTTCTCCATCCCTTCCATCAAACACTCGGTGCCATCATCTCCTATATTGTTATTGCTAAGATCAAGGTGCTCCAACAACACATGACCTTGTATTGCTGTACTTAAATTTTAACTCCATCCATTCCGATCTTGTTGTTACTAACATTCAGGTGTTTTAACCATTCCAAGGAATAAATAGCAACACTTAAAATATCTGCACCGATGTGACTGATATCATTGTAACTGAGATCAAGATATTCAATCCAACGAGAATTTGAAATTATTTCACTCATAATCTCTGCGCCAACATCCCCGATGTCATTATGACTGAGGTCAAGGTACTCTAATGAAGTTATGCCCACCATTGATTTACTCAAACTATTCGCACCGACAAACTTGATGTAATTGAAACTGATATCAAGATGCTTCAGCTGTGTCAAATTTCTCATAGCTTTACTAATGCTCTCAATTCCCTTTTCTCTAAGGTTATTATTGCTTAAATTTAAGACTGTAAGCCCTGTTAATACTTGCATCCCTACACATAAACTCTCTGCACCATCTTCTCCGATGTTATTGTGACTAAGGTCAAGCTTTTCCAAACAATTCATTTTCATTAACACTTTCCCTAGACACTGCGCACCATCTCTCCCAATATTGTTATGGCTGAGATTTAACTGCCTTAGCCAAGTCAATTCTTCAAAGCTCTTAATACCTACAGCTCCTATTTTATTATGACTAAGATCAAGTTGTTCAAGGCAAGGCATGTTCTTTATCACCTTACTTAGACACTTTGCGCCTTCTTCCCTGATATTGTTTTTGCTAAGCGTCAGTTGCCTTAAGTTGACCAATTTTCCCAAGCACCATAGTCCAGTTACTTCGATGTTGTTTTGGCTGAGATCCAACTGCTGCAGCTCTTTGAGACCCTCTACCCCTACACTTATTAAACTTTTCACACGTGCATCACCTATATTGTTGCTTCTCAAGGTAAGATTACGGAGGAAGACCAGATTGTTCAAACCGTTGCAAAAGTATTCAAATTCATCATCTTTCCAAATTTTGCTTTCAATCACAATATTTCTTACATTCCTCAAATCGGTCACAAATTTTAACTTGTCAAGGGTTAGTTTACTGGCATTAAGATCCAATTCCTTTCTGTCATGCCTTACTGTGTCTTTGATATGTGGTAGAATATATTTCAGTGTTGTCAAATTCTGAGACACATTGACAAGTTTCTGTTGCTCTTCTGGTACACTTTCAAGCAAGCTCATGATGCCTTTGACACTGATCTTGGTGTCATGTAGGTTCGCATACCTTAAATTTCTAAGTAAGGGTAGTTTAAAACCCAAGTGCCCAATGACATCATCACCTAACTGATTGGAGCTGATGTCTAAATACTTTAACAACAACAAATGACCACAACTCTCGGCAAGCACCATTCCAAGCTCTCTAGATATATTACACTGCCTCAGATTCAAGTTAACCACATTCTTAAAGAGAGCTAAATTCGTGCACAACACGTGTACATTGTCAGCTGATGCCTGAGACATATCCAATCCCAACACATTGTCAAAACTATCTCGTACATGTTTGACATCATCTAAATTTTTTACTTGTTTTGACCTTTCTACAAGATCACCGGTCTTCTTAACAACCTCTTTACACTCTAGTAATTTTTCAAGGCTATCTTCAACTCCATTGTTATCCAAACGTACATCAACTTCACCATGCAGTTTCAGTAATTCAACACTACCTAGGCTACCTAACTTGTTATTTCTCACATCAAGTTTCTCAAGAAATGGTAAACATTTAACTGATCTCATCATAACACTTGCAAACATGGGTCCTAAATGATTATTTGATAATTCTAAAACTTTGAGTTTTAAAATAGCAAGGTTATCCAGCATCGTTTCCATCAGCTCTTTAATAAAGTTTTCACAAAATCCACTCAGACTGAGAGACTCCAAGAATGGCAGTGATGAGAGAACTTTGACTAACGCCTGTGTTGTTTTACTATCAATATGACCACACTTTTCTTGTGTTGCTTCAATCTTGATATACTTTAGAACAGGTTCACCAAACCCTTTGCTACTTTTATACTTCTGTATAGTTAAAAGCCTGTGAAATGCTATGTATCTGGCTACCATATGCAATTCAACAGAATTTCTCACTTTGATGCTTACAGAAGATGTAGGATTTGCCACTAGCTGGTTGAGAACTTTTAGAACCGTTGAATCACGTGGCATTTGTTTATCAAAATCAAACATGATATTCTTAATCAGTGATGTATTACTAAAGATGAATTCCACGGCTTCAATATCATAGAGAGAAATTGATTCTAGTTCTGTTTGTGACAAATTTAGACCTTGGGGAATCAACAAACTATTGGCAGTTCTTAGAAACTTTGTTGGATATTTAGTTTCCAGAAGACAGCCTCCTTGCAGACCAAAGTGTTTAAATGTCACAGGATACGTCTTCATCACACAGTTTGTCAAAACACTGATGAAGAAATCTGCTTTCACATTCAGTATGCCTGATACAAAGTACAAAACAGTTGGAAAGGATTTCACAAGGATCTCAATGACACCTACTTCTGAAAAATAATTCTGGCTCCTACTGAGATGGATAGCAGCAGCGTAAAAGGGCAAAATCTCATTTATTAACTTGAACTTATTGCCATGAGTTTTCTCAAGTAAGCCAAAAAGATATGCTTCATTATAAGGATCAGCAAATTTTAGGTCGGCGGTCCCTGTTCGTAAAATATTACTGAATACATACTTTCCTATTTCACAAAACCTATCGTCGCACCATTTTCTGAACATTACCTATTTTAAGCTGATGTTTCTCACAGTATACATTAACATGGTGCATAATTGCCCATTCAGTTGCCTCTGTCAAAGTCGATGGCAAAGTGTACATATTCTCACGCCAGTAAGATACAACTGAAGGAAAGAAAAACTCATCAAATCTCAATTGACTGACTATATGATGATACCTTGACTGTGCTATCAAGTACTTTGCTTGGTTTTCTCCAACATGTTTCGAGACATATTTCTCCCATTCACCATATGCTGTAGTCCTCATCCAAGTGTTCTGTGGAGCAGTGTACACAGCCGACATATCTGTCAATAAGAAAAGTAGACTTACCAATTTCTGTCAACAGTCATTGTGAAGGCGTAACTTTTAATTACAATAAAATCAATACAGTGTTTTAAATAGCAAATAGGCTATATGATTCTATTAATTAATTTCATTTGCTTTGGATGACGAAATCACAATAAAATCAAAATGTTACTAATTGAGAAGATTTTAGTGTAAGCTATATGATTAAAATACACCTCGGAATCAAGGTCAGCGATGACAAGACAGCTATTGTATTGCACTTATCACCTACATGAGCAAAATAAACCCTTGCAATTTAAATATTAATTTCACCAACATTTAAACATATCAGTGTAATGAAATTACAAAACACAATAAACCACAGAAGAAAGCCATGTTATATATGTTTTCGCCAAACATCTTGTAACTAGAGGCTTGGCACTTTAGATGATCATCCAAATGCTAGATTACCTTAAAAAGTCAGATTTGCTCTATTAAATTTTAAAGTTATGAGCAAATTGGTCTATAGATGGATATATGGACACACAGAGACTGGGTGAGTTACGACTTTGGGCTGTTAATGTTCCTTCAGCACATACTGGTCAAATTGGCTGGTCAGATTATATTCTTAATTGCCGTATCTGTGACTCTACACCTATACAAAATCATTGATGATAATTCACAAAACCTAAGATTACACTAAAAGGGGAAAAGTGTTACATTTTAATTTCTTGTCCCTTATATTGACCATTGAGATGGATAAGAAAGACGCACAAATAGTTATGATTTCTTAACAGTATTATTATAACTTGCTTGAAGTTAAACTTTCTTCAGCTATTTACTTTCACTGTACACTTAAAGTATTAATTGAAAAACTACTTAAGTTATGTGGTCCTTACCATGAAGTATTTCCTTGACAAGCTCATATTCCTTCTTATCAATCTTCAGTCTGATTCTGGCAGTACACCCAGCTTTCTCTGCAAGGGCTCTCATCTCTGGTGTTATTAGAATACCACTAATGACGTGCTCAACATCAGCTGCTATGTACTCCTGCCAAAAATGGTCAATATCTTGTTCTGAAAGGAAACTTAACATGAACTGTAAGGAACCATCAGAAATTGCATCTAGCCTCGCCTTAAACTTATCATAGGCTTCATCTAACTCTTTCACTAAATCTGCGCTATCTCTAGCCATGATTTTCTTTTTCTCAAGCTCATAAAGTTCCTTAATTTCAGCCAATAACGCTTCCCTCTTTTGAATCTTGAAGGAATGTTGGTCTCTCTCTTTTTGAAGTTCAAATTGCTGTCTTTCTCTTTCCATCAGGTGAGTAGTCTCCATCTTCATCTTTTTCTCTTCAAATTCAAGATTTGCATCACAGAGAAGAGCTATGGACAAAGACAACATGAAAAGATTGTTCAATAAAAATTACTGTTAGAGTTATATCTTTCCTTCAGTAAAATGGGAACAAAATTTTAATACAACTAATATTATTTCAACAAGATAACCTGAACTATATATTAGGAAACACGAATTAGAGAGATATTTGAGAAAGTTATCTACTATACTAGTCTCTTTCAAGCTCTTGACTTTTCCATCATTTTCTCATATTTTCCAAATGTATTAACACAGTGCAATCTTAAGACCTTGTTGAGATACACGGTACAAAGCTGTACAATAAACTTAATGGTCCAAGAGTTAAGCAAGGTATTCCTTTTCAACAACTGAATGTTAGTGTTGATAGAATCCTTAATACAACGACTTCATTGTTACAAGCGCTATGCTGATGACATAAGAAAAAATGTAGTCTAATTTCGATATAATGATTTGACTTGCTAAAATTTCTGATCATGTTCACACGCTCTATTTGACAGTCTTGAAGTGAAAAAATAAACTGTATGTTAAGAGACCATGAATGGCATTTGTTTTTTCTACTACTAACACCTAGACTGTTTCTAGGGCAGAATTAAACATTTTGGACCATGCACTAATGAACCTATACTGTGACATTAAAAAATATAAATGGGACAAAGTATTATTTTGAAGATCTCTTAAGCTAGACAGTTTACTTGTATGTCAATTGACTATGGGAGGTCTTTGGTGGACGCAAAAAAAACAAAAAAAACATGTTGCTGTTAGCTTGGCATTTTGCAATCACTTTTGTCAAACTACATCAAATGGCAAAGTATATGAATTACACTTTTGAAAGAGGTTGTCAAAAGCTGCCTTTTTTAGAACCCTGGAATATTTCTAACTGAGAAAATCACTATCTGAAATTTGAAATCCTACTGAGCCCAAATATATATGAAAGCAGTTTTTATGGCTGAACAGCTTACTTGGCATAAGTGGTCGTTTCCTCGCTATTACTGGTGCACTCTGGGCTTCACTTGTTGATGCTTCGTGTAGAAAAACTGGTGACTCTGGACTCGCTGTGTGAAAGCAGGTAAGATAAGATGTTTTTAGAAGTGAAATGTCAAGTATCTATTTACAGGAACAACGCAATTTTCAAAACAACACATATAATGTAACTGCATGTGAATATCTAAGTTTTGACCTCCGTAGGATTTGCAACTTACTGTCAATCTTTGAATGCTCGCTAAAGCCATTTGCAACATTAAATGTCAGTTTGAAGCCATCCATAGTCAATCGAGCTTCTAGACCAAGAATATTTTTTAAATCTTGTATATTTTTGCTGGAGGTAAGTGTAGAACAATCAAGTCTGAGAGATCCGTTAAGTGAGGGCAGGGTTCCTCAATTTCAATCTACAGTTTAAAGTTATGGACAACTTTTAATGTCATATTTATATCATTACAAAAGTACTTCATAACTTTAAATGAGGATTCGTTCAAGGAAATTATTTGTATTTTGCAGATTAATAACACATTCTGGGCTTGTGATGAGTATAGTTGTATAAATCCTATTTTTTCACGAATAACAGAATATGCTTGACGTGATAATTGCGTTACCATTCGTATTTAACATTTTGTGACAGTCTTGACGTCACTATAATTTTCCTGCACCGAACAAAGAAAATATTAGAGGAAAATATGTTACTTAATCTTACTTGTTTTGTTTTTTACATTCATTCACATTGACATGTTCTTAGTGTTATGGCTGTTATGCTTACCTGGCTGAGGTGAGAGTGATTGTTGAGAAGATGTGTCTTCAATAGAACCTATGCCGTCATCAGTTGAATGTCTGTGGGGAGGTGTTGAAGCCGCAGTAACTGAAGAAAAATAGAGTACAGATATTGTTACCACGTTTTGATTTTTATTTGAATGTTTCTGTGAGTGAATTATGTTTTGAAGCGCCTTGTATCATTGTTACACTTTGTAGCATTTGAATACCCTGTACAGGAACACCCCGAGAAATTTTTAAATGTCACCATCGCAGTGTTTTAAATTCATATCCAATCTCTCTGCCACTGTCATAATTTCCAGCACTCGGGCATTATTGTCATTAATATGGCACTGTAAAATCATGGCAATCAAAGTTGTCAGGCGGTTACACTGACCATGTGTGACAGCCACCAAACTGCAATCACTTAAATTCACTGTTAAATTAACTCGGTGTTGCTAATTTGACTTGAATACAGCAAGCTATCATAACCTATTGGTTTATAATAATAGAACAGACTAAATCACATAGTTATACATGCACAAACAAATTCAACAGATATATACCTTAATGCCAAGTATTTATGAAAGTTTGCACAATCACTGCATATCATACCTGAGACAGGTTGAGGATAAGGTTGTTGTGATTTAGCAAAATAGGCTGTGAAGTTTCCCTGACTTTCATTGATTTCAGTGTGACCTTGGAATGCATTCTTCAACTTCCTGGTCACACCAACGGTCTCAGGTCTGTTCAGCATCTTACTTATTTGGTCTGACAAATCATCGACAGTAGGTTCATAAAGGAAGTACTCTGCCCGATCACCACAGATTTTCTTAAGAAAGTCTGCCATGGCAGTTCTCCTTGGAACCAACACAGGAAGTCCAGCAGCTATGGCCCACAATGCCTCCATTCTAAATGGCTCATCAGGTGGTATTACAAGTACACTGCTTTGTTGAAGGTCCCTGTATATTTCATCTTGAGAGCCGTAAGGAGGATAAGTGTTGGCTTCTATGTAAGTACTGTTTAAATTGTTGTTTAGAAAGTTTGCAGTGTCACTGAGATCAGCTGCTGATGTTATACGAACAAACCACTTTGGAATATTTGCACACATAAATTTAAACCCAGCTGCTGTTTTACCAACTGCAGCAGAAAGAACTTTGAACCTTGCGGTCTCAACTTTTTTGTCTGTTATCACTGTAAGTATTTGTTTAAGGTCACTTGTTGTGGACATTTGATCTACGTTTAGATCAAAGAAGAAATTCTCTGATCTTGGAATGTAAAGTTCATGCTTCATTTGAATATTAGTTGATTGGTAAAGTCTTGTGTATTCCTTGAAGACAGTAGGTATGACAGAGAAAACAGCGCCTGCTGCTTCGGCAATTTTCACGTGTCTGTCTCTCAAATCAGCTGATGGAGTTTCATGATTTATCAAAACAATGTCTGAGTTTTTGAAACAGCGTTTCCTTAGTGCAGATGCACAAAGGAATGATGTTGACGACTTTATATGTTCAACAATATATTCAACATTCTGAAGCTCAATCAGGTTTGAGAAATATTGGTCAGGTGATAGAAGCCATTTGTAACATGGTTCATCATTTTCACATGCATCTATGATGTCATCGCTCAAGCATGGCAGTATGAGTTCAACTCCACAGTCAGCAGCATCTTTCTTTTCTTCTTCAGTTGCCTTCAAAACAACACAGCAGATCTTCTTTTGTCTGTTTTGTGCTGCAAGGCTTGCAAGTTGACAGTTGAGAGCTGACACTGTGTCGCCAATACGAGACCATCTTTCAGCCAGGAATAAAGATGTCATTTTTTATTTACCTGTATAAAATGAAAAGGAAAAAAAAATAAGTGGTGGTCATACATCGCTCACTGTTAATGATAAAACACATACATTCGTTTGCCCCATGGTGGGTAGTTGTATTTTTCTACATTATCATTAAGTAAGATGTGTTTTCAATGACATGAAGCAAAGAATGATATTTATACCATGTCATACAGCAAATATTGCTGGATGAAAATAATATCATTTACGTTTAGAGCAAAGACAGTATTACCAAAATATAGAGTAATTTGTTTTTCTGGTCGTAAAATATGCACGGTGATCCCCGATTTTTATTCTTAATTTGGATTGTGTTTGTCAGTCATTTTCTCGGTGCGAACTACTTTAATTCAGCTTCTGTATGGTATGACCCTGAATGACCCCATTTCAAACATGACTACGCCTAACAAGTAACGTGAAAACTATGCTACTATGACAACCGTTTTAAGACTCAAGCACAAACGGACCTTAGCACGCTTTTGTGAAACATATGTATAGTAGATATCCAACTTTCATGGAAAAAGAGCTTGTGTACAGTCGCCAAACAAAAATCGATCCCTTACAACTTCATATACAAGGAAGTACGCTTTAATCATGGCCGCTCTAAGCCTACAATATATACCGGTACAATCATACGACCGCTCTGATTGTAATAACGAGATACTCACCTAAGAGTTACCAGCGATTTTAAAGTTGCACAGAATTCTCATATCAAGGTCAATGCTTCGAAATAGCTGCCTTTTCGCAAAAATAATCATAAAGTAAACACCGTCGCTCGATCATCAAGATCTTCCCATTCTGTACACAGGTACAAATTGGGGATTTCCCGGAAATGCGCCCTCTACCGTTCTCTGCAAAAGAGAAAGAGAAACGGACGAACATTCCGTGATTGATATGCCATAATAATCTTTACCGAAGTCGTACGTCGGAATGGCCCGAGCATGCGAGGGCCCGTACGCCGTACGACCAAGGTCCGCAGGACCGTTCAGGTTTTATTATAGATCTTAATTATCCAGCATCGTTTTGGAGGTAAAAATGCGTGCGAAATCAAACAAATCATCGCCATTTGTGTCAATTTTTCAGAAAAGCGATGACCGCTTCACGTCGCGGATTGACATATGACGTCATTAGTTCACCTGCAGAATTCTAGAACGCTCAAAGCAACAGAAGTACTACTACGTGACCAACAGGGATCCAGGTTGAAATAGAGATAGCCTGCAGCCGACATACTTCCGACGAGTTGCAATTACAGTGTCATATCGACCAAAGTTTATGTAATTATTCCTTTATCATACATGTACTTTGGTTATGACCGGTCACCGTTTTCCTACCGGCGTCCTAAACAGGAAGCGAATTATTTAAAACGACCCTATATGGAAGTCTTTTTATTCTGTTTCCGAAATCTACTTACTCGGAACACGATCGTGATCTCTCTGATCTCAAAGTACGAATCATAAACGTTGTATGTGCATGTTCTCTCTAGTTAAATTTCCGTGGTATAGTCACAGGCAAATTGGAAATTAATAGTCTAAAATATGATTTTCTTTCATGATTATTAGAATAGTAAGACTTAAATCATAATTGATATCACATAACCGAGCTAGTACTTTATCAGGATTGAGCTTCCTTAACTTTCTGCAGAGCAGCATTCGATAAAATCGCTGTATGTGTAGGCCCTATATGTATGTGTATGTGTATGTGAATGAATTATGTATGACATGGGCGTCCGGTCGCGGCCAGCTGGGGCGACCAATGTACCAGGAGTATATAAAGGGGAGGTGCCAGCTTACACAGCCAGCTCTCTCTACACTGCTCTGAAAATTTTCTATTTTACTCGCTCCTACCATTGAAATCGCTGTATCTCCACCGCATTATTGATGGTTGATAAGCTTGCCATTAGATCTGCATTGTTAGCCTTTCTAAATTGTCGCTATGTGAATCTATCGCTCTTAAAATGTTGTGCAAAGTCCGAAAATGCAGTTTCTCAGACGCTTGACCCCTTTACATGACTATATCCGGGAATCTTACTACCGTTTGCAGTTTAACCTCTGGAGGTCACCAGTCAGATGTTGCCTTGTTTTAGCATAAATCTTTTAGGCTGACATCACAGAATGTTCAACCAATGAGAGCTTAGCAACCTCTGCCTGATGACCCTAACAGAGGTCAAACCAGCAGCTATATGATTTATGCTAATAAGTCAACGGCAGCAGATTCCAGCTGCGATGCGTAATAATGAATTTGACATTAGTTCCCATACACAACTCCATACATTCTGACAATACTTGCAATTGAGACAACTGAGAAAACATCTATGTATCTATAGTTTGTTGAATTGCCAGAATAGGGTTTGCTGTGAAATCAAAATACCCCAACTAGAAATTTAAAATATGTGGATTCCTGCAAGTCCGCTCTATATAATCGCATTGCGTAGTCTTCAAACAGACGGGTTGGAAGTGCCACGCTCAGAACAAAAACATCACCAAATTCTAGATGATTTGTAAGCCAAATGTACGGCTTTTCATTCTCGAGCTTCAAATGCCTGCACTTTTTGTTCGCTTTCCTCGGGGGTACCGGCAAGCAACCGAATTTTCGGTCAAAGTATTAGAGGTGAAATCTGATAACTCTATATTTTACCAATTCTGCGATATTCATGGCATCCATCACCGAGACATTGCCTAGAAAGATTAAATCCGAAAATGTGGAATATTCTGTTAATTTTGAAAACCAAGCAAACCAAAACCTTTTCATTATTATATAATGTACCACAGATTACCAATCTGTTGGCAGCAAAATAATGTTGGTATTTTCACAGACATAGTTAACATAGTCCCTCTATTTTTTGCATTTTCTCAAAAACTGTGAAACTTCTCCAAGTATTTTAGCTTTTGATTGAGCTAATTATCACTGTTTTTTAATATTTTACTGATTGCTTGCTTTCAGCAAAATGTTTTACGTGTTTTGCCTACTGGAAAGCATGTTGAAAACAGGTCACCTGCCATTAAATAATATTTACATAGAAAACCATGGTTATGAAATTATTTCACGCTAAATTATGCAAATTAGTTATAACCCCGTGCTACTTTCTATTGGTAAATATTGTCGCACTTGAGCATGTATACCAAGACGTGTATCAACGGCATATGCAATGGTACAACGTATCGGTGTAAGGTAATCATTGCGACTTTATTTTTGACTGACTGCACAAGCGATGGTTTGCATCAAACAGTGCCAGAGGAGAAAATTTAAACGGCATATTTCAAAGAACTTTTTCCAAATTTTCTTAAAATCATATCTAACCTGCACTTATCGTGAGTGCATGCTTCCAAACCGTAAAATACTAGTAACGGCCAAGTTTTCATCTCAGTGACGTGTGCAGGTGCGCAATTTTACTGTTGCTACAGTGTCAATCGACCTTGTTCTGCTGTGAATGCTGAAACACTTCCCAGAGCATAGCGTCGTCAATAACTTGCAATGTAGTAAAGTAACATCCCCGGAAGATTTTATTTTACTGATATTCGGATGCTGCACATCTTGTGCTTTTTAAAACTTAAACATCGGTCCACTATCTATGGTCAATGGGCACTTTATCATGGTTGATTATTTTCAATACGGTGGAGTGTTAGCAAGCGATGAAGCAAACGCTCGTTCTGCTGTTCACCATGTCCTTGGCCCCAGAACGACAACTAGGCAGATTGTTTATATCAACTTTTCAAATTTCCGTGAGATTACGAGAAAGTGGACGCAATCAATATTTCAGATAATTTTCTGGAACTGCCAGGCTATGATCACATGACCCAATCATTACTCGTTTTCCGAACGCTCTTTTGATATTATCGTAGCGTGTCATGATGAAAGTTTCACTTTAGAACAATGCTGAATTTCGTTGGCAGAAAAGATGGATTATTTTTTACCATGTGTACACGTTAACGAGACGCAGTTGTTTAGCAGGATTGGAGATTTAAACGTCTTCTGATCTGAATAAAACATTGTGTATCTTCAGAAAGGCAGTGTTTCACACTAGCGAGATCGTCTTTATCTCGAGACTAGGCGAACCGGAAGTTGACCACGCACAGCATTTCGCATTCCCGTTTCTTCCAGTGATTGTCATTCCGAGAGTGTTTTTCACAAAGGAACGACCTATAATACTTTTCAACCAGTATTTTTCCATTTGCATAACTTATGAAATAGCATAAAGTAAACAGATAGATAAAGATAGATTCTCTGTGTGACAGTACTGTGTATATAGAGAAACAGTCCCTCTATCCACCATAGGGGACTGTTAAGAATTCGGCGATCATTGTTCGCCGCTTTCTTTCAGTGAAGTTTTAAAATCAAAGGCGACGCTAAACCAAGGGAACTAAAATACCAACATTAATGTGGAAATGGAAATTCTAATTTCATGTTCATTGGTTTGGCCATGAAATGATGTAATTATAATGTGACATATATCCCTCTGAAAAAATTAAGCGATGATCACAAAACTGTTGCAGCTGAGTCATTTTAAGGCGCTTGGTATTGATCGTCTTTCAACGACAATTTGGCATCCTTGTTTTCGTGAAAATGGTCTTCCTTCGATGACAGTCACTCTCACTGTGTTTTAGTTTAGGGGACTTCCAAAATCAATGTTTGCAGCCGGTAAATTGCATTTTATAAACAATTTAAAAAAGGGAACGCAGTCCTCGCTTCGATCGTTTACGCAAGCATAAACCATGGAGGTAACAACGTGAGAGAGAGCTCTCCAAAAAGCACGCGGATCACTAACAGAAGAATAATTTCGACACGTTTCCATGCTTCATGAATCCTTGAATGTCCATCAAATGTTGTTTCAACAAATTTCGCGATGTTTTGATCGCATTATTTAGACAAAAATTCATCTAAACTTCAGCCAGGGGAGATAGGCAAACCAAGTGATCCCCAGCCATCCGTTGGT
Organism: Ptychodera flava; assembly: GCF_041260155.1. NCBI lineage: Eukaryota > Metazoa > Hemichordata > Enteropneusta > Ptychoderidae > Ptychodera > Ptychodera flava. The sequence goes on from NW_027248277.1 coordinate 6,620,192, forward strand.
CCCAGATTCAAAATTATGGTGGAGTGATCGTGGTTTAATGACCAGTCGTAGACCCGTTTTTGGAGGGTCTATGGTACACTTGGAGTATTTTCTTCTGGCGAAGGCCTTGTCTGATTCACAACATTTGATCATACGATTGTGATTAGCGAGGCTATGTCTTGATGCGATGGCCCCGAGTCAAATACACAGACAGTGTCTCTGTCTTTCTCGTGGGGTAAGCTGAAGTGAGGTGAGGTGAGGTGAGGTATGAAGTATACAGCTGCAGCTATGTCGTAAGTACGGGCTAAAATTAGGAGTTATGCTCATATGAATGTTAGTAGCAGTCAATACAGCAGTCGCCAATCGAGCGAAGTCTGTACGTCGCGGTCACTCCACTCTTTTGCAGAGTGACCGTGCTTACGCAGAACTTGCAGGGACTGTGACGAAACTAATATTCAGTCAAACTTCACAGGGCAAATAGTCACTGCTTCCACACACTCCCTTGCATGCAAATGCTGTTCGAGTAGTTTGAGCTTACTATTATTGACGTCAACGTGATTCACACCTTCCGACCGGCTTAGGATATTAACTAACCCCGAATTCCCAGGGTTGCATACACGGCGAGTTAGCATCGGCGAAGTTGTGATGTTCGAGCCCCGGTAGCGGTATTGATTATTGTGTAAAAATGTGTAACTAAAAACTAACACCTCTAATTAATCAACCGTTGCTTCCACATAGGTATCAGGAACTACAGAAAGAGGGAGTGTAGTGAAGATAGTGAAAACTTTGGACCCTTCTTTTCAATCATTTCCCCCTTAGTTTCCAAGCCCCCATTCCTAACTCATACCCCAGAATAATTTATCGCCCCTTTTAGAACGTAACCTTTGATGTCATTTCCATAAATATGCACATCTTTGACGTCATCAGTTTGTGGCTATACCACTTGTAAAATGGTGCCCAGTCGAGCAACGGCCAAGGAATAATATTGAGTGGGTTTGATAACAAATTCAACCCGTGACCTAACTCATCGACAAGCGATAGTGCAATACCAGTATCGGCAATGGCAAAGAAATGTCTTTGGCCAGCAAGGCGAGTGATAGATCGGCTCTTCAGACAATACGATGATCAGTACTTGCAATCCTTGCAATGATGTAGCCAGCAAGTTCGCAAAACCAGTTACTGGAGCTATTCTCTGATATTAAAATCACCAGTGGGGTCTTCAACTGCACATTCAACATCGCGGCCACAGGAAACAACTCTTAACAGCGTCTTTCTTCGCCAGATGTCTGTGCACCACTGACAATCGTACTCGAACTCTTATGAGTCTAATTTCGCGCAAGATTTTGAAGTTTCTGTTATTCGAATTTTTACTGAAGTTGATCTTGTTACTGTAAATGCCAATTTGGTTCACATGTATTGAAATATTTAAGATTTCTGTGCTCAAACGTCTTTGTTTGTGTCTGTTTTTGTTGTCTTAGTTGAGGTGGAAATACAGTGATGTGAACTCGGTACACTGCATCAAAATATTTGCATATGAATATCAGAAAGTTTCCCTTAGCCAATCAGTGAGCTCACAGCTGATGAAAAGTTCACTGACAGCATATCAATGCGCACCATATAGAGTCTATATGCAATAAGGCCGCATCGCGATTAGCTGGTTTTTTTCGACGGCGATCGACAAAATTGGGGAACATATGTAATAATAACAGAAACGCTCTGAAAAGAACTGGTGGCAAAATACACCGTATCCCTCCGGAAATACCTTCGGAACACCACAGAGTGCCCTCAAAGGCAATGTGGTTCTGTCATATTATTCTACTTTGGCGACTAGACCTGTACATGACGTGGTGAAATAGGGCCTATGTCTATTTCTGCATCCTGTTTTACATGTTTTTTCCAATATTTTCACGGTACCATGACAGCAATAAATAATAAATGTTACATAGGAGAGATATAAAGAAATAAAACTCTGTAATAGTATTTACAAAATATATATTCGTAACTTTATTCCTCCTCTGATATAAATCATTAAACAAGCAGGGTAAAAATGATACAATTGTGATTAAACAAAATACACCAAATTCTGATACAAAATGTGTCGTTTCATTGGATATGGTTTTGTAACATTTCATGATTGCAAAACGTGTTCTATGTAAAGTATAAGTGATGCACATAAATATCTTATGTGCGTAGGAATTTAACAAAAATGAATTCTATTCAAGAAATGGCCACAATATTAAAATAGAAAAAGTATGAAATAACTTAAAAGAAACTATGCATAATCTTCGTGTTTTCAAACATGTAATGTCCTTAAAGTAAATTAAAACTTACACGAATGTTGTTTACACGCTTGAAACTTAAAAAACTCCCAGAAGAAAACTAAATCAGAGCTAAATCACTAAAGCTTATTTCTATGGAGGATACACGTTTGCAGATTGGATGCATTAATTCAGTTTTCATCTGAAAGGGGTGGTAGTATTATGAGATGTAGAGATCAAGGGTATTCTTAATATCTGTCATCTCAAGTGCTTCATCAATACACTGTAGACCATGCCTTCCTATATCATTTTGACCAAGATTTAGATAATCCATATATTCAAAACAGTCCGTTCGTTTGCTCAACACCTTTCAACACCATTATCACCAATGTCATTGTTTTTAAGATCTAAATGCTGCAGCCATTGTAAGGACTCTGCTTTCTTGCTCAGACTTTCAACACCAGCATCTCCTATGTGGTTATGACTAAGATCAAGATGCAGCAGTGTTTCTATGTTTCCAATCGCTTCACTCAAAATCTCTGCACCGATGTGACTGATGTCATTGTAACTCAAATTATTTCACTCATGATTTCTGCGCCAACATCCCCGATGTCATTATGACCGAGGTCAATGTACTCTAATGAAGTTATGCCCACCATTGATTTACTCAAACTATTTGCACCAACGAATTTGATGTAATTGAAACTGAGATCAAAATGCTTCAGCCGTGTGAAATTTCTCATAGCTTTACTAATGCTCTTGATTCCCTTTTCTCTAAGGTTATTATTGCTTAAATTTAAGACTGTAAGCCCTGTTAATACTTGCATTCCTACAAATAAACTCTCTGCACCATCTTCCCCGATGTTATTGTGACTAAGGTCCAGCTTTTCCAAACAATTCATATTCATTAACACTTTACTTAGACACTTCGCACCATCTCTCCCAATATTGTTATGGCTGAGATTTAACTGCCTCAGCCAAGTCAATTCTTCAAAACTCTTAATACCTACAACTCCTATTTTATCATGACTAAGATCAAGTTGTTCAAGGCAAGGCATGTTCTTTATCACCTTACTGAGACACTTTGCACCTTCTTCCCTGATATTGTTTTTGCTAAGCGTCAGCTGCCTTAATCTCACCAATTTTCCAAAAGGCCATAGTCCTGCAGCTTCTTCAATATTGTTTTTGACTGACCAACTGCTTCAGCTCAGTAAGACCCCATACCCCTTCATTTATTAAATTGTTCTGCATTCATCTGCATCACCTATATTGTTGCTTCTCAAGATAAGACTATGGAAGAACACAAGATTGTCCAAGCCTTTGCAAAAGTATTCAAATCTATTATCTTTTTAAATTTTGCTTTCAACCACAATATTTCATACATTCCACAAATCTTTCACAAATTTCAACTTGTCAAGGGTGAGTTCACTGGCATGAAGATCAACATTCTGTGCGTGATGCCTAACTGTGTCTTTGATGTGTGGTAGAGTATATTTCAGTGTTGTCAAATTATGAGACACATTGACAAGTTTCTGTTGCTCTTCAGGTACACTTTCAAGCAAACTCATGATGCCTTTCACAGTGATCTTGGTGTCATGTAGGTTTGCATACCTTAAATTTCTAAGTAAGGGTAGTTTAAAACCTAAGTGCCCGATGACGTCATCACCTAACTGATTGGAGCTGATATCTAAATACTTTAACAACAACAAATGACCACAACTCTCGGCAAGCACCATGCCAAGTTCTGTACAAATATTACACTGCCTCAGATTCAAGTTAACCACATTCTTAAAGAGAGCCAAATTCATGCATAACACGCGTACATTATCAGCTGATGCCTGAGACATATTTAATTCTAAGTCATTGTCAAAACTATCTCGGATATTTTTGATATCATCTAAATCTTTGACTTGTTTTGACATTTCTACAAGATCACCAGTCTTCTTAACAACCTCTTTACATTCTAGTAATTGTTTGAGGCTATCTTCAACTCCGTTGTTATCTAAACGTACGTGAACTTCACCGTGCAGTTTCAGTAATTCAACACTACCTAGGCTACCTAACTTGTTATTTCTCACATCAAGTTTCTCAAGAAATGGTAAGCATTTAACTGATCTCATCATAACACTTGCAAACATGGATCCTAAACGATTATTTGATAAATCTAAAACCCTGACTTTTAAAATAGCAAAGTTATCCAGCATAGTTTCCATCAACTCTTTCATGAAGTTTTCACAAAATCCACTCAGACTGAGAGATTCCGATAATGGCAGTGATGAGATAACTTTGACTAACGCTTGTGTTGTTTTACTATCAATATGACCAGATTTGTTTTGTGTTGCCTCAATATTGATATACTGTAAATCAGGTTTACTGAATCCTCTACTACTTTTATACTTCTGTGTGGTGAAAAGCCTGTGAAATGCTATGTATCTGGCTACCATATATAATTCAACAGAATTTTTCACTTTGATGCCTATAGAAGAGGTAGGATTTGCCACTAGTTGGTTGAGAACTTTTAGAAACCCCAACTCACATGGCATCGGTTTTACAAAATCAAACATGATATTCTGAATCAGTGATGTATTCTTTAAGAGGAATTCCACAGCCTCAATATCATAAAGAGAAATGGATTCAAGGTCTGTTTGTGACAAATTTAGACCATGTGGTATCATCAAACTGTGGACAGTTCTCAAAAAATTTTCGGGATATTTAGTTTCCAGAAGACAGCCTCCTTGCAGACTAAATAGTTTAAATGTCACAGGATACGTCTTCATTACACAGTTTGTTAAAACACTGAAGAAGAAATCTGCTTTTACATTCAGTATGCTGGATACAAAGTACAAAACTATTGGAAAGGATTTCACAAGGACCTCAATGACACCAATGTCTAAAAAAATATACTGGCTTCTACTTAGATAGATAGCAGCAGCGTAAAAGGACAATAACTCATTTATGAACTTGTATTTATTGCCCTGAGTTTTCTCAAGTAAGCCAAAAAGATATGTTTCAATATGAGGAACAACAAATGTTAGGTTGGCAGTCCCTGTTCCAAAAATGTTACCGAATACAGACTTTCCTATTTTACAAAAACTATCTCGCATCACTTTCTGAACATTGCCTATTTTAAGCTGATCTTTCTCACAGTACATATCAAAATGATGCATAATTGCCCATTCAGTTGCTTCTGTCAAAGTTGATGGTAAAGTGTAACAATTCCTATACCAGTAAGATACAACTGACGGAAAGAAAAACTCGTCAAATCTCAATTGACTGATAATATGGTGATATCTAGACTGTTCTATCAAGTACTTTGCTTGGTTCTCTTCAACATGATTCAACAGATATTTCTCCCATTCACCATACGCTGTAGTGCGCATCCAGATTTTCTGTGGAGCAGTGTATACGGCAGATATATCTGTCAATAGAAAAAAGCAGATTTGCCTTTTCATTGTCAAAAATTCATTGTAAGGCCTGCTGCACAGAACAAGTCTGTTTTGAGTTTCTTGAACTTATTACCTTAAATGAGAAAGTAACGCTTAGAATTTCAATATTAAATTTCATCAAGATTTGAACATATTAGAACAATGAAATCACAAAATACTTTGAACCACATTTCAAAGCTACAGGAAAAACACTTTCATAAACATCTCTCTCGTAGAGACTTTGCACAGTTTTTTGATCGTCCAAATACTAGAATACCTCTTCAATTCAGATTTGCTTTGGAAATTTAATGTTGTTATCTATGTATGGCGCGTAATCAAGGCCAATATTCTAACTCCCCATTTTCAACTATACAACTCGACATTCAACATTCAAACTCCCCATTTTCAACTATACAACTCGACATTCAACATTCAACTATACAACTCGACATTCAACATTCAACTATACAACTCGACATTCAACATTCAAACTCCCCATTTTCAACTATACAACTCGACATTCAACATTCAAACTCCCCATTTTCAACTATACAACTCCACATTTTCAACTTTCGAACGCCCCATTTTCAACTATACAACTCCACATTTTCAACTTTCGAACGTCCCATTTTCAACTATACAACTCCACATTTTCAACTTTCGAACTCCCCATTTTCAACTTTCGAACTCCACACATTCAACTTTCGAACTCCACATTTTCAACTATGGAACTCAACATTTTGGATTCGTATTCCCCATTTTCAACTATCGAAGTCATAGGTCCCCCTAGACCACTAGCCAGCCAACACAAGCCAAAATTAGCATACATATAGTCAAATACGACTTTAAAAAATCGTCGGTGTCATTTTACATGAAACTACTTATCACTTTGTTAGGGAGTCCCAAACATATGGTGACCTCGCAGTTAATTTTGGACGACACCGGGTTCGTTAGTGACCACGTCAGTGGTAGTTTGTCTAGGCTGCTACTTGACCTTGACCAGCCCGACAGACGGGGAGATGTGTCACGTAGGTGTGAGAGTCTTGTTAGACTTTTGTCACAGTTAAGTGGCATTTGAATGTGTAGTGAGCGTATTGTCCAGCTGGTGCAAGCCGCTCAAGGTGAAATACATGATGTTGAACATAGTGGTCACAGTGTAATAAAGGGAAAGTGGCTTCACAAATCAGCCATCTCGTCTTGTATGTGCTTTGGTGTGTTCAGTGTTAGCTCTGCATTGCAGGGCTGTGTGTTACCGGCGTTATACGGCCTCCCACTACATGTGGTGGGAGGCGTATAACGCCGGTAACACACAGCCCTGCCTAGCCCTGCGTACGATGCTGTGTGTTCCGCTACAGCTAATCGCCCCGCTCACCAGGCGATTAGCTGTAGCGGAACACACAGCATCGTACGCAGGGCTAAGCCCTGCCATGCAGAGCTAGTTTAGTGTTTGAGTTGTGTTTTGGCTGTAATAGTGTGGAAATTAACAAGCGAGTTGTTAATTTTAAAATAAGCCATGGCGAGCCACGCATGCATGCTCTTGATTAGATGACATGATAGCGACCTAGCTCTGCATGGCAGGGCTGTGTGTTACCGGTGGTGGGAGGCCGTGTAACGCCGGTAACACACAGCCTTGCCATGCAGAGCTAGATAGCGACCGAATTAGGCCTAAGTGATGGCGGAGGGTCGGCGGTAAATCTTGATAGCATCACAAGTGTTTCCGGTCCATATTTTTGGACCCTCTAGAACATCACATAGGAATAACTCTAAAACTCCGAAACGTCATGTGAGAATCTATGACGCGTTCTGACGTAGTATAGCCCAGAAGGAAAAACGTGGGTAACTACAATGAAGCAAGTTAGGGATGCCTAGGGAGAATACGAATCCTAAATGTTGAGTTCGAGAGTTGAAAATGTGGAGTTCGAAAGTTGAAAATGGGGAATAGCAATCCCAATGTTGAGTTCGATAGTTGAATGTTGAGTTGTAAGCTTATAGTTGAAAATGGGGAGTTTGAATGTTGAATGTCGAGTTGTATAGTTGAAAATGGGGAGTTTGAATGTTGAATGTCGAGTTGTATAGTTGAAAATGGGGAGTTTGAATGTTGAATGTCGAGTTGTATAGTTGAAAATGGGGAGTTTGAATGTTGAATGTCGAGTTGTATAGTTGAAAATGGGGAGTTTGAATGTTGAATGTCGAGTTGTATAGTTGAAAATGGGGAGTTTGAATGTTGAATGTCGAGTTGTATAGTTGAAAATGGGGAGTTTGAATGTTGAATGTCGAGTTGTATAGTTGAAAATGGGGAGTTTGAATGTTGAATGTCGAGTTGTATAGTTGAAAATGGGGAGTTAGAATATTGGCCTTGATTACGCGCCATAACCTATGACAAATGGCCTACATTTTGATAAAGACACACTAACAGACTGGGTTAGTTACAACTTTGGCCTGCTAACGTTGCTTCGACATGGTGACCAAAATTAGCTGGTCTGATTATATTGGGTTCTAAATTGTCACATCCTTGACACTAAAGCAATACAGAATTATTGCTGATAAATCAATCAACCTAAGATTACACTAATGCAGTAAAAGATGACATGTAAATTTCTTGTGAAAAATATTGATCATTGACATTTATTAAAAAACCAACAAACAGTTCTGATTCTTTAGAGTATTATCATAACTTACTACAAATATAACTGATTACAGCTACTTACGTTTCTCTGTACACTTTAAGTATTAATCGAAAAATGACTTTGTAATACATGATCCTTACCATGAAGTATTTCTTTGACAAGTTCAAATTCCTTCTTGTCAATCTTCAGCTTGATTCTGGCAGTAACGCCAGCTTCCTCAGCCATTGATCTCATCTCTGGTGTTATCAGAATACCACTAATGACGTGCTCAACATCAGCTGCCATATACTTCTGCCAAAAATAATCAATATCTTGTTCTGAAAGGAAACTTAACATGAACTGTAAGGAACCATCAATAATTGCATCTAACCTTGCCTTAAACTTATCATAGGCTTCGTCTAACTCTTTCACTAAATCTGCGCTATTTCTGGCAATGATTAGCTTTTTCTCAAGCTCATAAAGTTCCTTAATTTCAGCCAATAATGCTTCTCTCTTTTGAGTCTTAAACTGCTGTTGGTCCCTTTCTTTTTTAAGTTCAAGTTGCTGTCTTTCTCTTTCCATCAGGTGAGCAGTCTCCATCTTCATTTTTTTCTCTTCAAATTCAAGATTGGCTTCACAGAGGAGAGCTGTGGACAAAGACAACATGAAAAGGTTGTTCAATAAAAATTACTGTTAGAGTTATATCTTTCCTTCAGTAAACTGGGAACAAAATTTTAATACAACTAATATTATTTCAACAACATAAAGGTAGCTATGAGGAAACAAGAATTTGAGGGATGTTTGAGAAAGTTATCTACCGTACTCTTTCCGGCTCCTGACTTTTTATCAGCATTTTCTCCTGTTTGTCAAATGCGTTAACACAGTGCAGTCTTAAGATGATGTTGAGATACACAAGAGATAGCCATACAAAAAAGTGTATGGTTCAAGCAAGGCATCGACTGTCAACAGCTGAATGTTAGAGTTGACAGAATCTATGATAGAACAAGGCTACATTGTTACAGGCTATACACTGAACATGTATGCAACAATTCATGGAAATATATTGGACGTCAATTCAAAAGCTTGTTCTACCGGGGTTTAGAATGGTTAAGAACAAGCAAAAATCAAGATTGTAAATATAATTTCTATGGGATATGAAATCAATATAATGTAGATGCATACATGCACATGCATATGAGAACTTCATAGTATAATTTGTAAGTAATAATTTCATAAGTTAAAATTTCTGATCGTTATCTGAAAGGCAACATTCCCTTTCTGACTGATTGTTCTAGAGTGAAAAAAAGAGTCTGTATGGTTAGGAGATTATGGGAGGCATTTCTTTTTTTCTACTAACACCTGCACTGTTTCTGAGGCAAACAGACAATTTTAGACCATCAAATAACCTACTATGAACTGTTTTAAACGTTATTTCATCTGGACAATTGAGTTGTACATAAATTTACAATAGATCTTTTGCCAGATGAAAAACACATTTAACAAAGTGCTGTGAGCATGGCATTTGCCTATTACAGTAAAACGACTTGGAAAGAGGTTGTTGAAAACTGCCTTTTTCGAAACCCAGAATATTTCTAATGAGAAAATCACTATCTAAATTTAAAAACCTGATGAGCTAAAATATATGTTCAAGCAGTTTTGTGGCTGAACGACTTACTTGGCATAAGTGGTCGTTTCCTGGCTATTACCGGTGCACTCTGGTCTTGACTTGTTGATGCTTCTTCTGAAAAAACTGGTGACCCTGGACTCACTGTGTGAAAAAAGGTCAAATAATGTGGTTTCAGAAGTGAAATGCCAATGAACTTCAAGAAAATTGGCAAATTTCAAAACAACGCATATTGTATTGACTTCCATAGTACTTGCAACTTGTTTTCAATTTTTGACAATTCGCTAGGGCCATTTGCAACACTAAACGTCAGATTGAAGCCATTGAGATTCAATCAAATTTCTAGACAAACAATTTTTTTCGGAAACTTGTACAATTTTCCGGGAGGAAAGTAGAGAACAAGCAAGTGTGAGAGATTTGTTGTAAGAGCATTTTTCTCAATTGCAATTTGACGTTTAAAGTAATTGACAACTTTTCAATGACACATTTATGTTATACAAGTTATACAACATTATACCAGTGATCTAGCCGCAGCTATAGCCCCTCTGTGTTATGTAGAGCATAACTATTTTTGACACACGTTGGTGAAGAAGGTGGAAATCTTCAATAACCTATTTCAGAGGCCTGATAATAATGGTTAAAATAGCTGCAAAAATACACTTTTGAAGATTTCATCATAATTTGAACATATCACACTAAGATCGTCCCTAAGAATATGTCAACCAAACTATCAGACGAGTAGGTTTTTGAAAATCAAATTTTTTGACCAAAAATGGCAAAAATTGCCCCAAAAGAAAAAATACCTTGGAGATTTCATCATAATTTTAATATATCATGTTAAAATAACCCCTAGGAAACTGTGTACCAAATATCATCAAAACTATTAGACAGGCAGTTTTTGAGAAGAAAATAGTTTGACCAAAACTGGCAAAAATTGCCCCCCCCCCTCCAAAAAAATACAAAATTGCAGCTTTCATCATAATTTCTAAACATTACATCTAGTTCATTGTAGGAACCTGTACACCAAATATCAAAGCTATTAGACTAGTAGTATTTGGGGAAAAAAAAAATTGACCAAAAATCACAAATTGCTCCAAAATTACAAAATTGTAGATTTCATAATAATTTGAGAATATTACATTTTGCTTATCCCTATGAACCAGAACCAAATGTCGAAGTTGTCAGAAAAGCGTTTGGTGACAGACATTTTTACTAAAAATTACAAAAATTGCATTAAAATAAAAATTTGCATATTTCTGCACAATTTGAATAAATCTGAAATAGGTCATCCCTTGGGACCTATATACCAAATATCAAAGCTATCTGACCTGTAGTTTTGAAGAAGAGGATTTTTAAAGATCGTTTGACTAAAAATGACAAAAATTGCCTTAAAATTCAAAACATACAATTTCAAAGCAATCCACAAAACCCGCAAAAAATTCCCAAAAATACAAATATGCAAATTTCACCACGATTTGAAGCAAATTAAGCAAGGTCACCCGAAGTGAACAAACTGCATATCAAATTTCAAAGCAATTGGACATTGTTTTAAAAGAGAAGTCAATTATTATTGGACGACGAATGGATGATGATGGAAAATCAGCCTATTTGATAAGCTTTGCATCGCTGACAGTGGAGCTTAAAGTAGTTTAAATCATCTTAAGTGAGAATTCAAGCAAGCTCTTTGTATTTTCCAGATTAATAACCCCTACTTGGCTTGTTATAAGTGTAGTGGTATCACAACCTAATTTCTTTTCTCTGTCAAGATCACATAATATGCTTGACTTTATAATTGTGTCATGATTCATCTTAGACTTTTGTGACATAGTCGTGATGTCACTGGAATTTTTCTGCACTGAAGGAAGAAAATATTAGGGAAAATATGTAATTTAATCAAACTCACTCTTGTTTTTAGCATTCATTCAAATTGTAATGTTCATATGTTCTGGTTGCTATGCTTACCTGGCTGAGGTGAGAGCGATTGTTGAGAGGATGTGTCTTCAATAGAACCTATACCATCATCAGTTGACTGTCTGTGGGGAGGTGATGAAACTGCAGTAAAAGAGAAGAAAAAAGAAATTAGATATTTTCACCATGCCTGCATTTTTATATGATTGAAATATCTTTGTAGCATTTCAATACAGTGTATAGGAACATGCCAAGCCATGTTTGGAAGTCATAATCACTGCCTTATGACATTTATATACAATTTCTCTGTAATTGCATTCATTCTAAATTTACCTAGTCAGTGTTGCTGACTTGACTTAAATATAGCAAGCAAATTATAGCATCTATCAGTAAATACCAAAACAACTGACAAAATCAGACGTATACATGCACAAACACATTTGACAGAGATATACCTTGATGTCAAGTATTTACGAAAATTTGCACATTCACTTTACCTGATACAGGTTGAGGATAAGATTGCCCTTGTTTATTAAAACGGGCTGTGAAGTTTTCATGACTTCCATTCATTATAGGGTGACTTTTGAATGCATCCTTCAACTTCCTGGTTACACCAATCGCCTCAGTTCTGTTCAGCATCTTACTTATTTCGGCTGACAAGTCATCGACAGAAGGTTCGTAAAGAAAGTACTCAGCTCTTTCACCAAAGTACTTTTCAAGAAACTCTGCCATAGGAGTTCTTCTCGGAACCAATACAGGAAGCCCAGCAGCTATGGCCCACAATGCCTCCATTCTAAATGGCTCATCAGGTGGTATTACAAGGACATTACTTTGTTGAAGGTCCCTGTAAATTTCATCTTGACAGCCGTAAGGAGGGTAAGTGTTTGGTTCTATATATGTACTGTTCAAATTGTTGTTCAAAAAGTTTGCAGTATCACTAAGATCAGCAGCTGATGTGATACGAACAAACCACTTTGGAATCTTTGCATGCATAAATTTAAATCCATCTGCTGTTTTACCCACTGCAGCAGAAAGAACTCTGAAACGTGACGATTCAACCTTTTTGTCTGTTATCACAGTCAGTATTTGTTTGAAGTGACTTTTTTTAGACATTTGGTCTACATTCAGATCGAAGAAGGTCTTCTCTGGTCTTGGAAGATAGAGTTCATGCTTTATTTTAATCTTTGTCATTTGGTAAAGTCTTGTGTATTCTTCGAAGACAGTAGGTTTTACAGAGAAAACAGTGCCCGCTGCCTCAGCGAATTTCAAGTGTCTGTCTCTCAAATCAGCTGATGGAGTTTCATGGTTTATCAAAACAATATCTGCATCTTTGAAACAACGGTTTCTTAGTACAGAGGCACACAGGAATGATGTTAATGACTTTACATGTTCAACAATATATTCAACACTCTGAAGGTTTGTGAGAGTTGAGAAGTATTGGTCGGGGGATAAAAGCCATTTGTAACATGGTTCATCATTTTCACATGCGTCTGTGATGTCATCACCCAAAGATGGCAGTATTAGTTCAACTCCACAGCCAGTAGCATCTTTCTTTTCTTCTTCAGTTGCCTTCAAAACAACACAGCAGATCTTCTTTTGTCTGTTTTGTGCTGCAAGGCTTGCAAGTTGACAGTTGAGAGCTGACACTGAGTCTCCAATACGGGACCACCTTTCAGCCAGGAATATGGAAGTCATTTTTGTACGTTTACCTGCATAAAATGAAATATACAAAAAAACAAGAGATGGTCATACATCTTTCACTCTTGGTGATTCCATTATCAAAAATTTGCTTTCACCATGGTGGAGAGTCGTCTTTATTTAACATTATTAGAAAGGTTTAAGATTCAACGACACTACCCTTTGAGTGCCAAAGTCAATTTTGTCACATTTCTAAAATATAACAAAGGGACGTTGTTCATGTCTTGACATTTTGTTCAGAATTTCCCCAAAATTTTCATCAAAAACTGTAGCCAATGGAAAGTTATGTCCATTTGATCCAAAATTATCTAAAAATGTACAGAAAAATCCATACAATTGGGAATCTGAATGCACAAAATTTGTGGGGAAAAAGTACAGCACGCTAAGGGTTAAGCGATAATGCAAACTTATATGGCACCAGACAGCAACTATTACTAGACTAAAATAATATAATACATGTACAGCGCCAGGAGAGTTTTCTTTGCTGAACAGCACTGGTTCTTTTGATGATATAAATATGTAAATTATACATACGTAAAGTTCAATAAACCATTTGTACCCTTTTCACCTTCTTTCATACATAAAGGTACCTACACAAGCAACTGAAAACAGCATGGATGCACTGCACAAGGCACTGCTTAAGCTTACAAATCTCTTAAGTTTTGAAAAAAAAATCAGGAACTTCATTCCTACCCGAACCCCCCTCCCCGCCCCCCAAATAACACAGGGATCGCGTTTATTGAGAATTCCAAACATCGGTAATACATTACAGCTTAGCTGTGATATCGCAGTGGTGCTTGTGGCGTTTATCGATCACGCTCTGGTCAAGGATCATTGCCACAGAACCTACCTGGCGATGACCCTTGACCCGAGCGCACTCGTGTCGATATACTCCACAAGCACCGTTGCGATATCACAGTACCGGTGAATTTTTCGTTGTCATCACTAGATTATGTCTGAAATAATGTATCATATTTTCCAACATTGTGGCCGAAGATGTTTTCTACATCAACAAATTCACTGGCGTCGCCTTGTAGTCGCATCACGCACAGTTTGCGCATGCTTCCGACGATTGTAAGCCGTGAGGGCGTACATTTTAATGTCGCTAAAATACCGGATAGCTTGTTTTGGCAGCGTGTGTTTACCCAATTCGTGACCGTTAGCATGAGACCACTACCGTTTCTCTGGTCCGAAAACTTGCACGGTGACCCCCTACTTTTATTCTTGATTTGAAGAGAAGAGTTGAAAGTTTTTTTGAAATTTTGAGCGAAAGGCGAACTACTTTAATTCAGCATCTGCATGGTATGACCGTATGAGTATGACCCAGAATGACCCCATTTCGAACATTATAACGCCAAACATGAAGACTTTTCATTGCGCAAACTGTGCGTGCTATGACAGTCGCTTTTAGACTCAATGAGCAGTAAATCGACCTTGACACGTTGTCATGGAACATACTTTGAATAGATATCAAAATCCCATAGCAAGAGCGCCTTCTAAACAGTCGCAAAACAGGAATCCCCGACAAGGAAGTGCGCTGCTGCATCACGGCCGCTGTACAGACAACCCTACCTCCGACGCTGAGATTGTAGTCAGGACGTACGTACTCACCTTAGCTGGTCGACGTATCTAGTGTTCCTTTAAAGAATTCGATCCTTCTAAGTATTTAAAGGTACTCGCGATTTTCAAGTTGCAAAGAATCCACATATCCGGGCGTATGCTAAGAGATACCTGCCTTTTCGTTAACAAATACGAAGTCGACGCCACCATTCGATCACCAAAGTCCACCATTTTGTACAGAATCAGACACCAGGGGCGCGTTCGATTTGCACGATCATGATTATGTGACATCATTTTCAGGATCGAGGTTGTAAACAAAATTTCTGCAGAGCTTCAGCATACCGGTACGTAGCGACTCTTACAAGTTTATCGGTAAACGTTTCCATCAAATCTTCGAGTGGAATAGTTTATTGTACCTACTGCATGCACTCCTATACTCGATAGTGCGCCTAGCGAGCCTGCGCTGTGTTGTGAACAAATAACACATATTTTGTTTTTCAAATTTCGTTATAAATCAATGTACTTTATTTTTTTAATAACATAGGCGATTGAACCAGCATCTTGCAACTAAATTCGCTTAAAAATATTGCTTTAAAAATAAAATTTTACTCGCTGAAACTTTAAAGTTACCACCGCAACCGTTTCCGCTTTCGGGACCGGTAGCTGTGTTGTCCGCCATCTTGTAATCACACCCTGGGGCATTTTTGCTATGATTGTCAATCATGATTGTTATTGAACGCGCGATCACAATCATGATTGGCCAGTCACGATCATGATCCTATTAATCGAACGCGATCATGGCGGATTTCCCGGAAATGCGCCCTCTGCCGTTCTGTGATAAAGTGAAAGAGAAACGTACAAGGCTTCGTCATTTCACGATTTCATGGCCAAAACTTTGATTGTCCATGTGATATTTCCTGAATAGGAAATCACCAACAAAATGCGTACACATTATAGACCTCCATGCATACTGAATTGACATTTCAGTGAAATTCCAAAATCAAATTTCTTCCACATCCATGGACTTGTAACCACCCTACTCTAATCAAGAAATTTAATATCAATAATCAAGAGTACACAAATGCAAAGATTTAACTTTTTTGTATTCAAAAAAACTATTCATAGTTTCGTCATAGACACCATGGATAGTGAACCAACCTTTTAGATGAAATTCAGAAATCAATTTCTTGTACACAAATGCACATTTTACTTCCCTATTCAAGCAAAGTACATTTAAATACATTATCAAACATATATAATATACAGATATAGCATGTTTTGTGGGGGTAAATTGTCAATAATTTGCCTGATAGACTTCATGTATTATGATTTGATATTTTTGGATGAAGCACTAAATCAGCCACATCTTGCCTTCTTATAGTTGCACAAAATATGGTGACCCTCCCTCAAATGTATGAAATACCATATCTTCAAAAATTCTTGCATGATAAATTGTGACTGTCCCTCCAAAAACACCAGCCCTCCCCTCTGTAATTTGTCCCTAACATAACAATTGAACAAATTGTTATGTAAATTAGCTGATACTGTTTTAGTTATTCCTGGGGAGAATACCGCAGTGGTTGGGGGGAGGGTCAAGTTTTAGAATGTCGGACAAGGGGAGGGTCACATTTTAAACAGGAGGATAGGGGGGAGGGTCACATTTTACGGTACAGGTGTGCGCGAAATTCCCCCGGCCCACCCCCTGTAATTACTGAAGGCTCCCTTAGTCAAAATGCAAATTAATTCAACCAACGTCACCCTGTCAGATCGTTTCTGCAACCGCACAAAAACGGACAGAAAAGTGTCTAACGTCTGACGAAAACGTACCATGATGAAAATATTGCCTTCTCTATGTTTGCTGTGTACTGGCCACACTGTGCTATTGCAGCTCAGATATTTAGAGCCATTCATCATTTGTACAATGCCGAACGGAAGGAAATGAGTCTTTACTAAGTTCGTGCATATCACAAAACGAAGACGCTTGTTAGCTTCAAACCTAACTTTTAAAAAATACGTATGCGAGGAAGACATTTAAAAAAAATACACCTTGCTGCGAATACGTAACAATGTCCAATACCTAATCATATGGCTACTACAAAATGACATCAGCATGATCTCTACACATAAAGTGAGAGTAATATAGCTGAAATACTGATATGACCTTCCTCGACCTTAGATGAAGTAAACAATGCACTTTGGAGTAATTGTTTTCAATAATTTATATTATTTACTCTGCTAGTATACTATAGAAAAACATTTCAAACACCCAAAAATATTGAATTCATAAAAAGAGCCTGCGTAAAGACTTACAACACTGACTGCTCCAGCTAGATCAGTAGACACGGAATACAAATGGTCTCTCCTTTTGCGGCATAAATGTACGCATGTGCAACATAAATGATCATCATCAATGGCGCCCCTGCATTCAGTGGTCACTAACGTCGATGCCAGATCACAACTTCTCTCACACGTTGGCCTCATTTAAGGTTTGATAAAGACCTAATAGTAATAATTTATATCAGTGGCGTTAAGTGTAAAATATTACAGAAAGTTTTAAACCAAAAAGGAAGGAAAAGTAACCAGTTTCAAATAGTTTTCTCTCCACAAGTCGGAATAGCGCTGTTCGCAAACGACGTCATTTGTCTTTTATCAATATGCAAAAATAAATATTTGTCCGCATTTTCCGCAAGAGAGACGAAAATAAAACCCACTAGTGTTTCATATTGATACTAATAGTCACACTAATTTATGGCTCAGATTACAAGGTACAACAACAGCCATGCAAGCATCAATTTTTGTCTGAATTTTAAGCATTATTGTCCGATGGCGTGCAAGTGCGGCTATATTTAGTAAGGCGCCTTAAAATAAATTCTTTGTTCGCCGTCCGAGTCCGCATGCGGGTAGATTTTTGGGCGAAATCAAAGGAAACTTACAGAACTTCTGCTCGAAACACGGCGCGTTGTGCCCTTCCTATGTGCGCAATGACACATTCAGAGTGCCATCGCGCAGCAGATGACTGAAATGTCGCAAAAACTCAAACTTTCCTACGATTATTTCAACACAAAGAAGACTATCTATCGTATAAGGGTACATCAGCCGCTGTACGTGAAATCTACATGTGCACCTCCTATTGTTGCGGACTTGTTTATAATACGATCGATCGACCTTTTCATGACAAGTTGATTTCTCCTTTAATGTTTTTATGTCGGCTGAAGGGTGCTACTCTTGCAGCAGCGTATAGATGACATGAACACACCTTTACGGGAACGTGAACTATGAAAGATGTCAGTTGCTATATTGTTGAACGATAACGAATTGAACTTACAACAGGATTTAGAGAAAGAAAGGATTTGATATGTTTCTTTCGCTGTGATTCCATAAAAGAATTACAAGAAAGATCTGTACAAAGAAATTGACAACTATTCCAGACGTTTCTAAACTTGAGATATCGGATAGTAGGGAGAAATTTTTAATTTAACCAACATTTCCTTTTCAACTTTAGTCACTAACAATATAGTTTGGTTATCAATAATGGCTTGTTTTCTTTGTTAGACATTTTTTTCAGCTTGCTCTTCTGTAATTTTTTTTTGCATTTCCGGTGCCCAGTGTGATTTGCTGCTTCTATTGTTTTTTATTGAGCCCCTGCTTTAAAATGTTGCAACAAATAAATATATAAATAAATATGTACACATTATCAATGCGTTCGTTTGTTTGATTTTGATAAACCTGTGCTTGCACGCAAGAGCAATGCCCCAAATTAAAACTAACAACAATTAAAATTCTGACCATATAATGATAAATAACGCTATATAACAACTGCAACATGGAACCTAGCACGGGATTTTTGAAAACTGTCTCTGAGTGTCTCTGAGTGTCCTTGTAATAGAGATATGCGGAACGTCATAAATTAAGAAAAGTGAATTATAATCAGTTGTTGATGATAACCAAATTTTATGGCATTTCCCATCACTTAAATTAAGAGTTTTGGCCAAACTTCCTGTGACTAGGCTTCTATGGAAAATCTTCCAATTTAAATCATTTATTGAATTGCAAACAATTCCTGTTGAATGAAGACGACTGAATAAAGTAGCTTTGTAACTGTCAGTAAGACTTAAATTCTCAGCCGATTTTTGACCAGTCTGTCCTCTGACTGCAGGCCATTTCTTATCAACTCATTTCCAATAAAGTGACTTGGTTTTGACATCGCTTTTTGTCAGACCATAATTCTCCAAGTTTATAGTTTTCTTCATTTTGGATGTTTGAAGTGATGATTTATTTCCAGGAATCTGGAATAGAATTGAGGAGAGTTTCATACTTTGCTGAAGTTAATTTCCTCTTGCACATATTTATTTGTACCTCCATTAATGTTTGCAATTATTTCCCAATGTTCCAGCCAGTCATTCATGTTATCATTCAAATGTCTATAAGCCTTAAAATTCTACTTTTGGACCATTTTCCACAAAAGAGGACACTTCCTTCATTTTTAATATTGTCATCATACCACAAAACTTTACTAAGAAGATTCTGTTTTGATGTTGGTAAGTGACTTCCAGGCATTTAACATATTCCCATATACCATCGGAATTCGGTTATTGTTGACTTTGAAATTGAGATGAAGACAGTGAAAATCACTATTCAGTGTCTTGTCAAAATTTGCGATGAAATAATTTGATAAGCTGGCCCATTTAGGGGTCAAATTTAGCAGCTCTTTACTCAACCATGTGGTGATGCGCCCTCAACGGTCATTCTAGCCAGCGAGGCTCAACTAGCCATTCTGTTTAGCTGGTAGCACCATCGCCGGCTTCGCAGGTGAATTGTAGAGTTATTGTTGTTACCATGAATGCACAATATACCCACAATATGCCCTAAGTGACCCTCTCACTCACAACATACTCTTGTTTTTGCATAAATTAACAAATCTAGTTATCAAAACAGTATATTTGCTCTCCTAGAATTATCCCTAACAGCATTTAACCGGATCAGTGAGAGAGACACTATTTTTCACATGGTGGAGTCGCTTGAGTGGACACGATTTCTGTATACCCGTCGAGCAACATAGCATTTATCAAGTCAAACACTTCACAAGAGTCCATATTCTCAGGGTAGTGTCTAAATCTACCCATATACTATTTACCTACCTTACCCTTCGAATTAATGATATGTGTGACATTTTGGAGTAAAGATTAGTATATCAAGCAATGATTCACCATAACTGGGATAAACGAAGGAGGGAAGGGTGCTTTTGCGTGGCAACGTTGAGGGTCGTTGTTACATTCCTTGGGCAAGTAAATCAAAACAATGTGCAATAAAATTTGACATTGGTTCTCATACACAACTCTATACATTCTGACAAAACTTGCAATTGAGACATCTTAGAAAACATCCTAGTTTGATGAATTGCAAGAACAGGGTTTGCTGTTAAATAAAAATACCCCATCTAGAAATCTTGAATTGCTAAAATATGAAATAACCTTTCAGGCCATCAAAAATACCCCATCTAGAAATCTTGGTGGTCACATCTCCGTACAGATAACGATGGTTTATAATATCACCAACACCATCGAGAACTAAATTTATTCAGAGAGCTGATGATGAGAATTGTGAGATTTTGACCAACAAAATGGAAGGAAGATCTTTCCTGCAATGTTCATTTTTCGAATGTTTAGACTATATATTATAGAAAACTTTCACATGATATGACTGAGATTCTGTGTAACAAAATTGAATGTTTCTGACAAAATTGAAAGAAATTGTAAATGAATGATGGCAATTGAGCATATCTCCTTTCAATGTCTTTAAGGCACTAAACGTGTTGTCATTTGCCAGATGGAAACTGGAATATCTTACATTTCACTCTCACTTCACGTTGTTTGATGCCATGATCTCACCTATTCTCTGTTACGGTTCTGAAGAGGTTGCCGATTTATTATCACACACTTAAGCATTATATTTACTTCTGGGTAAAGGTTACTGGAATGCCCCCGAAGACTTCCAAGCCAAATTTATTTAATGCTAAATAATATTGACGCAAACCACACAACATTGATGACAAATTTGGTTTGGAGTGATGCAAACCAAGAGTAACCTCAAGATCTGTCAGAGAACATACTGATTCATTCTTTATGAAGTTCAAAGAAAATGGTATGAAGGCGATCACAAGAAGCTGAGAAAAATTGATAGAGATTATTACATTAGGTAATTAGATCTCAATTTTCTCAATCTAGATAAAACTGAAAATGTACATGTTCTCCAGAGCATACAGTGTGATTTAGCCATTGAGTGTCACAGATCAAGACAATTTTCTTTTGTTTTGGCACTATATAAACTTTGCTGACTCACTGATTGTTTGACTGATTGGTTGGAGTATGCTTGAAATGAATATGCAAAGTACACAAAAATCAGCAAATCTACACTGCTTTAATTTAAAATTGACACAGAGAACCTTCATTTAGGTAAATTAAATGTAAAGTACGAAAACCCATTTGTATGCAACTTCATTTAATACAGATTTTGGGTGCTACAATCATATAAAAATACCACAATTATATCGGTAAAACATATATTATTTATTATCATTTAAATTTACAATATCAAATGACAGAGCATTATACCACGATGCAAGTATATCAAATATACATCTTGCCAAATTATAATAAGTCATGTTGCCTTTTATATATTGCTTTTAAGTTACCTCTTTTAAACTATCAACATTACTTCATAAAAGCTACAGCTTTATGTTTAATCTCTGAAATGTTTTGGTCCTATTGCAATATTACGCTTAAATGGGAATATCTCACCTGTGACACAAATAGTGACATTGTTTAGAAATGAATGCGAACCTAAATTGCAAAGAGCTCTTGATATTAAAAGCTGGCGTACAACCAGGGTAATTCCTACTTTGCGTGAAGGGAAGGGGGATAATCACATCAGGGTTTTGCACTAAGTTTCTATACTCAGACTGAGTGGCAATACCAGCAAAAATGCAGAACTGGAGGACTTAGTTTTAGAGTGAATTGCAAATAAATATATAACAAATGAAACACTTTTGCGACTTGTTCATTTGATCTTGGCATTCATCGAGACAAGACAGACCACAAAATGCACAAGGAAGACAGAAATTACCGAAAAACACAAATGTGAAGATATAACTAACAGTATTTTTCGCCACTAAAAGTGTGCATGCATGTCAGCTTTTATTGTCCGATTGCGACAGTCGATGGCCCCCTGAAATCAATTTGCCTGCTTAAACTTTTTGTAATAAATACACCTGCATTCTGGATAGTTACGTGATCCATAAAAGGTAAAGTGACAACGAAGAGACATATTGGGAACGATTGCACCTACTATGTAGATGCAGCAGACCTAACTGATAAGAAACTAAGGATGAATATGGCAACTTAAAGTTTATATCTGTCAAAAATATTATATGCTCAACTACAGCTTCATATGGTAAACCTTATTTAGATCACATACTACTAACATTTTTTCTTCAAAGAAGACTAAATACATAAAGTTGCCTTCTATGAAAAGATACCAAATAAGTGGACATGGTTCGTTGTGAATAAAATTCCTATACAATTTCATTAGTTGAATAAGTCTTTCATTTTTACACTAAAACTCTTCCACATTGTTTCAGAAAGACAGATGTCTGTGTCTCACATATAGTTATTTACAAAACAATAATTATTTGCTCCAAGATAAAAAATAAACTTTAAGACGTACTTAAATGAAAGGAGAATTTATCAAGTTCGTATTTGTTACATAGAACATAATCTAGCACAGCAAGAATTGAAGCTTATAGATTTACAAATTACAAATGTTGTGCATTGTTGTGAAATGAAGGGAAAAATAGCATTGGTGAAACATTGCTCCCATTTGAAGAAGATTTATATATTACACTCATATAAGATTTAAACAAATAAATTTACAGTGAGTATAAATGTAAAACCCAATTTCGTACTAATTCAGTAAACAGGTATCAAAGAAAGAAATATTGGAATTTCATTCTCATGTGGAAAAATTTTAATGCCATCCCCTGGTTCTAAATTGAAATGAATGTATTGGATTAAGGCGAGAAAAAGGCCCAAAACAACCTATGCAGATTTCACAGTCATTTGAAAAATAATGTAGTCCAGCTTATTGCCATGAAAATTCGCTTATAATAATTACCTTTGAATAGCATTAAAGCAGTAGTTCCTTGATTTGACAGTTTTTAGCTTTTTCCACAAATTTCATCTCTTTCCCCAAAGAGTACCAGTATATTCAAAGGAACAAATTCTATCAATAGAACAGAATTCCTTTTTAGATCAGAGGGCATACATGCCAGTAAACATTTATATACACAGATACATAAATATAATACATAGTGCCACCAGAACTGAGTAAGAAATGGTAATATCTTGTAGCAATTTAAAGATTACAATAAATATTACAAATGTACAAAATGGTCATGATTGTCCCTGCTACAAAGAGTTGAGTCAACACTAAACTATCAACTCCTTGAATGTGTGAAATGCACTCAAATGCACTCAAAACGTTGCAAAACTCTTGCAAATAAACCATATGTTTGGTACAGCAATTTTACTACATTATTGTTGACAAGGGGTAGCATTTGTAACTAATTCAACTGATGTACATAAAGTGCATGGTACTTCAGATATTACCATTCTGCTGAACATACGGAACTACCGGAACTATCATACCCACTACTTTCACCAGACCTCTGATCACTATCAATTGCATCTGATGACTCAGACCCAGCTGAGAAATCAGATTCGTATGATGGCACAGAAGACTGATCAGATTTCACTTCACCAATATGTTTAGACATTGAGCGTTGCCAGTATTCAACATATGTAGGATGAGCAGCAGCTCCAGCCATGTCCCTTTCTTGTCTTGCACCAATATAATCTGGCATATTATGAACATTGTTGTGATTCAAGTCAACGAAAAGTGACAGTTTCAAAGTTCCAACTATCCTACTCAGAGATACAACACCATGATCTGTGATGCAATTGTAACTCAAGTCAAGATATTCCAATTGCATGACTTTGGCTTTTACAACTGGAGAAATGTCAAAAGTATCTTCCCTTGACCTTAATTCCCTGACTCTAATCTGGTGAGCGTTCTCAATTAGTTTACTTAAAGTCTCTGCACCATTATCTCCTATTCTATTATAACTCAAATCAACATATTTCAGCTGACTCAACAGTTCCATACCTTTACTGATGCTGTCTACTCCAACATCACTGATATTGTTATAACTAAGATCAAGATGTCGAAGTCGAGTAAGGTTTTGTATCACTCCACCAACAATCTTGGAACCAAAGTCTCCAATCTTGTTATGACCAATATTAATGTATCTGAGATGAACCAGTTTCTCTATCCATGCACTTAGAGTTTCTACACCAGAATCACTTATTTCATTATAACTTAGGTCAAGGTGCCTAAGCTTTCTCAAACTTACTACTCCTTTAGTCTCACTCTTTAATCCAATATTACATATCACATTATGACTAAGATCAAGGTGCCTCAATTTAGATAAATTTTCCATCTTTTTACTTAGACTCTCTGCACCAACATCACCAATCTTATTGTTACTAAGGTCAAAATGTCTAAGCAGCGTCAATTTTTGTATACCATGACATAGAAAACAAATGCCTTCATCTCCGATTTTGTTGTGACTAAGATTCAGGTATTGAAGCCAGGTCAATTCTTCCACACCTTGGAGTAAACTTTCTGCTTTCATATCACCGATGTTATTATGACTAAGATCCATATGTCTGAGCCAATTCATCTTCTTTAGTGCTTTAATCAACCTTTCAGCACCAACATGGCCAATTCTATTAAAGCTAAGATTCAGATTACCTAACAAAGCCAGAGTCTCAACTCCTTCACTAATGCTCTCTCCACCAATATCCCCAATGATGTTATGACCCAGATTAAGATCAGAGAGTTGTCCCATAAACTGAAACCCGGAACTTAGACATTCTGCATATAGATCTCCGATTTCATTGTGACTAAGATCAAGAACTCTCAATGTTGTCATTTTTTCCATTACAGTCTGTAGGTTGTGACTGTCTACATCTTTTATATTGTAATGACAGAGATCAAGATGAGAAAGCCATTTCATATTCTCTGCTCCTTCCATTATACATTCTACACCGATATTTCCTATGCTATTATGACTAATATCAATGTGTTCTACCCTAGTCGCTGTCTTTAACCCATGCCCCAAACACTCTGCACCAAAGTCTCCAATGTTATTATGACTGAGGGAGAGACTCCACAACTGCTTCATTTTTGCTATCCCTGTACTTAACATGTGTGCGCCTGCATTGCCAATGTTGTTATGATCAAGCTTCAGATATTCTAGCATGGTCATATTCTCAAAGCCTTTCCCCAAAATCTGAGCACCAGGCTCCCCAATGTCATTATGACTCAGATCAATACCCCTAAGTTGAGTCATTTTCACCATTGCCTCACTTAAATGTTTAACACCTATATGTCCAATGTTACTGTGACTTAGATCAAGGTAATTCAGAACAGTGAGGATGCTGAGGCCTTTACAAAAGTTTCCAAATTCTCTTTCATCCCACTTCTTGTTGTTGACACTCATTTTAATGCACAGGGTCTCAATTTCATAAAGAAACACCAATCTATCAAGGGTGACTGTATCTTCATCAAGATTAATGTCATGAGGGTAATCCAACAGCTGATATTTAATGTATGGAATTATGTAAACAAGTGGTGTTAAATTTGTTGAAACGTTGATGTTTTTTTGTTGACCGACTTCAACGGTCTTTAACAATTCAATCATCCCACTACAAGTAATATCAGTTGCACTGAAATCTGCATACATTAAAAATTCCAGAGAGTACAGTTCACTCCCTATGTACTTGATACCATCATCTCCTATATTATTCAAACTGAGATCTAAATGTTTCAAGGCCTCAAACACTTGAAACTGTCAGCAAGCATTTTGGCTGATGACTTCGTAATCCCACACTGACTCAAACTTAAATTTTCTAAATTACTAAAAAGTGATACATTGGAGCACATGTGAGTGACATCCGATGGCAGTTTTGAAACTTTAATTTCCGTCACATCCCTCACTTTAACTTGTAATTTTCTTATATCATCAATTGTCTGCAACTTTGACAAACTTGGAACAATATCTCTTGTCTGATCACTTACTGGTATGCATTCCAGCAGCTTTTCAAAATTTTCTTGAACACCATTTCCCTCGACCAGGACATCAATTTCATCTGCCAATGGCAGTAATGCAACACAACCATTGCCACTCAACTTGTTATCTCTAATATCAATTTGTTTGAGAAATGGAAGCCATTTGATACTTGTCATCGCTGCACTAACAATGTCATCACCCAACCCATTGTGTGGCAATTCCATGCACTTCACTGTTAATCTAGCGTTTAATTCTGTCAAACATTGCAAGAAATTGATGATAAATTTTTCATTAAATCCAGTGAAACGGAGACTGTGTAACAAAGGCAATGATGCAAATCCCTTGACAAGTGCCAATGCTGTTTTGTAATCAACATCATAAAATGTATTGACTGCAGTGATTTTGATTGACTCTAGAGAAATGTGACCATGTTGCTTGACTAAAGAATGTTTCTGTGCAATGAAAAGCTTATGAAAGACTACAAATCTACTGAACACTGTCAACTCATGAACATTTTCAACTTTAATGTCGACACTACATGGTGGCTGAATGATATAATGTTTCAGACATTCTTGAAATGTCTTGGAGAGCCCTGACACTTCTTCTTTGTTCGTTATAGTAATCTCCGGAATAATTGATGTCTTAGTTAAAATAAATGTTAAGGCTTCTTTGCAATAGTCAGAGACACTAGCAAATGTAACACTGGACAAATCTAAAACTAAACTTTCAAAGGAATGTTGCAAAATTTCACCAAACTTTTCTGGACACTTTGATTCAAGAAGGCAACTACCCAGTAGACTAAGTGACTCAAATGTTATCGGAGTTACCGTCTGTGCATAGTTTGCTACTGGTTCAATAAAGGACTCTAATTTATCATTGAGTATACCAGCTACAAAATACAGAGCAATAGGTTTGGAAGAAACAAGAGCTTCAAGAACACCTTCTTCTGAAATCTCGTGAAGATTTGTACTCAGATATACAGCTACAGCATAAAAGTACAAACGGTCATTCAGAAAGACGAAGGAATTGCTATGCTTCTTCCTAAGTAAGCACAGTAAATATCTTTTGTTACAAGAAACAGATGGCTTACGACAGAATATTTGTTTTTTACCTGTTTTTGAGTAAAAAGATGCATTATTCTTAAATTCACTTATAAAGTTATGAAATGCTTGTTTCCCAACTTCCTGAAGCCCTTCCTGCACAACATCATACATATTCCCTATCTTAATGCCATGTTCCTCACAATACCTAACTACATCCTTATTAATCGCATATTCAGTTGCCTCTGTCAAAGTACGTGGCAATGTATAAAAGTTATCATGCCAGTAGGATACCAATGATGGAAAGAAAAAATCATCCTCTCTCAATTCATTTACAATTGGATGAACTCTTGACTGTTCTATCAAATACTTAGCTTGGTTCTCATGTACATGGTCTACGACATATCTCTCCCACTTATCCCATGCAACACTTCTAACCCACGTCTTCTCTGGGACTGTGTATTCTGTAGACATATCTGTTGAGGAAATTAATGTGTAAAAAACAGTAAATGTCAAAGCTTAATAGAATTCTTCTTATCTTGATCTCAACTTGTTTGTGAAAGAGAACTTCACAATGTTTTGGTCACAGCTGCATAATTACCTCAGTTTCGGGTAAGGTAATCACACTTACTACAAACTGAGATAAATGCAGCAATTGTGAAGCTTTCCATCCATCCATACATACACCTACCTACCTACCTACATTTTGGAAGAGATGTAAAAATATACTGGCATAAAATTTATGTTCAAGCTAACAAAAAACAGTGTTTGGATGCAATTGGCAAACATAAAGTTTGTGTGCAATGTGTGATAGTGACTGTGTGAGCGTGAGCACTTCTGAACTCTACAAGGTGTAGAGAGATCGCAGTCAGAAAAATTGTAACAACTTAGTTTGGTAATTGAACCACATTTCTTTTGAGAGTGGGGATTTGGCCCAGCAGTTCTGTCTGTAGCTTCTCTGCTTGGTGACTGGGTACTGTAGGTTGTGAGTTCTAACCTGATTGAAAACAGTACCTTCAGCAAATAAAGTTAAATAATCTAAAATGCTTGTGATAGTTACCGTGCAGTACTTCTTTGACTGTCTCATATTCTCTCTTGTCAATCTTCAATCTGATTCTGGCAGTACACCCAGCTTCCTCTGCCAGTAATCTCATCTTTGGTGTTATTAGAATACCATTCATGACTTCCTCGACATCTACAGCTGTGTATTTCAGCCAGAAATGGTCTATATCTTCTTCTGAAAGAAAACTTAGCATGAACTGTAAGGATCCATCTGTTATTTCATCTAACCTTGCCTTAAAATTATAAAAGGCTTCATATAACTCTTTCACTAAATCTGGGCTATTTCTAGCCATGATTTTCTGTTTCTCAAGCTCATAAAGTTCCTTAATTTCAGCCAATAACACTTCTCTTTTTGAATATTGAACTGTTGCTTGTCTTTTTCCTTTTGATGGTCAAGGTGTTGCTTGTTCTTCTCCTTTTGAAGTTCAAGTTGTTGTCTTTCTCTCTCCATCAGTTGAGCAGTCTCCATCTTCAACCTTTTTTCTACGATGTCAAGATCTGCTTCACACAGGACAGCTGTGGACAAATACAAAAGGAAGGGATTGACCATTAAAACTCCTTAAAGAAGCATAAATACAAATACTCTGAAATACCATCATGACAAATTACTCTTTACCTCGATTTTTGTTATTACTTTGTATAATCATGCTCTGATTTCAATTGAATGTTGAAATATCTAGAAGCTTGCTAGTTCAAGAAGCCTGACTCAATCCCTGGTTTTCACATTAGTGAGTTCACCTCCCATTTAAACATTAGCTCAATTACAATTTTCATTTTGCCAAAACAATAGCAAGACACATTGATCACCTCCATTTGGCACCTGAGCTATTGAATCCCATAAACAAATACTAGAGCTCTGCTGTGATCACAGTTGCTATAAGTGACCGGCAGCGCAGTAGGAACTGTGTCAGCATTCATGAT
Organism: Ptychodera flava; assembly: GCF_041260155.1. Taxonomy (NCBI): domain Eukaryota; kingdom Metazoa; phylum Hemichordata; class Enteropneusta; family Ptychoderidae; genus Ptychodera; species Ptychodera flava. The sequence continues at coordinate 6,649,461 of NW_027248277.1, forward strand.
TCGTGAGCTCCTCGGTTGAGTTAAAATACGTACAGCATGATAGTATGTGAGATATAGAAAACTCTTTCTTTAGTGGAACTAAAATATGGAAGACCCTGCAAGATTTCGTTGCTCAAACTACAGTCCATCCAACAGTGTTATGTATCATGGAAATGTCAATGTATTACACTGGCAGTGTCATGATAGCACATCAACAATTGCCTGACTTTTTGTTTGTCACCTGTACTACACTTAGCTAGTAAATGAAGAGGTTCCCTAATCCAAGCCAGCAATGGAATAACAGGATGGCTAAAGATATACTTAAAACACATTGGCTCTTCAAACATAGTCTTTGAAACATGGATGGAAGTAGAGATGGGCTAGAAAGCTGGACATGGTGGTGGTTTGCCTGCTTGGACCTATTGTGATGCTCGGCACAAAAGCTGTTGGAAATTCATGGCCCTATAATAAAACTCTAAAACATATTTTGGATTGGGAGAACGCAGTTATGGTTCGCATCTGGTGCAGCAGTAGTGCCTCATAATTATAGGTTTATGTGTTTCCTGCATTAACTTTTGTCATCTCTTTCATATAATGCATTTGATAAGGTTTTCTAGTTTCGACAATTGCTAATTTGATTGATCACATTAGCATTGCCATAATTTGCATGGCCCAACATGGACGTTATCAAGATGAAGGCATGCAGGAAATTCCCCATAATTCAAGTTGGTCTTATGGGGACCAGTCGACCAGTGACACTAATGTCAATCGCAAGAAGCATAACCAAAAACAGGTGTCAGTGTTCACGCTCATCGATCTCAGCTGTACAGTATAATATCTTTAAAGTGTCTGTTTTAGAACTATGCGTTAAGTTGTAGCATGAAGTAAAATTGGAAATCAAAATATGCTAGACTTCTTAATATACCGGTAGATGAACATTGTACATTGAAAAAAATATTGTAAACGGTAAACTGAGAACCAAGGATGACCCAAGATAAGCCGGGGACACCGAGACCCTTTATTTTGATGATAGGACAATGGCTTTTAGTCCTCACAGTCCAACATTCATATGTGTAAAAGGACTGGCCTTTAACCCTCTAGACTGTTATTGTATCAATATGAAATGACACTATCTTGTATTGATTTTGTTAATGAGAAATTTACTCTAGGTATTAATAAGATAAAATCATGATTTAATTTGGCTGAAGTAGTGTAAGTTTTCGTTCCTTACGTTTCAGTCAATCCTTCCAATGTTGGGGTTTATATTAATGCGCAAGTGCATTACAAAGACATCTCTCAATCATTTCATCTGTCATGTGTACCGGTATATGAACTGCATAAACTTTGCGCATGAGCATCTACAAAAGCTGAAAATGATGAGTGTATGCTATAGTTTTAGTTATAGGAGTTTTGAATTAAAATAAAATAAAATTGTTCTACTTTACAGAAAGTGCACACTCTGGGAGCGTGTACTTTAACTATTGTCTTGGGACTGCAACATTGACAGAATTCACAGGAGGTGAATTGCTATTGGCTGTAATTTAATTCAGGTTAACACAGATATAAAGCTATTGACAATTTATTATACCAGTGTCTTGATGACAGTGAATGGTGAACTGAAAGTAAGCTCGTTTTAGCATGGGACATGCAAAATCTCTTATTTATGAAAAAATCATGTTTTGACAGTTCACACCAGAAATTCAAAATACTGTTATGATATGTAGCAATAAACCACCTTAGCAACAGACATAACACTTGTTTTTGTTAGTTGCTCCAGATATGCATTTCCTATTGCTCATGCATATATGTTGTGACCTGTTCAAAATTTTTTGGTACACCATTGCTGAATGTGTTTTACTGCTTCAATAGAAATGGCCATATTGAATGCTGCACATGTCCAAAGTAGACAATTAATCATCACTGAAGAGGGATTGAAAGCAACAAGGAATTGAAGGACGTAAAATAAGTATGCAGAAAGGTTGCAAACATATTATCTCAAGTATATGACATGTAATGTTCAATGCAATTTGAAAATCATAATTTGATGAGCTACAACTTCTGATCATTTTCTACAAGTGGGCTTGCATGTCCTCCTTGAAAAGGACTGTCTCAGAGTCATGACAGTTATTGAATGGTTTGTTGATTATGATGAATTTTGACGTGGTGGCTATCCAGTTCAGGCCCCGAGAACTGGATAACCACCACATCTATGAATACTCAGCGTGAACGAGGTCGAGGGCAATAAAACTTCAAAGAATGCGTCAGATCAGGCTAGCAAGAAGAAACAAATTATCTCAATCCCAAATTCTACACTGAGCTCTTCTAAGTATTTCTCTACACTCCCGCCTGGTCACAATGACTGGATTTTCTGTAGTGTGAGAACGGCGACACCTAACGATGAGTCCATTGTCCATTATTGAGTTGAAATGGATACTAGCAAACTATTAAAAGTGCATGTTATGTTGTAAAATACCAAAGTCACCATTGTGGTCGAAATGAAAAGATATGCGTGGCAACAAATGAAGATTTTGAGTATTTAAGTCCCACAGTCCCTCAAACCACAGCCATACATAAACACGCCCGCGTATGCCCATACTGATGTTTTCTCTGTTGTTATGGACAAGCATCCGGCATTCACAGGCGCAGAACATTCCAGCCAATGGGACATAACACTAAAACAAAAACTTATCGACTTAACCTGTCTGTAAGCGCTAGCATTCCCTGTTTTGATCTTTTGTTTTTATTTTTTATCTAATGCAGGCCTAGTATATCCATGAAAGTTCGCGAATTGCAGCAAGTAATGAACGTGACGTCTGACTTCAAATGTAGCGACAAGTGGATCTTCAACTTTATACAGCGTCATGGCCTCAGCGTCCGCAAGATCACGCACACCGGTCAACAGGACTGTCGCCCGCCTTCAGAAACTGCGCGTATCGTGAAAGAACACTTAGACGTTCTTGGTGTTATGACGAAAGACGTCGATGCATCGCACATCTTCAACATGGACGAAACGCCCGTCTACATCGACATGATGTCCGATACAACAATCGATTTCGCGGGTAAGAAGAACGTTGAAGCCGACCACTGTGGCGCTACAAAGGCTCGTTTCACAGCAGTTCTGTGTATCTCGATGACAGGAGAGATTCTGAAGACGGCAGTGATTTTGAAGGGGCTGAAGAAAATACCGAAGTGTCACATTCCAAGAGATGTCGTGGTGCTCCTCGCGAACAAAGGGTCAATGACGTCCGTGGTTATGCGGGAGTGGATCGAGAAAGTCTACCGCGTGCGACAGGGATTGTTTTTCCAGCAGCGCCCCTCACTACTCCTCCTCGACGAAGCAACTTCTTACAAAGACCAAGGGAATCTGAAGCTACTGGACGAAAGGTACAAGACGGCGGTCAAGTTTATTCCCGCAAGGACGACAAGCTACTTGCAACCAGTCGATGTCAGCGTGAACGCCCCCTTCAAAGCTGCTCTACGACAGGAATGGAGTGCATGGTTTACCACGGGCCCGAAAGAGTACACTGTCAAGGGCTATCGACGCCGGCCTTCTTGGGAGACGCTGTTTGGTTTTGTCCACCGTGCCACAGAAAAGGTGAAGACCTGTGTGGATTTTCAGCGAGCCTTCGAATGTTGTGGTGTCGGCAGCATGGGACGCAACATCGAAGTCGATCTGTTGAACACTTAACTCCAGAGTGTGCTGAGTGGGGGGCCAAGATGACCTTGACAGCAGCGTATGCAGTACAGTCAGCGCAGAGGAGTTCGAATCGGCGATGAGGGTTTTTTTGTCGGACTCTGACAAGAGCGATTTCGAAGGATTTTAGTGGCGATATGCTAGTCATTGTGAGGAACACTTGTAGATTTTAGTCCTAGCTGTCATATTGTCTTCCGAAAACTTAGCACAATGGGACCTTGTGTTGTCACGGTTGTGCGTTGATTATCCATGCGTTATTTTTACCCGACTCGTAATTTATTTTTCCATGTGTGATTTTATTTTCCAAAGAGATGTGTATAATTATTATTGCAATTTGTGTTGATATACAAATAAAAGAAATCTTGATCGTATCTTGGGTTCAGTTTAGTTTTATGCGTGCGTGAATGAGTGCATGAGTGTCAGTTTGTTATTGTATGATGCATCAGAAAATTGCAACATTGTGTCCTTTTTGTTGAAGATGGATCTGTTAGAATTTGTAGCGCACAATGACGAAAAAGAAAAAACTCTCGAGAAAAAAAATGAGTGGATGTTTTGCAGCGTTTATTTTTGGTTTTGTGATCAACAGTGATAAAATAACTCCTTATTTTTTAGTTAATTGGCGGTAAATTTTTACCGAATTACGACCCTGGGCCGTTATTTAGCAACAGGTGTGAAGCAGACAATGTTGCCATTTTCTGTTTAACGGCCCTGGGTGTACTCTCAGAAAAATCCGGTATATGTGATCCAATTTTGATATATTGTAGTCTAATTGTAGCCTAATTATGATATACCGATTTATTCACTTTATTAAATTGCAGACAAACAGAAAAAATGCTTGCATGCTGGCTAGCCCGTGTAACGCTAGGAACACTCGGAGGCTATATGCAACTCATGGCTAACATTACCAGATAACTTCAAGTATGCCACAATTGACAGTGGGTTAGGCCTTTGCAATACTAAAAGCATTTTCTCTTACTTTGTGTGTCTAATTTCTGGCTTATTTTGATGTTAAGGTTTTTTGCTACTTGCACAGACAATTCCAATTGATAAAAACACCTAAAATGACAAAGAACTGTAAAAAATGCAAGTTGATGAGCTGAGTACTCATAGCTAAGGGGAACCATTTCTTAATTTTCTCGATTCTCCTCCAATAAAGCCGAGACAATTCTACTGACACTAGTACACTATTATAAACCAGTTATGAGGGACTGTGTATTTTTGCACTAGAGTTTTGATTTCATAAACCAGAATTCAGATATCTCCTTTCAAGTGATGGCGTTCTCTCAAAACTCAACGAACGAGACTCAAATTCTATGATGATCATTCTTTCTCATATGTCACTGTTGCACAACTCAGAGATTTTCCATTGCAACTCATATTTCTCCAGGAAAAAACAACAAGAGCTAAGACTGCACAGATGAATGCTGCTGCTTCCTTGAGGAATTAGACTTTCTAGTCATATTCGTTCAGCATCAAGTACTAAGCCAGTGAAAATTTTCCAATGGATACCACGCTATATATTGTTTAACATACTGGTATATCATGTCATTCAGCCTGATCATTAACCATTGGTTTTCTTTTTTTGTTCTCTCAGTATTTGGCACAGAAAAAAACACTGATTGGGCCACAGTACCCTCACTCTTGTACCTGTGGAGGCACTGTGGCTACGTGCAGTTATGTCAAATACCACGTACATGTTTTCGCGACCTCTCTGCAACCTCTCCGGTTGTTATTCAAATTTACCGAAAATAGATTCAAGTTTACTTTATTCCAAATTGTCATAACTTTAATTTAATGTTTGATTGATATGCTACATCATTTATCACCACTTGTGATTAACCATGGACTGCCAAGTACTATCGGCTGGCTAGTTCATGGACAGAATTCAAGCATGAAGGCACCTTGAGCTGTCTAGTTCGATGTATTGCCTGCTATGTGGTGTTTTTGGAGAGTTTGATGCCGGTGGTGACACTTTCAGAGAGCATGGGCATCCACTCTTGTTCCACAAAATTTCAAGATACCCCTAATCTGGGATTTTTCAACAAAAAAGACCCCTTATTTTGAAAAATATGGGAAAAAATACAACCCAAAAATACCCCGTAACATGTAATTACAAAATCCAGGGAGGGAGACGTGATATTATAGAATCAGATCAATGCTGAATTATGATATTGTTTTCACATATATTAACACGTATTAGAATCTACAAGAAACTTAACTTTGGAAAAGGAGTGTCAAACTCATAAAATTCATTAGATTTCGAATCACAGTTTTAAAACCAGATCAAAGCATAGTAAATGCACAATGAAACTTTTGGTGAAGTTTTAGTGAGTGTCTGATAGGTATTTCCCGGGATATTTCAAACCTTTCTCAGACCAGGCTTTTGGAAAAGTACCCCTTTTTCTCGATTTCACTGACCGATAAATGTTGTTTCTATCTGTTCAGTAAAGGAAAATTCTACGTTGATGTTATGACAATGATTTCTGCACAGTACTGTACAACCAGAAAAACAACAAGAAATATTTGAACCGGAAAAAAAAAGAATGACAAAAGTAAATAAGGTCTGAAACTTTAGGTACTAGAGGCCAACTTTAGCAATATACATAGCAAACACAGCTAGCCCCTCTTAGTTTGAGTATAGAGAGTCTTCCCCCCTCTACTGTCTATGGTTTGAGCTGGTCTGTTAATATGTAACAGTTCATAAACAATGACAGGAAATGACTCAAGCCTGGCCTGTTCAGGCACTGGCATGCACTACTCCTGCACATTTACAGGATTTCCCTTTTTCTTACCTCATTTGCACATTTTTGACTCTGACATGTTCATTTGAACACATTCACATCTCAACCCCTGCATCTACCTGTACACCAAATACTGAGATGGTAGCTTTGGCGGTATGGGAGCCTTTGTGTGTGACAGACATACATCCGCACATACATACCCACATACAGACGCCACCGACTCATCATATAAGCTCTTTTTGGTATTTATATACAAAACCAAATATGAGCTAAAAAACTCCCTGTGATTTTAGGAACCTGCATGGATACCCATTCCCCCAACAGTGACACCACCAGGGTTAGATGACAAAACCAGCACCAGGCAAAACCTCTAGTTTACTGCAGCCATGGTAGTAGTATGGCTAGTGTCTGGCTGTGGCTGTGACGCCTCCCAACAGCTGGGAGGCGGCACAGCCAGTCATAGCTGCTAGTCTATACTACTACCTAGTGTATGCTGTTCGTCACAGTGTACACAGAGAGAGACAGGATTCCTTGGTGTCGTATCACAACTATTATATCAACATGACTTTGTGTACTGCAGAGTGAATGCCCGATCGTGATCAGAGGACCTTAACCTTAGCATGGCATGCATAAATGACAAAGCATCCACCAATATCCACATTTGCTTCTTTGTATTCACTGCTAACCTTTGACATTTAGACTCATCCAACTACACATTATCATGAGACAGGACCCTGGGCAGGAGAGGAAAAATATCGTTTATAGGCTATGTAAACAAATTGTTATATTTTCAGTCAGGGTGTTCGTGATAAATGGAACAGCGTTTCTGACCAATCGTTGGCCATGCTTGGTTTGGGTATCCAATTTAAAATCCATTGTTATCATTGCGTACATATTGATACACACACCTACTAACTCATTTAGCTGGCATAAACTCTCACAGATATTTGTATGGAAAAAAGCTGTCATGATACTGCTGTGACAACGGGCTTTGCAGCCATTCTTGTAAATTGTCCTCAAATACACCAAATCAGCTATGCCACAATAAAAATAAGAATGAAAAGGTTGCCTTAAGGTGTCGAAATTGCCCGATTGTCACCTCTTAATCTTTATAACTGGAAAAGACTTCTGCCTGAAATATAAAATCCTAATAAGCTCAAATATCATACATCTACCATCGAGAGCAATAGAATTTAGCGTGCACTAAAAAAGCTGTACGTTCCGTAACACGTACGGTTTCAAGGCGCCCCATCCCCTGCAGCTGTATCTGCGCGTTCACTATTGAACGGTTTCAAGGGACTCATTGGCCGAGTGCCAGAACATGTCTCGCCCGCGCTCTGTACGTACGTGTGTAGTGCACACACACACACTATCCAGATCTTGCAGAAGCACATCCGAGATATAGCGCACACTTGAACTATAAATAGGAAGAAAAATTGTTGACATTGCACGAAAACGGTCATTACTCTGACAATTTGATGCCCCAGTCAAGAATATAAGATGTATAATAATAAGGTTATTACGAAAATACCGCAAAGGATGCACTTGGACATTGGCGCCGCGCACCCCCCTCCGCTTCGCGTCGGGCGATACACTGCGCCAATGTCCTTGTGCATCCTTTGCGGTATTTTCCTAATAAGCTCAAATATATAAAGCAGTTACATTGCTGAACAGCTTACTTGGCATGAGTGGTCGTTTCCTTGCAATTACCGGTGCTGTCTGTACTTGACTTGTTGATGCCACATTTGGAAAAATTGGCGACTCTGGACTCACTGTATGAAGATAGGTCAAATAGTTGATTTTAATATTAAATTTTACATCATACCACAGTTGACGGTCAAAAATATTACAGATTACTATGCGAAAAAACACAACTCCTAATCCTATTCATAAGTGATTTTTTTCATGGCCTTGGAATGTTGGCTCCTGCTACTTGGAAACATTATGTGACTTAGTCCAGGCTCTTGAAATTCAATAGAATTTTGCTTTTAAAAAGCAATGTAAGTTTGTCTGAGGTAAATTTCTAGGCTTGTGCAATCGCTGAAATCAAGCATAGCTTTACTAGAGGTATGTGTTGAACATAAGTAATTGCTAGGCATTTGCCCTGTGAGCAGGTGTCTCAAACATCAATATCTTGAAATGATTTACAACTTGTTCTTGACATAAAGATCAACAAAAGTAGTTCAGAGCTTGAACTGCAAAGCATGTCAGTAAATTCCAAATATTTCAATAAAAAATATTTACGAATATTATGCATGTGATAAGTGTATGATTCCCTCATGTCTCGCTGGATTCATTTTTGGAAGATAATTGTGGCTTTATGCCGTTATATCATCTCTTGCCTTCAATCATCTGACACTGTCATTACATCAATTCACTGAACACAGAAAAATATGAGGGATTAATATTTAATTAAATCAAAACCATTCTTCTTAAGAAATTAAAGCTGGAATGTCCACTGTGTCCATTAATAGCTATGCTTACCTGGCTGAGGTGAGAGTGATTGTTGAGAAGATGTGTCTTCCAGAGAACCTATGCCGTCATCAGTTGACTGTCTGTGGGGAGGTGAGACGGCTACTACAACAGAAACAAAATGGCATCAATGATATTGCCATCTCAGGCTTAATCAAATTGTAATTTATGTGACATATGGCTCTCTACTAATGATACTTTCATGGTAGTTTCAACACTTTGTAGTTTGTAACTCTCTGTATGTTTAAACAACATGAACATATCCAGAAAATGTTTGAAAAGTATGGCCTGTTTAGCATATCTACATCCAGTCTCCCTGTATTTACCATACGTCATGAATTGGTAGCAATTAAAACACTGAAAGTAGTTCAGCACAGTTGAGTTTAAACTCTGATAAAATTTACTACTTTGTTCAACAGTTGAAGAAAATAATAAATGCATATATATATATATATATATATATATATATATATATATATATATATATATCAACTTGAGTCACAAGACTCACTCATCAGGAGACTATAGAAAGGAAACTCTGATACAATTTTCTACTTTGTTCAACAGTTCAAGAAAATAATATATATATATATATATATATATATATATATATATATATATATTATATATATATATATATATATATATATATATATATATATATATCAGGGGTATATATATATTTCAATGTGAGTCGCAAGACTCACTCATCATGAGACTATAGACTGGAGTCTAGTCTAGTCTAGACTCCAGTCTAGTCTCCTGATGAGCAAGTCTTGCGACTCACAAAATATTGTAGACATGAAATTGTAAAATCAATTCTCCAGCAACTCTTATATATCTCACTCTTCTTTTGTATTGAGCACTTTGTATCGGAGAAGTCAAACCGCATACTGCGTGTATATATATATATATATATATATATATATATATATATATATATATATATATATATATATATATATATATATAAATATGATTACAATATACAGGCACACATATACATGAAAGAGTGGCTAATATGATTACTAATTTATAATTATGAAATTTGCACAAGCACATAGATTTATACCTGTACCTGGCAGAGTATTAGGTTGTGGAATTTCAGATAAACACGAGTTGAAGTTCTCCTGACTTTGATTGATGTCAGTGTGACTTTGGAATTTATCCTTCAACTGTCTGGTTACACCAATTGCCTCAGTTCTGTTCAGCATCTTACAAATCTGATCTGACAAATCATCAATGTTAGGTTCATACAAAAAGTATTCCGCATGGTTTCCAAAGCAGTACTTCAGAAACTCTGCCATGGCAGTTCTCCTTGGAACCAACACAGGAAGTCCAGCAGCAATGGCCCACAATGCCTCCATTCTAAACGGCTCATCAGGTGGTATTACAAGGACATTACTTTGCTTTAAGTCCTTGTAGATATCATCTTGAGAGCCATAAGGAGGGTTAGTGTTCGCATCTATATATGAGCATTTCAAGTTGTTGCTCAGAACGTTTCTAGTGGGAATACAGGAGGCATCATGGGCCAGTGGCTAGAGCAGTGGACTCACGATCACAGGATGGTGAGTTCGAGCCCCGGCATGGCCATGGTGTTGTGTCCTTGAGCAAGGCACTTTATTCCTCATTGCTCCTCCCCACCCAGGAGTGATGGGTACCTGGTAGGACAGTGGTTGTAATGTGTGTGTTTAGCTCTGCTGCGCTTATTGGCTGCACATGTGAGCTGTAGTTTGCTCCCCAGGGAGTTGAGTGGTATCATATTAGGTCCAGTGACCAGGGGTAATAATAATTGTAAAGCGCCTTGAGCACATGTACTTGTGGATATGTGCGCTATAGAAGAACCCAATATTATATTATATTATTTCTAGTGTCATAAAGACTAATGCCTGATGTAATACGAGCAAACCATGTTGGAATCGTTTGATGCATGGAATGATAAAGTCCAGCAGTCCTTCCAATAGCAGCAGACAAAACTTCAAATCTTGATGATTCAATCTTTCTGTCAGTTACCAATGTAAGTATTTGTTTGAGGTCACTTGTTTTGGATATTTTGTCAACATTTAGATCGAAGAAGCTGTTTTCTGGCCTTGGAAGATAGAGTTTGTGTTTAATGTGAATGTTGGTTAGTTGGTAAAGTTTTTTGTACTCTTCAAATACAGTTGGTCCAACAGAGAATATTCCGGCAGCTGCTTCAGCAAATTTCAAGTGTCTGTTTCTAAAATCAGCTGGTGGAGAGGCATGGTTTATCAACACAATATCTGCAGCTTTGAAACAGCGTTTCCTCAATGCAGATGAGAAGAGGAATGATGTTGACGACTTTATGTGTTCAACGATATATTCAACGTTTTGTAGCGTTGAAAGAGTTAAGAAGTAGTTTTCCGGTGACAAAAGCCATTTGAAAGAAGGCTCATCATTGCCAAATGCGTCTTTGATGTCCTCATTCAGACATGGTGGTATGAGTTCAACTCCACAGTCAGCGGCATCTTTCTTTTCTTCTTCAGTTGCCTTCAAAACAACACAGCAGATCTTCTTTTGTCTGTTTTGTGCTGCAAGGCTTGCAAGTTGACAGTTGATAGCTGATACTGCGTCTCCAATACGGGACCACCTTTCAGCCAGGAATATGGAAGTCATTTTTGTTGTGTTTACCTGCATAAAATGAATTGTGTGAAAAATAAGTCAGTCATTACATCTCTCACTGTAAGTGAATATACAATAACAAATCTGTTTTCTCCATGGCAGGCAGATGTATTTTTCTTACATTTATCAGTCAGTATGATCTTTGCCCCAAAGACATGAATAAACTTCCATATTTAGACTATGCCATACAACAAATATTGTCGGATGTAAATAATATCATGCCCATTTAGAGCCAAGAGTTTTCTCTTGAAAGGCAATGGATATATATATATATATATATATATATATATATATATATATATATATATATATATATATATATATATATATATATATATATATATATATATATATATATATATATATATATATATATATATATATACAGAATAGATAGATATTGATATATAGATATATAGATATGTGTGTGTGAATAAATAACATTATATATCTGCATATATATGTGTGTGTTGTATCTGTGCCTGTGAAAATTGTAAGCCATTCTTACCCTTTTCACCTTTCTTTCATTTACAAAGGCAACTGCATTTAGTTTGTGCAAACAGCAGGGATGCACAGCACTGAGCTATGCTCACAATGGCTCTTAGTTTTGTGGAACTTTGGATTTTATTTTCCCCGCAGAAATAACGCAGGGATGGTGGCCACTTTGAATTTCAAATATCTGTATTTTACAGCATGGCGTTCTCATACCCGCTATTTTCACTGATAATCTATTCAATTTTCTGTAGAGGTCTGTTCTCTAAATCTGTAAATTCACTGGAACTGCCAAAACTATAACATAACAGGAATAACGTACCCCTTCCCAGCAGATAATAGACTCAAGCAAAGTTTGCACTCCACAATGTACTCAGCTTACCCTTGTACATTATATAATGCACAGTTTGCTTTCGACGAGCTAGCCCTGTGTACAGGTCTGAGTACAGGTCTGTTGCGTTATACGACAGGGTGGAGGCCATATAACGCCAGGAACACACAGACCTGTACACAGGGCCTCATAAGTGCCTATTTAAGTCAATATTACAGCGTTTTTCTTTTTTTTCAATGTTACAAATAATCCAGCTGAAGAGCACTACACTTGTGTAGCTGTCTTTTGTGTAGCGTGTATTGGCATGTATAGTGCGTCCTCGTAAATATGACCTTTAGTTCCGTGACCTCTAGGCCCGGCTCTAGCCATGCCTACTTCCTGCCCTGCCCTCGCTATGCTTACTGTACTTATATACAGTAAACACAGCGACGTCTGTACACGTGGCCAGAAGGCATGGCCAGAGGAATTGGCTAGAGGTCACGGAACTAAAGGTCGTATTTACATATGATCACATTCCCCATTGAGGGCGCACTATACATGCCAATACAAGCTACACAAAAGACAGCTACACAAATGTTGTGCTCTTCAGCTTTATTTGTAACATTGAAAAAGAAAGAAAAACGCTGTAATATTGACTTAAATAGGGACTTATGAGCCCCTGTGCCTGTACGCAGGGCCAGGTGCAGCCAACTGAGCTGTTTATGCAAAAAGGTGTTCGTGCTCAGTTTTGTGGTGGGCGGGCAAATTTCAAAACTAATCAGTGGGTGGGAAGAAAAAAATTGATATTTACTGTGGACGGGGAAGAAATTTCATTATTTTCACCAGGCAGGGAGAAAATTTTTGACAGTGGGTAACGGATAATATGTAGAGGGAGGGGGAATCCGTTGTTGATAGAACTTGAGGGGAGATGAAGCCCCTAACTTAGAGGGGAGCAATGTTCTGAGCTATACTGCCAGCTTCTCGCACGGTTTATGCAATGATCTTGGGTGCCTAGTGGGGAGAGGGCAGTGGGGAGCTTGAATTGTTGTGGGAAATGGGAAGCGGGCAGACCATAGATACTGGAGGGGAGTGCCAGTGGGCATCAAATTTCAGTGGGAGGGCAGATTTTCCGTGTATGCCAATGGGAGGGCAGTTACGAACAGCTCTACTTTCCCCGCAAAATTTTAGGTCAAGGTCAAAAGTAAGTAAAATCGGTATTTTAGTCTTCAAAACATCTTTTGTGATGATTTTGCGAAACTGATGAAATTTACCAGTTAGCGGCACCTGTAATGAGCGGGCCTTAAATATTGGGATTTTTGTTTCTCTAGTCACAAACTTTACAACATGATGACCCCGATTTCTATTTTTGATTTTGAAAGAAAATAGTTGACAATTTACTTGATTAAACCTTGAGCACAGGGCCTCATAAGTGCCTATTTAAGTCAATATTACAGCGTTTTCTTTCTTTTCAATGTTACAAATAATCCAGCTGAAGAGCACTACACTTGTGTAGCTGTCTTTTGTGTAGCGTGTATTGGCATGTATAGTGCGTCCTCGTAAATGTGACCTTTAGTTCCGTGACCTCTAGGCCCGGCTCTAGCCATGCCTACTTCCTGCCCTGACCTCGCTATATACTTATTTCCCATAGTACAGTAAACACAGCGACGTCTGTACACGTGGCCAGAAGGCATGGCCAGAGGAATTGGCTAGAGGTCACGGAACTAAAGGTCGTATTTACATATGATCACATTCCCCATTGAGGGCGCACTATACATGCCAATACAAGCTACACAAAAGACAGCTACACAAATGTTGTGCTCTTCAGCTTTATTTGTAACATTGAAAAAGAAAGAAAAACGCTGTAATATTGACTTAAATAGGGACTTATGAGCCCCTGTGCCTTGAGCAGAGAAATAGAGGCGCGAAATACCACCACTCAGGTTCTGTATGGCATGACCCTGAATGACCCCATTTTCAAACATGCCAACGCCGTGCCGCCGACAAACTCTGTATGCTATGACAACCGCTTTAAGACTCAACACAGTCGTTTGGAGAGCTATTCATCGCTGGGACTATTCGCCCCACAGACGAGTGTACAGAAGCGAGAAATACTGTATTTCTCGCTTCTGTACACTCGTCTATGGGGCAAATAGTCCAGCGCTGAATAGCTCTCCAAACGACTGTGGACTCAATGACCAGTAAATTGGCCTTAGCAGGTTCTCCTGGAAAACACGTATAACAGGCGTGCACCTTCCATGGCAAGAGAGATATTATGAGGTCGACAGAAACCCTATACAAGGAAGTACAGGTACACTGCATCACGGCTACTTTGCATCATATGGCCGGCCCCGGTCGTCGAGTTTGTACTTTTGTGCGTATTGTACTCACCTAGAGCTAGTCAATGTATCCTACCGGTATATTCCTCCAAGGAATTTGATTCTGTCTAAGTATTTTAAGGTACTCGCAATATTTAAGTTTCACAGAATAAAAATATCAAGGCAAATGCTCAGAAATAGCTGCCTATTCGTCAACATGAGCCCAAAAACGACACCGTCGCGTTTCTTCAACAACATCAGCCATTTTGTACTCAGCTACTTGGGTACTTGGGGGATTTCCCGGAAATGCGCCCTCTACCGTTCTGTGATAAAGTGAAAGAGTAACGGACAAAGTTTTATTCCATAATTGATAGACTTTATCAGTGTCTATCGCATAGTTGTATTTTTAATAGTCAAAATGCAAATTACTTCGACCAACGTCATCCTGTCAGATCGTTTCTGCAACCGCACAAAACGGAGAGGTAAAGTGTCTAACGTCTGACGAAAACGTATCATGATGAAAATATTGCCTTCTCTATGTTTGCTGTGCACTGGCCACATTTTGCCATTGCAGCTCAAATATTTAGAGCCATTCATTACTTGTACAATGCCGAATGAAAGGAAATGAGTCTTACTAAGTGAGTGCATTTCACAAAAATAAAACGCTTGTTAGCTTAAAACCTAACTTTTAAAAAGTACGTATGCGAGGAAGACATTAAAAAAACACGCCTTGCTACGAATACGTCACATGTCCAATACCTAATCATATGGTTGATACAAAATGACATCAGCGTTGTCTCTATACATAACGTGAGAGTAATACAGCTGCAAATACTCATATGACCTTTCTTGGCCTTAGATGAGGTAAACCATTAATGCACTTTGGAGTAATTGGTTTCAAGAATTTATAATATTTACTCTGCTAGTATACTATAGAAAAATATTTTAAACACCTAAAAATATTGAATTCATAGAAGAGCCTACGTAGACCAACAACACTGACTGCTTTAACTAGATCAGTAGGAATGGCATACGAATTGTATCTCCTTTTGTGGCATATTTGTACACAGGTGCAACACAATTGATCATCCTCAATGGCGCTTCTGCTTTCAGTGATGTCCAACGTCGATGCCACATCACAACTTCTCTCACATGTTACGATTCAGGCCCCATATCAGGTTTGATAAAGACCTAAGGCGCAGATCATTCGATTCACAGATAGTTGATATCAGCGGCATTTCAATATGCCAGTGTTAAAATTACAGAATGTTTTGAACAAAAAATCAAAATTTTGAAGGGAAAGCAAACATTTTCGAATAGTTCTCTCTCCACGAATAGCGAATTTTTGCAAGTGATGTCATTTGTCTTTTATCAATATGTAAAAATAAATGTTTGTCCGCATTTTCCGCAAGAACGACCGAAAATAAAACCTACTAGTGTTACAATGGATACTAAAATTCACACTAATTTTTGGTTAAGATTATAAGATGCGACAACAGCCATGCATGCAACAATTTTTTTTTCCAATTTTAATCATCATTGACCGATGTCGTGCACTGTCGGTCATATTTAGGAAGGCGCTTTAAAATAAATTCTTTGTTTGCCATCCGAGTCTGCACGTGCGGGTAGTTTTGCGAAGTCTCAAAAAACAGATACAGATCGTCTGCTCGAAAATACGGCGCGTCGCGCCCTTCCTTCGAATTCGTCCGCAATGACACACTCAGAGTGCCATCACGCAGCAGCAGACTTAGGCCTAAATGTCGCAAAAAGGCACATGTCGTACGATCGTTTCAATACAAATAAGACTACCTATTTTAAAAGGGTAGATCAGCTGCTGTACCTAAAGTCTACATGTGCACCTCCTATTGTTGCGGACTTGTGTACCGTACGATCGATCGATCGTTTCACGACAAGTTGATTTCTCCCTTCAAGTTGTTATGTCTGCTTAGGGGTACTACTCTTGCAGCAGCGTCGTAGATGACATGAAAACACCCTCTACGGGAACGTGAACTATGAAAGATGTCAGTCGCTATATTGTTGAATAATAGCGAATTAAACTTATTCAAGGCTTTAGAGAAAGAAAAGAGTTGATATGTTTTTCCTCGGTGATTCTACAAAGAATTATGTTGTGTTTAGTGCACTTTTGATTAGAGCAAAAGACACACGACTCACACAGTGTAGCCATTAACTAGAATTCTACTTTATTAACATAATCTCATAAGTAAACTACACGTCATTGGTTACTATTGGATACTAGAGATAGTGTCTCATCCTGGTGGCTTCAATCACTTAACACTTGTTAATGTATATAGGGTGAATATACTACATTCCTCCCCGCTAAGTTTATATGTCCGGTGAGAGTTCAGAGTTCATGACGTAGAGTTCATATGAGTTCAGTTAATTCCTAACTAAAATAAAATGCAATCTACTATGCCGAAATATGAGGCTTTGAGGTAGACTACTCGCTGCCTCAGTGATTGTTAGGGATTATTCTGCCCTTGTCACAGTACAATCACTTTTGTTTTGGAAACTACAAATCTAATCTATCTGGTGCTTTTCTATTCCGTACGGGATATCTTCTTTCCATTGGTTTAGGTGGTGATGACACAATGGTTGCTGGATCCTTATTAACAGTAGCATTTCCTGATGTTATGTTCGCTGGTGCTGTATTCAATACTGGCGCCGAAGTTGTAGTTGTTTCAGATGCATCTGTCATTTCCCTTGATGTTACTGGGTTGGCGGCTGCAGCAGAGGTAATGACCTCATCCTGGACATCCTTGTCCTGGTATGTTGCCATGGGAACTTGTGATCGATGGAGTTGATCGATGTGGCAACGTCTGACGTCATGCATCTGGAGATGTTTGAACTTTGTAGGATACTGGTCCAGTTTTCTCAGTGACTATTCCAGGTATCCATTTCTCATTTCCGCGATAATTTCTGACGGAAACTCTTTCTCCAATGTCAAGTTGACGATCATGTGCAGTCTGTCTGGTGGCTGCTTGATCTAGTTGTTTTTCTTGCACATCGCGGCGTAGATCTGGTTTCAGTAGATCTAGTCGTGTGCGCATTCTTCTACCAAAGAATAACATCGCTGGTGTTTCTCCAGTAGTAGAATGTGGTGTGTTTCTGTACGACATCAGGTATTTTGATAATTTCTTCTGCACTGTTCCTTTCTCTCCCTTCATGGCACGTAACGCTTTCTTGAAGGATTGTACAGATCGTTCTGCAAATCCATTTGTGGAAGGATGGTACGGCGCAGAGGTGATGTGTGTGATGCCGTTATTTTCATGAATGTTTCAAACTCATCTGAAACAAATTGTGGGCCGTTGTCGCTTACCAATACTTCTGGGATACCATATCTTGCAAAAATGGTGCGCAGTATTTCTATCGTCTTTTCAGCAGTAGTGGACGATGTAGGAATTACTTCTGGCCATTTTGAGTGTGCATCGGTGATCACTAGGTACGACTGTCCTTGGAATGGACCCGCGTAGTCTATGTGGATGCGTTGCCATGGCGATGTTGGCCATTCCCATGGGTGAAGTGGTGCGACCATTGGTATGCTCTGGTTTGTTGACATCCAGAACATTGTTTGGTTACTTGCTCGATAGCTTTATCGATGCCTGGCCACCATACATAGCTTCTTGCCAAGGCTTTCATTTTCACTACGCCTTGATAACCGCTGTGTAGTTCATCTAGAACTCTTTCTGCAGTTTGCTTGGTATGATGACTCTCATTCCCCACATTAGACATCCATTGAATACAGTTAACTCACTTCTACGGTTATAGAACGGAGTTAGATTCTGATCCTTGTGAGACCATCCATTCATAGTAGCTTCGTATACGCTGGCTAGAACAGGATCTCGGCGCGTCTCTTTTCGAACACGAGCGCTTGTAACAGGGAGACTGTCGAATTGCGAGATGTGTAGCACTTCGATCGCGTCTTCCTTCTCTTCAAAATTGGTGTCTAAGGGTAATCTCGATAAACCGTCTGCGTTGCAGTGTTTCTTGGTATTCTTGTATTGAATATCATAATCAAAACCGGCAAGATATATTGCGTATCGTTGCAATCTTGCTGCAGTTGTTGCTGGAATTCCTTTTTCTGGGTGGAATATCGATACCAGCGGTCGATGGTCTGTCAGTAGTGTGAATTTTCGAACATTCAGGTAGGTGTGAAATTTCTTAACTCCCCATACTATTGCAAGTGCTTCTTTCTCTATTTGAGAATAATTTTTCTCTGCCTTTGTTAGCGATCTTGATGCATAGGATATTGGTCTTTCTTGCCCATATTCCATTGTGTGGGAGACCACTGCTCCTCATCCATATGGTGAAGCATCGCACACAATTTTGATCGGCAGGTTAGGATCATAATGCGCTAGCACTTTCTCTGATGTGATGAGCTTCTTGGCTTTCTTGAAAGCTTTATCACAGTCATCAGTCCACTTCAACTTTCGATTTTTCTCCAACAGTCTGTTCAGTAGATGCAGTACTGTTGCTAGGTTTGGTAGAAATCCATGATAATAATTTATCAATCCCAGGAAGGAGCGAACTTGACTGACGTCCTTCGGTTCGGGTGCCTCGGTCACGGCTTTGACTTTCTCTTTCGTCATGTGGAGCCCATGTTTGTCGATGACATGTGAGCAGAACGTGGTTTCATCTTTGAAGAATTCGCATTTCTTCAAATTGACTTGTAGGCTATACTCTTGAACAATACTTCTTCAATATTGATGAAATGTTCGTCGTCATTTTCGCCTGTTATGATCATGTCATCAACGATGCACTTAGTGCGAGTAGCTCCTTGCAGTACTTGATCCATGGATCGCTGCCATATTGCAGGTGCAGAGGCGATACCGAACATTAATCTATTGTATTGGTACAACCCTTTTTGTGTTGATGGTAAGATACTTCTTTGAGTCTTCATCCATTTCCATCTGATGATAGGCTTGACATAAATCGATGCGTGTGAATTTCTTTCAACTTGCTAGGTCTGCAAAGATATCTTCAATACGTGGTAGTGGGTACTGATCTACCTTCAATACTGGGTTGACTGTCGTCTTAAAATCTCCACATATACGTACTGCACCTGATTTCTTGGGGCCTGGTACAATCGGCGTTGCCCAATCACTGTGTCTTACTTTTGACAAAATACCTTCACTTTCAAGTCGGTCCAACTCTTTTTCCACTTTCGGACGTAGAGAGTATGGCACTTGGCGGGCTTTCTGGAATTTGGGCGCGGCATTTTTCTCTATCAGTAGCTTTGCCTTGATTCCTTTCATAGCTCCGATGCCGTCTTTGAAAACTTGTGGGTATTTGTCTAGTATTGTTTTCAGCTTTTCATCAGTTGTTGTCTTCGTTGTCTTCTTTTCAATTTAACTGCTTTCACTGCTTGGCGGTTGATTTCTTTAATTTTCTTCCAATTTATCTGTATTTTGCATAACCAGCTTTTCCCATCAGTGGCTTGCTTTTTGTTTTGCAGATATACAGCTCTAATTTAGACTTCTGGTCTTCATATTCAACCGTGACATCCAAGATACCCATAATGCCTAGCTTGTGCCCTGTAATGGCTCTCATGTTTACCTCGGCATCTTTCAGCTTTGCTCCTTGAAATATTTGTCATAGTCATCTTTTGACAAGAGAGAGATTGGGGATCCGGTGTCTATTTCCATGTTAATGAGTTTTCCATTTACTCGTGGTGTTACTCTTGCAGGTTGACTGCCTTGTTTGTTTAAAGTCTTAACACTTGTGAGGCTTGAAACAAAGTCGCTGTCACTACTGTCTTCTTCTAAAGCATGCACCTTCTTGCTTTTGCTTTTCTGGAATTTCTTTTTGCTTTCTCCCTTCCCTTGTTTAGAACGGCAAGCACTTTGAATGTGTCCAGTTTTCTTACAGTTGTGACACTCAGCATCTTTGAATCTGCAGTCAGATGGCTTATGGCCTTTCTTACCGCACCGATAGCAAGGCTTTGTCTTCCCTTGGGGATTACTGACCTTATTGACTTTGAGGTCTTGCAAGCGGTTCTTCAAGTCGGGCTGCTTCTTATCAGCTGACTCCATGGAGATGGCAATTTGCATAGCCTTCTCGAAAGATATGTCATCTTCCTGCAGTAATCTCTTCTGAATAGAGAATGTACGTAGACCGCAAACCAACTTATCACGGAGGGCTTGGTCCAAAAAATGTACCAACTTGCAGGTTTTTGATAGTCTCCGCAGTTCACATGTGTATGCCTTAATGGATTCGCTTTCTTTTTGATTTCTATACCAAAATGTGAATCTTTCATGCACCAACAATGGCTTCTGTTCGTAGTGATTTTCAAGAATCTCAACAATTTCCTCGAATTGCTTGGATGTTGGCAATGCTGGAAATATCAAATTTTCTAACGTACCATACACCGTTGGTCCCAATAACGATAATAGACACGAAACTTTCCTGTCTTGTGGTACCTGATTGGCATTGAAATAGTGGGTGAGCCTCCTTGCATAAGCTGACCATGTTTCTAAACTGTCATCAAATGCATCTATGCGTCCCCAGCGTTCTGAAGATGGTCTTTCCATTTGGGCTGGTGTGGGAGCAGGAGAAATACTTCGACCCGGTGTTGATGGCTGATTGGTGACTACAGAGTTTTGTTCTGTATCACCCATGTAGACTACCAAGTAACTTTACTGACCTTTGTTCAACAGGGTGTGGCTCAAGTTCGACTCAAGGCAACTTTTTACCGTCTTCCAGTTGAAACTTTGCAGGACTTGGTTACTCAGAGGTCAACTTCACTCAGGCTGTGCAGGGTGTCTTCTTTCACACACTTGTGGATCAAAAGAGCATCCTCGTCGCCAATTATGTTGTGTTTTAGTGCACTTTTGATTAGAGCAAAAGACACACGACTCACACAGTGTAGCCATTAACTAGAATTCTACTTTATTAACATAATCTCATAAGTAAACTACACGTCATTGGTTACTATTGGATACTAGAGATAGTGTCTCATCCTGGTGGCTTCCATCACTTAACACTTGTTAATGTATATAGGGTGAATATACTACAAATTACAAGAAAGATCAGTACAAAACAATGACAACTTTTTCAGACGTGTTTTATAGATAGTAGGGAGAAATTTTTAATTTAACGAACACTTCCTTCCTTTTTTCAGCTTTAATCACTAACAATATGATTTGGCTTGTTTTCTTTCTTAGATTTTTCTAGCTAGCTCTTCTGTAACTTGTTTTTGCATTTCACGTCACCTGTGCAATTTGCTGCTCCTATATCGTTTTTAGTGAGCCCCGGCCTGCGTCATATTATAGGGGTTACATCAAATAAATATATAAATAAATATGTAAACATTTTCAATGCGTTCGTTTGATTGGTTTTGATAAAACTGTTTGTACAAAAGAGCAATGCCCCAAAACGTAAAGAAAACAACAGAATTCTGACTATAATGATATATGACAATATATAACAACAGTCAACAGCAACATGGAACACGGTACAGGATTTTGGAAAATGTCTTTGAGTGCTCTTTTTAGAGAGATATGAGAAACATAAGAAAGTAAAGAACAGTGGATTATTATAATCAGTTGTTGATGAGAACCAAATTTTAAAGCAATTTCAGTAATCATGGCGTCACAAAAAAATCACTCCTAAGCAAAAAGTCTATCTGGGAGAGCTTGAAAAAATCATTCAGGGCCTTCTCACTAGCATAGGTCACTCAGATCGAATAATCAAAAAATTCAACCATGGCAATCATTATCGCCTAACACTTCCCTTTAAACATCAGGGATAGCGTCATATTACTGTCGGAGACAAAAACAGTTTATGTGAACTTTATGTAGTAATATGATCATAGAGATCCTATGTGTGATTCATACAGTCATCAGACGCTGAAGAAACTTTGTACCAATTCTTATACACTTGAATCTCCCCGCCCGCCAAAATCTGTCTCCCTCTTTTTTCTATCGCATTCGTCGCAAGCCTTTTTAAAACCCTATTAAGTTTGATACACTTTTTTTAACATTCTACTTTCTCCCTGTCAGTGCTGCAATAAACCTTGTAAGTTCTTTGCAAATACACGATTGTTGTTGCTTACACAGAAGTCATACATAGCAACCTTGATCAGGAAACCCCATATCACAATTACCGACACTCATGGTCCTTCTGAGGTGAGAATTTTCCTGGTAACCCTCCCGGGTAACCCTCGAGCTTTCACTGATGATCACACTGACTTGGTCCAAGATAAAACCTGGTATGGAAGTATTTCACATCTACTGTCTTACAACCACTTGTTGGCTACCTCTTTCTGAAACCATTTGGCAATGCGCCCTCAACGGTCATTCTAGCCAGCGATGCTCAACAAGGCAGCCTGGTTGAGTATTTGCTCTTAAAAGCCAGGTTTCTTGAATAATTCATGTTCTTCTACACACACCTCCCATGTACATCTGAACCTTGCAAACTAATGAAATGATTAAAATTATGGAGTAAAAATTTGTGCACCCAGTAATGATTCAACATGAATTGGATAAACAAAGGACGACAGGGTGCATCTGAGAGACAATTAAAGTCGAGTGTAGTTGTTCTATCTCAAGTAAATCGAAATCAATGTGCATTTGATTTTGGTTCCCAAAACTACACAATATCTGACAATACTTGCAATTGAGGTGTATAAGAAAACATAAAAATATTTGTAGCTTAATGAATTGCCAGAAGTGTTTGATGTGAAATCAAAATACCCCCACTTGAAATCTTGATCGGTAAAATATCAATACTCTTTGATGTCATCCAAAATACGGTGGCCACATCACATAAACATAATGAAAGTAGTTTATAATCTTAATAACACCATGGTCCTTCTGAGGTGAGAATTTTCCTCGTAACCCTCCCGGGTAACCCTCGAGCTTTCAATTATGATCACACTGACTTGGTCCAAGATAAAACCTGGTATGGAAGTATTTCACATCTAATGTATTACAACCCCTTGTTGGCCAGCTCTTTCTAAAACCATTTGGCAATGCGCCCTCAACGGTCATTCTGGCCAGTTATGCTCAACGAGGCAGCCTGGTTGAGAAGCCAGGTTTCTGAATAATTCATGTTCTTCTACACACATTTCCCATGTACATCTGAACCCTTACAAACTAATGAAATGATTAACATTTTGGAGTAAGATTAGTACACCTAGTAATGATTCAACATGAATTGGATAAACAAAGGACGACAGGGTCTATCTGAGTGACAATTAAAGTCGAGGGTTGTTGTTCTATCCAAAGTAAATCGAAATCAATGTGCATTTGATTTTGGTTTTCATTCACAACTCAATACTATCTGATAATGCTTGTAATTGAGGTGTATTCGAACACATAAATATATTTGTGGCTCGATGAATTGCCAGAAGTGTTTACTGTGAAATCTTGATCAGTAAAATATCAATACTCTTTGATGTCATCCAAAATACGGTGGTCACATCTCAATACACATAATGAAAGTAGTTTATAATGTTAATAACACCATTTTTCTTCATAAAGCTGATGAACGTTGCTTCTTGCGTCTAAAGTGACAACTGACAGAAAATAGGCCTAGACAAGCAAGGAAGGGTACCAGATGCCACAAATAACAAATACGTAGTTTCTTCCTGGCAAGTAAGTCACATTTTGTACAAGGACAGCAACAGGGTCTGAATCCTGGAAATATATGTTGCAGAGTGAATACCAATTGCATAATTCTTGAAAAAGAATTTTGTGAAGGATGATATACCTGCTTGTTTAGACTCTGACAGTAGTGTTTCGCATCAGTCGCCTAGTGGAGAGGCAACAGACAGAACCGCTCGGCTAAATCCCAACTCTCAAAACAGAGTGGTTCAATAGCCGACTAAGTTGTTACATTTTTCTGACTGCGACCGCGCTCCACACGTTGTAGAGTTTGTGAAGCACTCACGCACGTACACTCACTATCACACATCACACACACACACAAACTTTATCGAAGCAAAGGGCGAATGACAGTCTCTGGGACAATTCTGTTCACCAGAAGAGCTATCAACCCGGGTAGAACAATATTGCATAAGATGCAGTCATGCAATGATTCTTACTCATAACTTGGGCACAACATTGCAAATTTTGAATAAAATTTTAAAGATGGTTAGTAAATGTGGTGTAATATTTAACAAATTCCTTACATTTTGGGAAATTGTACCGATCCAATTATCCCAATTTAGTTCCAATCGTGTTAAAACTGGGATCGAATATATGCATGGTCACCCATTTCATTCAGTATCTTTCAACATGTCAAACAATATGAGTAGTATCTCATGAATATCAATTTTTGATTTTGTCAATTCACTATGCATTGCGGTCTATGATGAAACTATGAATATTTTTTTCAGTAAAAAATTGATAAATCTGTGCATTTATGTATGCTTGATTATTTAGATTATTGTTTTTGATTAGACTAGAGTGGTTACAAGTCCATGGTTGTGCAAGAAATTTGATTTTGGAATTTCACTGAAATGTTGATTCACTATGCATTGCTATGTTGAAACTATGAACAATTTTTTTCAGTACAAAATCAGATAAATCTGTGCATTTATGTATGATTGATTATTTAGATTATTGTTCTTGATTAGACTAGAGTGGTTACAAGTCCATGGTTGTGCGAGAAATTTATTTTGCAATTTCACTGAAATGTTGATTCACTATGCATGGCGGTCTATAATGTGTACGTATTTGTTGGTGATTTCCTATTCAGGAACTATCACATGAACTATCAAAGTTTTGGCCTTAAAATTAGCTTCTGTCAAAAGTGACCCTCCCTCCAAGATAGGTTTATAAAAAGTGACCCTCCCCTTGAGTTGTTTTCTAAAAAGTGACCCTTCACCAATTCCCCTGGCCCACCCCCTATAATTACTGAATGCTCCCTTACAACGATGGACGATACTAGATTTTCCAAATCGCTGGCAAAATTCAATATATATCGGAGATTTCATCACTAATAGATCTCAGTTCGACCCCAACTTCGAAAAATAGAGGATAAATATTTTCCGATACACCCCTTTCGCTCAAACTTTCCTCAAGGAAACTTTAAAAGGTACGGCTAGTTTTCAATCGGGTTCGAACCAACAACATACAGCATCAGTCGCCTAGCGGAGAGGCCATAGAGAGAACCGCTCAGATAAATCTCCACTCCCAAAAAAGAGTGGTTCAATAGCCGCTAAGTTGTTACATTTTTCTGACTGAGACCGCTCCACACGATGTAGAGTTCGTGAAGCACTCACTCACGCATGCTCACTATCATACATCGCACCACAGAGAAACATAGATAGAGTGGTAACGGCTATTGTTTAAGGCGTGAAGCGGTTACGTAAGCAATCCATGTTTGCCTCGCCTCACGAAGCTCTTGGCTCTCTTTTCCGAAGAGTACCGACTATGCACCCTCCGGTAATTTTCGGATTTTCACCAATTGTTAAGCGAAAGTATGTTCGACAAATTTTGTGTTGTTGTTGTTGTGTGGTGCTGATCGGAATTGATGTGCTGGCGAAAACGGGAGTGTTTTGAGCTTCAGGAAAGTAAGTTTTACCGTTTTTAAATCCCTCTCATATTTTTATGAATATAATGAGTGTCTTTGAACCAAATTTGAAAGTCTTTTATCGATACTGTCTGGTTTTACTCAATGGTTACGGTCAGTCATACTGTCTTTTACACGTGCGTCAAGGAAGGACATGTTTATGAAACTGCTGGCGTGTTATGTTTGATTGGCGTGAAGCAGTGTTTCTGGCCTGAGAGCTCAGAAAGTAACTATGGTTGCTACGCGACTGGCAGTACGATGTCATTTTTCGCATAATCTCGTGTAATTATCAACCACAATACAAACAAAGCCTCCAAAAAGTTTAACACCTTTGAGGCTCATTTTAATATAAAAAGCCAATAGTCTACCGAGACAACCATGGAACAAAAGGCATGCGCAAGTGTTGCCACTCTGCCTATGTTCTCTGTGATCGCACATACACACTTCATCGAAGCGAAGAAAGAAACGAATTTCACCGCTTTAACTGGGCGAACGATAACCTCGGGGACAATTCTGTCCACCAGCAGAGTACCAACCCAGGGTAGAAAATACGGCTAGTTTTCAATCGGGTTCGAACCCACAACATACGGCATCAGTCGCCTAGCGGAGAGGCCACAGAGAGACCGCTCGGCACAGAGTTGGCCATTTTTCATGAATTTTGTTTGCTGCAAGATACTATTTATATTGTTTGACATGTTGAAAGATACTGAATGAATGGGTGACCATGTATGTATTCGACCCCAGTTGTAGACAAATTAAGTGAAACCATCGTGAAAATGAATTAGTGGTCATGACCATTAATTCATTTTCGCCATAGTTTCATGTATCATGTCTAAAATCGGGGTAGAATGTATGCATGGTCACCCAACCATTCAGTATCTTTCAACATGTCAAACAATATAAATAGTATCTTGCATCAAACAAAATTCATGAAAAATGGCCCGCAACCTTAAAGATCTGGCCAAGCTCAACTTACATGCAAACACACGAAATCAGTCGATCATTCCGTATCATTCACAAATGAAAAATTAATTTTAAGCGACTGATGACGAAAACTCTGTTTTAGAAACGTAGCGTTGAAGGATCGCAGAGTTACTTGGTGTCTCAAATCTTGTTCGGGGTCTATACAAGCACAGTGACTGCCTCAACGGAATCATACATAAAAACGCAAACAACAAAGATATGAAAGATGTGTGGAGATTTTTTCCATTATTACACATCTTAGTTCAAATTGGTAAGGTTGGTGTCAGTCTGGGCGAAAGTAATACTTGATGTCAGAAATATCGCCGTCATAACTCTCCGTGACATCTTACGAACGCGTTGAACTGTTCAGAGTACTCCTCCAGCTGCAAGCGACAATCGTCTGTATCGCCGATGACGTCACGCACGCCTCTCCCATGAGCCCTTTCGCGCCATGATTTTCCATGCTAATTATCACAAATGTCGTCTACTTCAACTTCTCTTTCGTCGCGCCCTAGTCGTCAGCGTGTACAATTATGTTGCAAATTGGAGCTGCATTTTATTCAAGGTTTATTTTAAAAAGAAAAGATGAATTTCGCTGGATTTAGGTTTCCCTTTAATGCCACCACTCCCGCATATTTGCAGGATTTCCCCTTTTTCTTACCTCATTTACATATTTTTGACACTGACATGTTCATTTGAACGTCATATCTCAACCCTTGGTCTACCTGTACACCAAATACTGTGATGGTAGGTGGGGCAGTTTGGGAGTTTTTGCGTGTGGCGGACATATACATCTGCATATACATACATACATACATACATACATACATACATACATACATACAGACGCTAATGACTCACCATATAAGCTCTTTTTGGTATTTATATACATACCTAATATGAGCTAAAAGCAGCTTTAGCTTCATGAATCTTGTTAATGACAATAATGGTGGAACGTATGCGACATATGAAATGCAAAAAAGCGACCCCCCCCTTCAAATTAATTTCTAAAATTTGACTCCCCCATTCATCAATCGTAAAACGTGATCCCCCATAAAAAAACAAACATTTTGCTTTGATCCATTAACCCTTTGCACGGCTGTAAATTAGTAAGTTTGCCTCCCTTTGTTTGCACATACCACCATATCAGAACTCTCAAACTCTCTTTTTTAGAATGGCAATACCAGTGCAACTGTTATTATACCTATAAACCAGTCTTTCATCCAGCATTGAAGTTCCCGAATTTAGATTCTCTTGCTGGTAGTATTTGTTGCCACAATTGACAGTCTGGCGTGGGGGGGGGGGGGGTGGGGGGTGTTACTAGAACTTTGCACTGCCAACCTACATTTGTGTTCTGAAAAAAGATTAAAACTGACGAGCACGCAAAAGACATCACTAGTGCTAGTAATTTCTAGAACGTTCTCAGAAGAAAATTATAATTTCTTTTCAAACTGCTCTATTTTGCACCAAGCTTTTCTTTACACACTCCTATTAGGGTTTTGTGATTGAAACTTGTCAAAGATTTAAAATTGTAGCCAGTAGAATAAAAAAAATAACAAAAAACAAGTCATTAACAATGACATAGTCCCCACTTGTAATAGGAGTATTAGTCTTGATGGGGCAAGGGAAATGTGGTCATCAAGAAGTATCACTGGAGTGTATATGTTGAGATCTATGGGCACATAGGTCTATGTCGTTGTTCGCAATTTGAAACACATGAGGCATGTCTAAGTTATGGTTCTAAATCGGAAAAAAAAGATCAGACTGTAGCTGTATTGGCCAACCAAGAATACATATGCGCATAATAAATGAGGTACAATATGTGACATCTTAAGGTCTAATGTCCTATCAAAATTGAAGGTATAGAACTTGTGGTTACTGAGTTATGAATATATATGTATAATCAGGGTCAAAGGTCATCAAGGTCACATGACATTTTGAAAAAAAAGTATGCCAATTAATCCCTATATGCCAAAAATCAGACCTCTAACTCTATTCACTTGCGCTCAGAATTAGATATGTGCATAATTAATGAGGTAAAGCGTGTGTTGTCATAAGGTCTCCCATCCTACTAAATATAAAGGACATAGCACTTGTGGTTACTTATTTATTGACATAAACGTATATTTTAGGTAAAAGGTCATTGAGGTCACATGACATTTTGTCAACAAAATTATATCCTATAGTTATCCCTATATACCAAAAAACAGACATCCAGCTCTATTGGCTTGCTTAGAATTAGATATGCACATAATTAATGAGGTAAAGTATATGGCGTCATATGGTCTTCCATCATACCAAATATGAAGGGTGTAGCACTTGTGGTCATGACGGGATGCTCGCATCTAAAAAACAGTACACTTTTTGGGGCTCTTTCTGCACTGATAATATGCAATCTAACGTAGTTATATCAGATATAATCAGACATTACATAACGCTTAGTCAACAACTTCAGATACCAATAGCTTGGCCGGTACTACTTTATGCCAAGGTATTGTACAGTGAAGCAGCACAAACTCAATCTCGTGTAAACCTTGACAACAGTATTATCATTTCAGGACATCGGAATTTGTTCCTACTTTTATTAATTTGAACTAACATATGGCTTGTAGTATATTTATAGGTCCTAATCTGTGAAAATTAGGGTACAATGTTCAAAGAAGTTCAAGGCGAACAATTATCTGTATGAGTGAAGTGTGTAAGGTAAAATCTCTTCCCCGCACACTGGCTTTAATCGCTATCTCTAATCACATTTTGCAAACAGCTTACGAGATGGCAAATAACTTTAATTAGAAGCTCCATACCCGTTGAAAAGCCCATTTGCCGGGGTGAATATGCCTTGAAAGTGCACTGTTACTTAGATGGGACGTCCCGTCATGTTACTGAGTTAAGGACAAATATGTATATTTGAGGTCAAAGGTCACCGAGGTCACGTGACATTTTGTTAAAATGTCTGAGATATGTGTGAATGGATGGACTCACGGATGGATGAACGGATGGACATGACCTAATCTATAAGCCCCCTGGACTTCATCCATGGGGACTAAAAACTGTGTCACTGCATCCTTTTTGCAATATGAATACGATGAGAGACTAAATTTTTATTTTTCGTGGCCTTATACATGGGAGTCTATGGAGAACTGACTTACACACGGGAGTCTATGGAGAACTGCCTTATACATGGGAGTCTATGGATGTGTAAACTAAAAAGTCCTCTTACACGGCCAAATTTGAGTGCATTGTGAAACAAATCAATGTGCATATGTATGACGCAAGGAGTAATCCTTGTACCAAGTTTGAATGAAATCGCTCAAGGCATCTCTGAGATACCTGCGTGAACGGATGGACGGACAGACGGACGCACACACGCACGCACGGACATGACCAAACCTATAAGTCCCCCGGACGGTGTCCATGGGGACTAATAAAGCATTTTTTTACACATGGTATAAAGGTAAATGAGACACATGAGTGATTATTAAAATACATATATTATGTATAAAACTGACATACTCAGGATGGAACGCATCACACTGCAGTTGAATGACTTCACACACTCAAATGTGCTGCATTTGCTCTGCACCACCAAGTGCAATACTTTCTTTTTTCTTCTTTTTTTGCTATGTGATTCCAAAACACATGCACGCGAAGTTGTCTTTATATCAATTTTTTTTCCGTATGGTGCAGAAGGAGGTATGACTAAACACAGATAAATCACCCTGAAAGTTCTAAAAAGCTTGAATTCAAAACACAAGACTTGATAGATCCACAAAACTTATTTCATTGATGTTCAGTGTCCTCTCTATATGGATATAACATAAATCTAGATAATGGTCACATGGAACAAGTAACTTGCATAATACAGATACACAGTAGTCTTGGTTACCCAGACTACACTTGGGGGCTGGGTAACCAAGACTACACATACAGGCAACTGCATCATGATGGCTATAATACAACAAGGAAAGGGTAATGCATGCAATCCATAAACTCCATTACAAACAAATAAGTCAAACCTACATTTCCCAGAGATCAGAGTTTCATATATCCTTTGTGTTTTGCAGTTGGCAAAGATACACCACAAGTGCATTTAATGTATTCATCAGTAATGGTAAAATGTAATTATACATCATAACAACCTACTCTGACTTATAGATGTCAAATGCAAATTGAAAAAAAAACATTAAAAATTTTACAAAACTTGCCAGATGCAACATTAAAATTGAAGAAAACAATCAACATGCTTTAAGCTATTCACCACTTTTAGTCGCTTGCTTAATTTTAAATACAGCACAAAATGTTGGACTTTCTGAACTCAATAAAACAAATCATTCTTAGGCTAACTTTAGGCTCTGTATAAAATGCAGCAAAAACATCTTACTTGTTTGCACACCTGAAGGAACCATAATTTCTCACTGGGTGCTCTAGCTAAACTTGAATGCCTATTTGCATAAGTATTTACAGCTGGTATATTTGGCACACCAAAGTGGTAATTACCCACAAACTTAGCTGAGCAGTTTGCTACATGCCCAGGCATTTACCTAAACTAGGGTCTGTTTTATTGTCTGGAGACTGATAAGGAATCCATCAAACCCAGCAGGCAGCTCCTCCACAGTGTAAACTGACATGCCTATACTGGAAAATTTTGAAAGGGGCAACAAAATATTGTACAGAGTCAAACATGATCTGTTGTAGTCATTCTGTGTCCTGTCTTTCCTTTTGTTTCATTATCAGTCTTCAGACAATATAACCAACTTGTCCTGATTCAGATAAATGCCAGGGCATACAGCAAACTGCTCAGCTATGGTAATTACCTAATTTGGTGTGATAAATATATACCTGCATCAATTGTAGCAATTATGCATAGCAAATACCAGTTACAGTAATGGCTGACTCAGCCTCTCAACCTGAATGGGCATGATAATATTTTTTCTCCATAATAATAATGATTCAAAATTACCCAGTCAATTTATAATAAATTTGTAGTTCAAATGATTTTTTCCCGTTTCATTTTGATTTTAATATCATTTTTCCAATGCCCATTAGTACCATGTACATATATAGTTGGTTTTGAAACATCAAGACTAAACTTTTAATACTATTGTTTGTTTTCTTTCATAGTTTGAAAGATGTCACTGTAGATAGCAAACTTAAAACAAATATCAGTTATGGCCGAAACAGCCTCTCAATTGAATTAGGGCATGATGATATTTTTTATCCCAAAAGATGACAATTCACAATTACCTAGTCCATTACGGGAAAGCTCCATTAACTTAGGAATACCCCAATTCCCTACTAGGTCATCAGAGGATTTATTTCACAGACCTGCCTTTCCTACAATGGCACCAGCTGGATAAGGTAAACATAACAATGGAACATTCACACCTTGGGGGTCTTCGTTTGTCACCCGAGTTAGTCAGGCAAGGACCCGGGTTAGTCAGGCAAGGACCCGGGTTTCATGTACCATGCAAGTTAATGAAGTCTTTCCCTAATGCAAATTTCAAGTATATCATGACTTTGCAGTTCAAATTATTTTTAACAGGTACATTTTGATTTTAATATCATTTTTCAAACGCCCATTAGTACTTTGTATATGGATAGTTGGTTTTGAAACACCAAAATTGAACTTTAATACCATCGTTTGTTGTCATAGTTTTAAAGATGTCAATGTCAATAAAAAACATTTAATCAAAATTAATTTTGGTAAAAAAAGGAGTTTGAATTCTATCAGTTGTTTACATTTCTGACTCGCTGAATTAGCAGTTTGAAGTATGTACGTAGTGGTCTTAAACTGTGCAAAAGACAGCATAAGAAATATTATCAATGACTTGTTATTTGTCAATTTCTTTTCAAAACCTGATTTACAAGTAAATACAAAGATAAATATTACGAAATCACACACTGAAATTTACACATGATAATTTCATCTCAATGTTTTAGATTTTACAGAATAGAACTTTTTGATTTATAAAAATATTCAAAGAACATCTTTTCATAATCATTAAGAATGAAAATCAGAAATGTTTTACAAATTATTAGTAAAATAGTCATTACACACACAAACACACACACAAACACACACACACACACACACACACACACACATATATATATATATATATATATATATATATATATATATATATGTGTGTGTGTGTGTTAGTGTGAAATGTAATGACTATTCATATATATATATATACATATACATACATACATACATATATATATATATATATATATATATATATATATATAATATATATATATATATATATATATATATATATATATATATTTATATATTATATATATAAAGAGAGCGGAGAGAGAGAGAGGGATCACCGTTTATCTAGAAATAACCCTCACTTTGGAGTTACTTGGACATGGATTACGTTTTTACATACAGAAACCATGATATACGGCAATATAAGAAAATCTACGCCCTATAACAGTAAACTCTATTATGAACAATTTGAGTTTACAAATTGCTAACACTGTACCCATTTCATACAAAAATAATCCTGATATTAGTAAAAATGGATATACACAATAACAATCCAGTTGGGATACTGGAGTGTGATGGATTTATTAATAACAAAAGAAATGTACGTTGAACCTATAAAAGGGATTTAATGACCTGACACATTTCTGAAAATTTTCCCTCCCATCAAACCAGCAATGCTATAAAAGTTAGACTTTGAAACAGAATACACACAAGCTATTACGGTGGCTTTCAAAAATGCCAAAGGCCCATTTAAGATCAATATGTTTTCTCCATGTACTGGTCACTATATGCCACAGTTGTTTACAGAAAGAGAACATACAAAGGTGTCCCTTGAAAAAATTTCAGTCAAAACTACGTCACTAAAAAAATGTTGCAAACAATTGCACTTGGAAGTATGGAACCCTTTGGGCAAACAAATTTCAAATAAAAAATGAATGGGACAGGCGTAATGTAAAGAATGCATGACTATTAGCTGTTTGTTTTGTGAGACAGTGATCAACTGTTGAGCTCCCACAAAACACAAACCATGCCACCAGATTTTTAATTATTTACAAGCAAATTGCTGGTGCCGCAGTCATGGGTCACAAATGAAGGCTTTCAATTGGTAAACGTTTGTGCAAAGCCTGTCCTTGCCAATCCCGGTGACTGGTATATAAGTGTGCTGTTCAAATGACTATCCAAACTTGATTGGTAAGGGCTATGTCCTCCAGACATCTAAGCACGTATCCCAAGTACAATCATTATCCATTACTATGAGTTGTGGCTGGGATGCAGTACATTGTGATTCTATTGTACATTCCTACAACTGGGCTCCAACGATTTCATCTTTCATTGACCTGTTCCGTTGTCTTATCATTTTCATACAATTCAGATTCTTTGCAAGGTTTTCCATAAGGTGGTGCCTTCACAATTTCCCCTTCTAACCTGAGACTAAGACTTTCCCCTCTGTCTGTCCAAGTTTCAATCTCATCAACAAACTCAGAAATGAAATCAACTTGGAATGGGTTACCGTGGAGAATTACTCTTTCAATTTGTGGATTATCTTTGATCCCTTTCAACAGAGTTCTTGTTGCACCTGACCTGAACTCTCCTTTCAGCTTCAAGAAGACTCTTTTTTTGACTCAGGGGCTGGATACTCAGCAAATGCCTCACCTAACCTTTTCAGGAAGCTGGGATAGAATGTCTTCAGATTAATTTTACAGAATTCAGTTGGCTACACTTGATAAAATCAACAATGAGCAACTGATGAGCAACTGACAAGCAGATGAATGTGAACTTGAGTTTCTGCAATGACGAACTGTCAGAGAGGGCATCCAGGAGAGTTTCAACTTGACTGCTGGACTGAGAATGCTCAGCTGCACTTGGTGATAAAGTTGTCAAGGACAGGGTAAACTTGGACAGTTTGCGCAATCTGACGATATCAGACAGTATTTTCATTCCATCTGCACTGATTTGACCTGATCCGTTGAAGAGACCAGACACAGACAGAGAAACCAGCTCAGGATGGTTCAAAATGGCTAATTTCAGTTCATCAGAGTTAGGACAATCATTGAAGAAACAATCTGTCAAGATAAGAGACTTCAATGTTCTGTTTTCCTTCAGAGCTTCTGCAAAGGCTTTCACAAAGTTTCCAACTGCCTGCCTCTTCGGACAGATTTCCTGCCCATGATCACCTGCAGCTTTGCTCTGCCGAGCTACTTTGCAGCTTTGGGGGCACTGCTTCACAAAGACTGCAAATAATCTCAGAGCTTCAAGTTTTTTAGTTTCCAGTACTTTAGGAATGGTCAATATAGCTTCCTCTTCCATGCTGTCAAGATAGACTTCAATACTCAAATTCTTCACACTTCTATTCAGAGCTACAGCTTTCATTATCCGGCTACACCTATCAAAAGACAGTGAGGTCAAGCAGAGATCTAGTTCCTCCAGCCATTTGCAGTTCTGCAGTGCTTCACTGAATCTTTGCAGCCCACAGCCCCCAACTTCTTCAAAATTTGAAAGCAGTAGGGACTGAATGACTCCATTGCATTTATTCTTTCTACAATGATCAGATTCAAGCATGTAGGACAGCGCCACCAAAGTGTGGTCGGCTAGATCCTGCCGGAAGACATTCAAAAACACTCGCTTTTGTTCAGACAGACTACTTACAATAGAATGTGTGTAGTTGTGAGGAGATTTACTCTGTGCAAGACATCTGCACACTAGCAGGATGCATCTGTAGGCACATTCTCTCGGAGCATTTTCATTCTCCATCAATGCTTTGTATTGCCGACCAAATGCATCAAAGAATGGGGCTGCTTGATCTCCAAGCACACCTGCAAGGAAAACGCAGACATTTCCATGCTTTGTCGGCTTTCCTGTGATTTCCCGCAAGACCAACACTCATCATATGTACTATTCTTGTTGACTTCCTTGACATACATGGCGGCCAACAGTTGCTGAAACATGCTATGAGTGAAGGAATAAATGAGGCCTTCTTTGGAATGTCTAACAATTGTCACCAAAAACCCAGACCAACTACATCACAAACAGTAACATTGTCCTCAATTTCTCTTCATCTACCTCACATGTAATTTCCTTCTCCGTAAAAGTCAGCTTGCCTCTCTTATACCTTTCCAAGCAAGGGAATAGTTGACAAAACATCTCTGTTTGAGTTGTGTTTTAGAGATGGTGTGAGTTTTACTGTATTTTGTTAACGATGAATGAAAGATTTTCTCGAAAAGTTCAGTTTCGGAAGCAAGCTTAAATTTGTCTTCATCATATTTCCAATGCACACACATAAGAAGGCAAAATAGGGGACTGGACATGATGCAACGCAACTTGCAGTTTGACTGCAGCAGCTCTTGTAGCCTTTTACCTTGCCCTTGATCTTTTTGGAAGAATAATCTAATGTACTCACTCACATCTTCTCCAACAAAGGTACACACTCCATAATATTTCCGACATTTTATGACTGGAAGATTTTGGGCTGTGAATATGGCATGTGTTTTGACAAGGTACTCAAGGTTGATGAACTTACTGAGACCATGGTTTGTGCTTGGCACCTCATCTAAAGCATCAACTATGAAACAAACCTTCTCCTGGTTTTCCTGAATCCAATGCTCTAAATCTACTCTTCCGATACCAATGATTTCAGCCCATGGAAGCAACTGATCAAACACAGCATCTATAATTGACATCCCACTACTAATTCGTTTACCCTCTAAATAGAACAAAAGGTCAAATTTACTCAACTTATTACACTTACTTTCTGTTTCTGTCTGCTTGTCAAACTTTTTACTCCAGGTGTACACAATATGCTGACAGAAATTGTTTTTCCCTGACCAGACCCACCATAAATGACAATTCTCTGATCTGTACTGAGATCTAACTGATCCTGTGGGATGTCAGCCTGTTTGTGTAAGGCTTTGTTTACATCTCTAAATCTCAACGGAACATAGACATTCATCTCTAACTCAAACTTCTGGTACAATGTCACTGCGGTGTATTCTCAAACCATATGCTGTACACTTCTTCAAGATGTCGTCTACAAACTTTTGAAATGCATGATGGTATGCCATCTTCTCGTGAAGTTGAAGAGTGGACAGTCTTTGATGATCTAGTGATACCAGGCCCAGGTTCTAACTCCTGGATACTTGTCACTGTTCTCTCCTTTAAAGTGACTGGTTGCTGGGACTCCGGATCTCCTACTTTTGATGGTGAATATGTATGAACTGTTGGATGAAATGAAGCACATCCTGTATTGACTTTAATTGTGACAATTACATCAAGGGTCAAAGTGAGGGGCATTTACTACAAATAGTAAAATAAATATTCAAAATACCATCAATGACACCGAGCTCACGTTTATTTCGATGTGGCAGAACAGAGAGAGTATATTTAACTAAGTTTACCCCTTGAAAAATGCATACCAAGTTTCAAAGCAATCAGCCGAGCGATTTCAGAGAAAATGATATTTTGACCAAAAATGGGAAAATTTCCCGTAAAATACAAATATGAAAATTTCACCACAATTCGAAGAGGCTCCACTAAGTACCGCGGGTATGCCTCTAGGTACATGCACACCAAGTTTCAATGCAATCAGAAAAGTTAATAGAGAGAAAATGATTTTTGGACCAAAAATGGGAAAAATACCATCAGGGACAGTGTGCTCATATTTGGTTTGAATTGGTCCATCAAGAAATGTTTCAACCAGAAAAACAAGAACGACAAAAGTAAATAAGGTCTGAAACTTTAGGTGCTGGAGGTCAACTTTAGGAACAGACTTAGCAGAGGAATGTTTCAACACAGTCCTTAATGGTTTCAGCAGGTTCTGCCAATATGTATCAGTTCATGAACAATGACAGGAGGACTCAAGGTCAGTGGAGTAGCCTGTTTCAGTCACTGCCACCACTCCTACACATAATAGGTACACTACATAGGTTAAAGGTCATAAACCTCTGACTCAGATGTGTAGGCTGTTTCAGTTAATACCATAACTCCCGCACATTTGCAGGATCCCTTTTCTTACCTCATTTGCATATTTTTGATACTGACATGTTCATTTGAACAACGTCACATCTAAACCCCTGGGTCGACCTGTACACCAAATACTAAGATGGTTGGTGCGGCTGTTTTGGAGCTTTTGCGTGAGACGGACCTACATCCACACATACATACATACATACATACAGACGCCACCATTTGAGCTCTTTTTTCTGTATTATACACATACCAAATATGAGATAAAAATTGCTCCAAAAATGCAAATATGAAAATTTCACCACAACTTGAACAAATTTGACAGAGGCCAACTCCATTATCATGTGTACCAAATTTCAAGGCAATGGAACGAGTGCTTCAGAGGAGATGATTTTTTTACCAAAACCTGGGAAAAATTGCCCAAAAATACAACTGTCATAATTACACCACAATTTGAACAAATGTAACTTAAGTCATCATAAACAACTTGCATACCAAGTTTCAACCCAATATGGTCTGTGATTACAGAGTTTTAGCAATTTGAAAGACTTTCCCTTTTTTACTTCTTTTGCATTAATTATGACACTGACATGTTCTTGAACAAATACATATCTCCACCCCTGGGTACACCTGTACACCAAATACTAAGGGTAGGTGCTGCATGCGGTTTAGGAGTTTTTGA
Source organism: Ptychodera flava (assembly GCF_041260155.1). Classification (NCBI taxonomy): domain Eukaryota; kingdom Metazoa; phylum Hemichordata; class Enteropneusta; family Ptychoderidae; genus Ptychodera; species Ptychodera flava. The sequence continues at coordinate 6,688,247 of NW_027248277.1, forward strand.
TGTGGACAGATATACATCTGCATATACTTACATACAGACATACAGAAGCTGCCGTCCTACCATATGAGCTCTCTTTGGTATATATACATATACCAAAGTGAGCTAAAAATCTACGATACAACATAATTTTGCAACATTTTTAGGAAATCTGAATGACATTCTCCATTGAGACCTATAAACTTTACGTAAAAGCACAACGATCAGTGTCTGAGAAGGAGCAATATTACTGAACGATGTTTGCATGATGGACAACATCAGTCACTGGAGATGAAGCAAAAACCAACTTTAATAGAAAACTGAAGATATTATTATATGAACAAAGCTACATAAATTATACCTGGGGTATCCATAGCAAAATTCAAGCAAGCAGACTGGTAATTCCTGAGGTTTCGTTTTTTACTGTTTTTTGTTTAACATATTTTTTCCACTTCAACAAGATCATATTTCAACCTGTTATAAATCCAAAAAATACTTTGGTGATACACAAGTTGTCCTCGTTAAATTATTGGACTCTGTATGAATATTTCCTGACAAATTTTGCATTTGAGAAAGAAACAAAGAATAGACACTCAGCACTTGCACAGTTATGATCAATTTATGAATACATAAACAAAAGAAATAGATACTTGCAGCATTGCATAAAGAATACTTACCATACTGGCTGGCAGATTGACTTCCTTCAAAAGTAAACTCAAGACCTTTGGGATAGGATGAATAAAAGTATTTGTGAAACTGAATGTTTTACATTCTGAAAACATGTACATGTATGTCAAAGTACATTTGTTGCATGTGGTACAATGTAGCAACACTTGCATACTATACACTGATGTTACGTTATCTTTTCTATTTCAAGAAATACTTCTATTTAAACAACATATTCACACCATACCAAGCTAAAATTTAAAGACAAAGTGCTGTGAGACTTTTCAGTATTTTTGTTTGCTGTGTAAGGTTACAATCTAACAGCTTCTATGTGTGAACTCAGGGTGCAGTTACTGTATTGTTATTGAAACCGGAATTTCTGTTCCTCATTTATATTAAAAAACATGCCAGTATGTAAGTTGTGTTGCAATGCATAAGACTTAGTACTTACATATAAAAATGCTTGTATCTTTGTATAGAAGGATGCTTTTCAAGGGCAAAAAACAACTTGAAACAATTGCAAATTACATATTTAGTAAATGCAAAAACTACACTAACCTCCATCATCATCTTGCTCAAGAATGATGATGAGGTTTGTTCTGAAACTGAGTTGTTCCCTACATGAACAGCGTTGTGATCCCAAACTGCCATACCACCCACAGATCCATGGATAATGATTGGTCTTACCATTTGTATGGTATGTCTAGGAGATTGTCTCGGATCAAAAATGCTCTCTGTAACAATATCACAAAAATGTTATTCAGTTACGCGCATGTATGTGTAAACCTATTCCTTCTTAATGAGGCTAGACCAAAATAATGAACACTGGATAAACAATTAATATTCTCTGCCCTGAAAATATGATCCATAAGTTATTTTCTCTTGTGGAATAACTGTTGGATGAAATCAAGCAAATCCTTTATTGTGTGTAATTGTTACAAAAACATCAAGGGTGAAAATGAGAGCGGCCCGGCTTTTACTACAAATAACAAATGTTAAATATCTACAATACACATGGTTTTGCAACATTTTCAGGAAATCTGAATGACATTATTCATTGAGATCTATAAACTTTATGTGAAAGCACAATAAGCAGTGTCTGAGAAGGAGCAATTTCCTGAATGATGTTGGCATGATGGACAACATCAGTCACTGAAGATGACTATATGAACAAAGAAAGCCACATAAATTATACTTAGGGTATCCATAGCAAAATTCAAGCAAGCAGACTGGTAATTCCTGAGGTTTCGTTTTTTACTGTTTTTTGTTTAGCATATTTTTTCCACTTCAACAAGATCATATTTCAACCTGTTATAAATCCAAAAAATACTTTGGTGATACACAAGTTGTCCTCGTTAAATTATTGGACTCTGTATCAGCATTTCATGACAAATTTGCATTTGACTGTGTGAGAAAGAAACAAAGATTAGACACACAGCACTTGCACAGTTATAATCAATTTATGAATAAACACAGAAAAGAAGTAGATACTTGATTAAGTACAGTTTTACCTGCAGCATTGCATAAAGAATACTTACCATACTGGCTGGCAGATGGATTTCCTTCAAAATTAAACACAAGACCTGTGGGATAGGATGAATAAAGTATTTGTTAAACTGAATGTTTTACATTCTAAAAAACGTGTATGTCAATGTGTACAATTGATGCATGTGGTGGCAACACTTTCATAATATACACTGACAGGGCTCAGAATTAACATTTTTCCCTGGTAGTCCACTTGGGCTACCATTTTCTGAAGTTGGTAGCCTAGTGGCAATGGCTGGTAGCCCATGCATACTTTAATTTAGAGATATTTTTTCATTAACCAGACAAGAAAAAGCTATTTTTTCAAGATTCTGCACATGAAGTGAATTCTTAGTCATTTGATGTGACTACTTGCACACCCAATACCCAAAGAAAACAGGTATAACGGAATATTTTCAGTTTGGTGAGCTATTGACAACCTGTTTCATTCTCAGAGTCGTGTGCAAATTTTGATAGTCATCATGACAATGACCAGCACCTTCTAAGCACGTGAGACCAGCTAGTTTTGTATATCCATGGTGAGACATATTGTAGCAGGGCTAAAATACTGTAGACCATGGGCTTTCTATAGGGAGGAGGCATAATGTCTATCATTGATACATTATGATCAAAATACAATGAAAATGCTTTTCTCATTGGTCACCATTCCTGTGCCAGTAATTCAAGTACCGGTACATCAGTTGAGATATTGAAACTTTCCTGCAAAGTTCCATCGTGTAACCTCCATAAATGTAATAATCTCCATGAATGTAATAAAATGCACCCATAAATGTAATATCGTAATGTAATAAAAACACCAACCACAATTGTAATAAATTGTAACCATAAATGTAATAAAAAAATCACCCATAATGTAACACTTGTCAACCATAAATGTAATATGTCTATTTTGTCGTTGCAATTGAGGAATTGACCCCTATGTAATCAGAAAAGCAACTCCACACATTATTCATATCTTAATTATTTGCATTTAGTGTGTTTTGTGTATTTGAAAGTGTATTTTACATTTCGTTGTTTTGTGTATAGAACTGATCGGCCACGGCAAGACACAGCTGTAATCTCCGTGTCAGTGCATTCTGCACTAGTACAGTTGATCAGCGAAACGGCCTCTGAGAAATTGGGTTCGCCAGTTTGGCGAAGAGGGGCTCAAAACATCGCCAATCCGACGTTTTATTCGCCATTTGACTGTCTAGCAAGCGGCAGCGGAAACACTGACATGGTATTGAGCTAATTCCTTTCAGCACTTGAAGACGAAAGGAGGGTCTCCTTTGCCTCCGTTGGAACTTCAACTGACAATCTTGCTATCATAAACAAAAAAATTAGTTTTTTTGCAGTTTATCAAAGATAGGATGGTTTAACACCCATCTAAGTTCGCATTGCTTTCAACAAAACCCTGTTGTTACAGGTTATATTATTTTTAAATATGGTTTATATCATAGTATGGTCAAATATTCCTTCAGCTGAGTGACATAAATTTGGTAGGACAATGAGATAATGTAAAAAATACCGCAATTATACGGTGTCGCTCACATTTTATCAGAATTGGTACATATTACCAGTATGGGTACCAAAGATCAACCAGAAAAACAAAAATGACAAAAGCAAATAAGGTCTGCAACTTAGGTACTGGAGGTCATCTTTAGGAACATGCATATCAACTTCTATGGCAATGGGACAAGCAGATCCTACATACATAAGCAAATGTCAACAAAAAATTAGCCAGAGAAGCTTGATAAAAAGAAAGGTGGGAGAGTGGGGAAAAAAGAGTAACGGTACATGTAGGAAAAAATATAAAAGGGATCTTTTAAAAAGGAATGCTACCTCATCAATCTTCTATCCCCTACCCCCTCCTGAATATCAAATGTTCCACCCCTTGATCATGTTTACATAAGACCAGCTGGCAGTATATTTACAACTTTGCGGATGTTTTAATTAATACTATGAGTGCTATCATTCAAATGTAAACAGCACTTAAATCAGTTACAGATAGTGAAATTCCTTCCACTGTGGGGGGGGGGGAATTATGACATCTGGAATTATCCTGGATCCAAATTGTTCATCAGTTCTTGTGTGTCTTACACGCGCAAGTTGCAAAAATTGATTCTAAATGAAAAAATTTACCTCAGCTCTGTTTTCAGGATCAAATTTTACGACAAATTGATATTAAACAAGACAAAATTATGTTCACAGCTTCGAAACTGTCTCACAACAAATCCTTGGTTGGTGTACCGGTAGGTCATTTAAGGTCACAAAAGAAAATTACCTAAAATATAAATATTTGGGGGTTTCACAACACTTTGAGCAGAAAATTTATCTAATAACATCCCTCGGGACTTTTGTACCAAATTACAAAGCTATCAGACAAGTAATTTTGAGAACAAGTTTTCTTGACCATATGACAAAATTGTCTTAAAAATACAAATTTGTATATTTCACGACAATTTCCACATATCTAACTATTGTCATCCCTGGACATTTGTACACCAGATGTAAAAGCCATCTGTCAAGGGGCTTAAAAATGAAAATATTTTTTACGATTTTTTGACCAAAAATAACAAAATTGCCCCAAAACAGTTATATTTCCAATTTTGTCGTAATTTCAACAATTAGAAGGGTAACACCCTTGCAAACATCCAATCCAAATTTGAGAGCAATTGGGCTAGCGGTTTCAGAGAAGAAGAAATTTTACTTAAAATGAGAAAAATAACCAAAAAATTCAGCAAAAATATAAAATTCAAGATATCTTCACGATATTCATCAAACTGATTTGGATCAACCTTAGTAACCTGTATACCAAATATCAGAGCTATCAGATTAGTTATTCTTGAATAAAAAAAATTTTGACCAAAAATTCGGAAAATTGCCCCAAAATTACAAATATAAATATTTCAATTCAATTTGTATACACTTGACTGATGTCATCCTGAGGAACATGTATACCAACTTTCAGAGCAATCATATGAATGGTTTCAGAGTTAAACATTTTTTTACTAAAAACTGAAAAAATTACCTGAAAAATAGGAACATGCAAATTTCATCCTAAATTTTACACACCTGCATTAGAATATCTAAAGGAACCTGCACACCAAGTTTCAACCCTATCTGACCAACGGTTACAGAGTTTTAGCAATTTGCACGGTTTTTCCTTTTTCCCCCTCATTTGCATATTTTTGACACTGACAAGTTCATTTGAACAAATTCACATCTCCACCCCTAGGTGCACCTGTACACCAAATACTAAGACAGTAGGTTCTGCCGTTTAGCTGTTTTTGATGTGGACGGACATACATACATACATACATACATACATACATACATACATACATACATACATACATACATACATACAGACATGCAAATGGGATGCAAATGAACTGATTCAGCTTATACGATTACCTCACATTGTATACCAAATGTGAGCTAAAAAGGAAACACATCCCAAATATGAAGTTTATCCCAGTAAGTATCTTTGTTGTCTTAACGTAATATAGTGACTGAATCCTGGAAGTAATAGCATATTACAGTTTGAATGAAAATTACACAATTGACATAAAAAGAATTTTGTAAAGATGTTAGACCTGATGTTGGGGACTCTAACAACGTTTCTGGGTCCAAATCCACTGTCTCTGTTGGGATTTGTGGCCTCACTGCTTCAACATCTGTACATTCACGCATTTCAGGCATAGATTGCGTTGCAATTTCCATAACTTCTGAACCTATGGAAAGAAAGACGATGGATACTAACAACAATAACTTGCTGATTCTTGGAAGATACACACTTCTAATGTACTGGTACATAAGATATTGTGAGTTTTTTAGGAGGATTATTTGAGAAAGAAGTCATCGGGAATATCATAGCCCCTGAAAGAACAAAACACATACGAATCCACATACCGGTAGAGACAGACTGACAGATGGACAGACAGACAGAGAAACAGTGAACACTGAACAGCTTCTACCTTTATTGCTTCTGTTGCAACAGCAACTGGAAGCTGCACATGGGAAAACTAACCTAAAAGCTTTATTTACTCATCATTTTAAATGGATCTAATTTGTGTGATCCCTAGTTATTATGCATACCGGTATGAATGCATTCAGTTCTGATTGTTTTCAACAAAGCCATGTTGTTTTGGTATTATCATGTTCGAGTATTGACAATATAAAAGCATGTTAAAATTATATTTTCTAACTGACTGACATAATACATTCAAGATAAATGTGAGAGGCAGATAGACAAACACACACACATACATACATAACATCTTGAAACTTGTAATGTCTTCCAGTGAGTTGTAATTTTTAGACAAGCCTTTGCAAACATTCTACCATTCACACTGCACTGTCTACAAGTAAACAAGAACAGGTTGTAACTGTCTGGCATAATAGTTGTGTCTTGCGCACAACATCTGTTGTCTCTCAGTGTACACAAAAACTGGCTGCCGCTCTTCATTCCGTCAACATTCCAGAGCAATCGAAATTGGGAAAGATTGAAAGCAGAGGAGAGATTTTAATTCTTACGACTGCAATAATGTATCGCACCATTAAAAGTTCTTGATGTGCAAATACATTTGAAAGCTAGCATCTTTTCTCACAGTGTTCACTGAGATATTGAGGATTTGTTGAATGTTTTGACAACTTATTCATATAGTTTATGAATAAAGCCAGTTTACACAAATATATCAATACTTATGCGTATGGCGAAATGGCAGTAAAGCCTGACAATGTAATGTTTTTCCTATCATTCATAAAGTGCTGGGCATGGGTATATGATAAATTAGTTATTACCCAAGGAACTTTAAATAAAATTCTTTGTTTGCCATCCGCGTTCTGGTAGATTTTCAGGGAAAATTAAGAAAACAAACACAATGATAACACTGTTACAAATAAAATATTATTTAAAAGAAACCAAACTGAAAATGAGCTTATCGTAATAAATCTGTGTTTCTGTTTGTGTGTGTTTTTTTTGCCTGGCTGGCTGGTAGGTTTACAAAAATTCAAAGACGGCAAACAAAGAAATTTCTTTAAATGGCCCAATATCGCCTGTTCCTTGCTTTGTGTCAGCATTTGTGCCGTTTGTGCTGCATCAGACACTTGACTTAGTCATGTGTCTGACATGGCATAATTGACTCTCATGCCAATATGGCAATGATCCCTAGGATCATGCATACCAAATCTGAAGACACCCAACTAGAGTTGCCTCTGAGTACATGCATACCAAATGTCAAAGTGATTAAAATAGTTAATTCAGAGAATGAAAAATAATGCCCACAAACACAAATACTAAATTCTCTAATTTATTTTTAACAAGTCATGGTTGATGACTCATTCCCCCTGTTTACTGGGTACTTTGATTATTGGTCCTTTGAGAGGATAGAGTCCTGTTGGTTAATTGGGTCTGTGATTAAAGATGAGTTCCATGCTGGTGACAATGAAAAACCAATATGGACTGCCACGAAAACGTTAAAATGATGTGGGCTACCACCCTACCGTATTTACAAAAGGTCATTAAAACATACATACATACGGTACATACATACATACATGCTGACATACAGATGCCACGACTCACCATATAAGCTCTTTTTGGTATTTATATACCGGTACATACCAAATATGAGCTAATAAGTCGACTTACGGTATAATAAATCGACTGGATTTTGCAAACATTTTACATTCTATTATGACACTGACAGATTATCACGTGTACCACATTTCATAAACAATACCGCAATGTGTAAATGAGTTGTATTGCAGCACTGTGAGATCAATATCTGTACAAAGTTTCATAAAATTTGATGAGGTGTTTCTGAACATATCACTCTAATGAGGATTAACGTGCAGTAAATATGTAAATTAACAATTAATGAACATGACTATGCATTTGAGTCATTCCACAGTAAAGTGTAACCACTTTGTGACAATAAGGTCAAAAATTAAATTTATTAAATCTGAATCTAAAAGTTGAGTGGGTGGACAGTACTACAGGTGTGTCATCTAAAAACATATTTTTTAAGATAAATAATTTCTTTGTTTACGGAGGAGGGCAAATTGTCGCCACAACAGTAACGTGTGTAACATGGACAGACATGACATTGTATTGTATTGATCATATGTATGCCATTATCATCCCTGTGCCAAGTTTGAAAGAAGCCCATTAGTCTACAAGAAATAGAAACACACTTCAGAAGATATTTTAATCTTAAATGTTATCAGAAGAGGAGGATATCTGATGCAATGTTATGGCAACTGGCAACGTATGTAACATGGACAGACACTGGATTGGCTTTATACACAAATTACATATATATTGGAGATACACCACAGCTGGCATACGCAGGAGCTCTCAGCTTGAGCAACAATCCATTCATGACGTTCTATGCCAGAATTTCAATATACTGTTAATATAATAGCAATAAATCACACCCAATGACGGTATACCACTCGATTTTGACCAGTTTATTTCAAATATGCACTCGCTATTGCTCTTCATATATGTCGTGAACTGGTAAAAATCTTGTGGTATAACATTGCCGTGTGTGCTTGATTGCTTAAATATAATATAATATAATGTAATATAATATAATATAATATAATATAATATAATATATTATAATATAATACAATAAAATACGATACAATAATAATATAATATAATATAATATAATATAATATAATATAATAGTATAGTTTATAGTGTAGTATAGTTAATATACATATAGTTAATATATATAGTTAGTATATTAAAACACTAACCTCAAAATGACTGACATAACATAGTCAAGACAAAATGAAGTGGTGCTAGAGGCAATACTTTATAAGTGTTGACTGTATCCTTACCTAAAAGTATTTCTTTGACAAGCTCATATTCCTTCTTATCAATCTTCAGCCTGATTCTAGCAATAAAACCAGCTTTCTCTGCAAGTGATCTCATCTGTGATGTTATTAGAATACCAGTCAAGACTCCATCAAACTTCACCTGCTCTATATTTTAACCAGAAATAATCAATGTCTCTCCAGGATAGGAAACTTAGCATGAACAGTAAGGACCCCTCGGCAATTGCATCCAACCTTGCTTTGAACATTTTATAGGCTTCATCTATCTCTTTAACCATATCTGGGCTTTTTCTTGCCATGATTTGCTCTTTCTGTAGCTCATAAAGTTCTTTAATTTCAGCCCGTAACATTTCCTTATTTTCTTTTTTGAACTGTAGATGATCTTTCTCCTTTTGAAATTCAAGTTGCTGCTTGTCTCTCTTTCTTTGAAGTTCAAGTTGTTGTCTCTCTCTGTCCACCATTTGAACTGTTTCAATCTTCATTTTCTTTTCTAATATTTCAAGATCTGCTTCACACTGGATAGCTGGGGACAATAAAACAGATAAGGTTGGCCCATCTACAGGTACAATACCCCTTTCTCAGTGAAACAGGACCACAAGTATAATAAATTCAGGTATGATAAAAGTACTCTCAATCTTAAAATTGTTATCAACACTAACTTTGTGTATCTTGTGTCATTTCAATACCATATTTGAACCACAGGAGCCTGTTGTTAACACAGTCATTCAGAGTATATTGGTATTGTGCACAGCTGACTTCAGGAACACACAAATATCCAGCTATATACAATATGCATTGTCAGGTTGACTTGTTGAACAAGTCAGAAGTAAATAACCAAACTACATGATGTATTAAGCCTCTAGGGGTATTAAGATAGTAAAGAAGTACAAAGCAGGGTGGCACACATGTTGTCTCTAGATTTTGTGACCCTAAATATCAAATCTAAGAATCATAATTTAAAGAACAACACTGTTTCATCATTTTCTGAAAGCACTGATGTCCTACTAAACAAGGTTGTTATGTTGTCAGGAAAGATATGGTTGGGTCATTTTCCTTCTTCAACAACATTTCAATAATGCACCATGGTACATTTTGGTCAACCAATAAACTATAACATTCTGTCTGAAAATCAAAATTAGGCTCATTTGGTTTTTCTTTTTTCTGTTGTTTTTGTTTTGTTTCATCTGTTAATTGAGTTGAAAGTCTATTTATATGGAAAGTATTGTGTCAGAAGTGTAAACAACAAAAACTACTTTATACAACTCTGAGGGCGCACTTTGCAACAGTTCAAATCATCCTTGAGTAAAGCAAATTAGTGATATCACAATTCCAATAGGAGAGGAACGGTTGAACAACGGTGTTGAAAACTGTCCATTTAGCACCCCTTAAAATTTTCACTTTGAAATTCACCACCTCAAACATAAATACATATAAACTAAACCATGCACAATGGTCTTATGGCTGAATAGCTTACTTGGCATAAATGGCCACTTCCTTGGTATTACTGGTGCACTTTGGGGTGGTTTTGTTGAAGCCTCGTGTGAAAGACAAGGTGCCTCAGGACTCACTGCAAAAGAAATAGACTAAATAATTGACTTTTTGAAGTGTTACACCAAACAACAACGTTCAATATAAAAAAGTTTTTCACCACAAGTTAATAAAACTGTCTATGACACTTGGCTCACATTCAATGTGGCAGGCCAGAGTTAGTGTATATTGAACATTTAATAGCTTTTTCTAGGCTTTAGCTTGTGGTAATCGAAATATCAAGTGTATCTGAAGACATTTTAATGCATAGTCCATCAGATACAAAGGCGAATTATGTAATTGTTGGTAACTATTGCAGTGGACACACACATACACAAGCCTGGTACATTAAAATTAGGAGTACCAAACCTAAATACTAATATCCTCTTGTGATATTGTACTACCGATATGGAATTAATGTGAACAATATTTGTAAATTCATCAAGCAGGAATGTTTAGAAAACAACTTCTTATTGACTTTGAATTCTTTGGTTGTATTTCTGTAAATATATCACCAATATGGGTTATTCCGACTCACAGTTACTGACATTTTCCCAATGTGTACATTTTTGTTGCTCATTGTTTTTAATCCGCGTACTTCTTACTAATGATTACTACATTAGAACTAGTCCAATTTAGTTTAGGCACCTACACATCAGTTACAAAGGCATGAAATACAGCAGTTCTAAAGTTCATGCAATTCAACTAGAGAAATTGAAGAATAAGATACTGTATGTGGCATTTTTGACTTAAAACAGTGAAAATTGTCTCAAAAATACAACTTTGCATCTTTTGTCACTATGTTATGAACATACTGTACTAAGTTTACCCCTTGGAACATGCATACCAAGTTTTAAATTAATCAGATAAGCGAGCTAATTAATTTCTGAAAATATGGGCTTTTTTGACAAAAAATAGTAAAATTGCCAAAAAATACAAATATAACAAATTCACCACAATTTAAAGCAATCAGAATAATAATTCAGAGAAAATGAATTTTGACCTTAAATGTGAAAATTGTCCCAAAAATAGAAATATGAAAATTTCACCACAATGTTAACAAATCTTAACAAATCTTAGAAAAGTCCATATCATATACCAAATGTGAGCAAATAATGAAAAAAAAATATACTGAATCCGTATTATATTTTTCACCTTCACAGCAAAAGAAAAGTGATAATGATAACCCTCAAGATTCTTAACTCCAACCTACCCATCGACATTGCCACTATGTTTGAAAATTAAATTAAATCATTTTTTATTCCACTGTAGATGATTTGATATGGACATGAGTGGACCAACAATAAATAGGTGATACCTTAGCCTGTCATTTAAAATGTTCATTGTAAATGGAATCTACCCTATCATGTAAAAATGTTAATAATTACTCCGCACAGATGCAATGCGCAAATATTGACCTGTAATACTACGTCAACAAATCAATGTGTGTCCTGGCCTGACAAAAAATATTGATTAATACTCTGGTTGTTGAATGTTCTATGTCATGACAACCCCATCTAAGTCATGATTTTTTTTTTTTTTTTTTTTTTGAAAACATTGTTTACAGTGGGTGGCGGGACTGTGTTTTACGGCAATCTTTGATGAGAACTTGACAATGTAAACAAACAACATAACAGTTTAAATTATAACTGCATGATCGAATGTTCAGTTTGATGTGAAAATCATCTGTTATGAAATGACTATAGAATCCACTCATATAGTATAAGTCTATTCAAGATTAATTATGCGGACTTGGTTTGGTTGTATTGACATTTGTGACAATGCTGATCGCATCACACCTGTCACTAATTTGTAAGATGTGATCAGCATTTATAGCATGCATTCAAATTGAAATATCAATAGAGTTATAGCTGTTGTGCTTACCTGGCTGAGGAGAGAGTGATTGTTGAGAAAATGTGTCTTCAATAGAACCTATACCATCATCAGTTGATTGTCGAGGTGAAAGAGCTTTAGCAACTGCAAGAAACCAGATATGAACTATAAATGCTCATTATACGGTATATTGCTGTCTGTGAAAATTTGAACCTTTGCCACATGTTTGCAACTTTATTGAGGTTTTATGATGAATATTATATATTCACCATAGATAAATTCTAAAGGTCATTACCACAGCTTTATGAGCAGGAAATTTAACACAGCGCCCTCTGGCGACGAAACTGAGAAATGTCATTTACCCTAGTTGTGAGATGAAGAAATGTTTTTATCCAGCTATCACCATATCCACACTGTTTAAAGGTGGTGTGGCCAGTCAGTAATTAAATAGAGCACATTATGTTTTTTCTCATCATTTTACCATGTTTCACGGCTAAAATTAGATTAGAATTTCATCAGAACGTAATAAAATTTTCCCAGTTAATGCAGGTATGGTTGACTTTACAGCCCCCAAAATGACAAATTTTCATGGACCCATTTACAACACTGCACATGTAAAATTGAATAGGGAACCATTTAGTTCAACTTCCTTAGAAGACAGGGGTCGTGCAGTAACAATGCTTCAATGTCTTTGGCAGATTTTCAATAATTTATACTGTACAAGATAAGATACCACAAATAACTACACTGTAACTGACAAAGAACTACTGTCACAATTCTAATCAACTTTATTTCATAAACACTTCACTTTAATGTACCAAATTTACATGGCAATGGTAAGTTTATTCTGCAAACAGTCAAAATTACTGATGAGCAGCCCCACAGATCTGACAAATCCCCTTGCTCAACCTACCTCGCTTAGCACTTCCATTACACTTATTTATACGTTTTGCCTCATCCCAACACTCATCACATACCCTTTTTTTTCCAACTTTGGTGGCAGTTTTAAATAGTGCATGTTGTCTAAACACTAATTTCAAATGTCGCCTCCGGTCTCTTATCCCTGAATACGTCCTATGAAGTCCATTTATTTTAGAATGGACAGATTCTAAACCATGCTCAGCCAACAAACCTATTGTCCTCCACTTCTCAACAAATTCAGGGACGTGTATAACAGCACATGGAATTTAGGGGTTATCTGACTCTTCAGGGAAAGCTACTGGAAACCACATCCCTAGTTATAGCACAATTCTTTCAAAGCTTTAATCTCGTCATCACTGAGAAACCTGGCAACCATGTATTTTTTTATCTTTTCCATAATGCTGAAAAGTTGTAAATATTTTTCATAGACATTGGTATGGGGACTCAAAATCTCTAATAGCTCTTGATGTCTAGCTAAGATAGTGCTGATGTGGTTACCCACAAAGAGTTTGAATGATATGCCTGTTTCCGAACACCGAGAACATTTTCCAGTACATTTGTTAACTGTGTTTCTAACGGACCCTTTTGCTGCTCAACAGTTTCAAATACCTTGTCCAAGTTACTCCTAGCTTCAATTTTTTTTTCTTTACATATCTGAAACATTTCATTAGCAATATCCACATTTTCAGTTTGCTTGTCAATTATTTCAGATTTAGAAAGAACAGTTCCACTACAATGAGAACACAGGAAATCATCTTGCTCTACTTCAGAAGATGCATATTCCACACAAATGCTATGATACCATTTCTCACAATTTGAGCATTGTACCCAATCTAAAGTTTCAACATCTGTTTTATAACCCCCTGAAATGGCACACAAAGGGTGATTGCAAGCATCTTCCTCAGTAGTGCAACGTCTCCTTTGCCTCTTTTTCTTTCCCTTTTTCTCTTGCTCACATACAAAGGCTGCTAACAATTCCTGACTTGACTGGTACGCTGCCTTTGCCTCCTCATATTCCAAATTGGCTTGTTCAGCTTGGTCACTTGCATCCTTCCAAACTCCATATAAACTTTCATTATCGTTTCTGTCAATTTGCCTACATGTCGTCTCAAGCATATTGTAAAATTTCAGTACAAGACCTAATAAAATATGAAGAGGCATTGGCACAATCTGATACACAGAATCCAGTATAGGCAGGAGCATTGGCTTAGTTATGTTTCTGTACTTCTTGCCATCTTTTTATCATCTATATATTGAATTAAATCATTCTGCATTTGGGCAATTGATCTGACTCTAGGTTCCCAGTCAGGGTTGGCAATAAAGTATGTAGTAACCGAATCAAGCTTTACTGAGCAATGTGGTACCCCCTTTGAGAGCTGCTGTTTAGCAATATCACACCACAAGCATGGGTGCTTGGAAGCAGCACCCTGATGCCCTAGCACATTACACAAAAAAGCATAATCCCCATAAAGGAAAGCTCTCAGGACTTGAAATCTTCACTGAAAAGTTGGTTTGTAAGGCTTCAACTTGTTCTGTATACATGCCAAATATCTGAAATAAAAAAAAGTAGCACAAGGTAAGTATGGCACCACCTTCACATAAAACAGTACTACCCCTCCCCCTGACAACTCTAAACTATCCCTAATGTTACACATACTTCAGATTTAGTGTATCTTTTGATTTGCTTGATTTTGACTTGTGTAATGTTAAGAGTGTAATGTATGGTCAGAGTTATGTGAACGCAAACGCAGCAGGCAGTCAGATAACTACCCTGTATTGCCCACCATTATACTACTCACCTGTTTCATGTTGTCATACAAGTCGTACGCCTCAAACATTGCAACCAATTCAATATTATCAGCACTGCAGTTTCCAACATTTGCCAATTGCAGACACAGCTTTGTTGTTGTCCCACCCTTATCACCCTGTTGAGCAGAACATACCAAAAATGAGAATGTATGCCTAATTCACAATACCCTGAAATTTTAAGGGCAAAGTTACCTACAGTTTAGCAAAATGATAATTTTCTGAGTATAAGCTCCAATATATTTCATTATAATCAGACTGAATGATATGCAAATGGACACCGATTTATTCAAATTTTAATTAATCAATATGAAAAGACTTTCAAACAATTATTCTGGACCTTTTTCTAAGCACAGTCGGTCTCCAGTATGATTTTATATAATTGTACTCACCCCACAAGAACCCACACTTCATCATTAAATCTTGCATCAGCACTGATATTTCCCTTGGACACATGAGCATCATAGATGGTCTGCACAATATGTTCAAATTCGGACGACGAACATAAGCGACTTTTGAGGGACCTTTTGCTGAGGCATTTTTCGGCAGTATAGCTACACCAACTTCAACATTATCGTCAGCACTATTTCGCTCTGATAAATGTAAAAATATGCATTTATTAGTAAGATTTTCGTACATTTCAGACTTGTCTATTAATGTGACTTACTGGCCAACCTTTATTAGCGTTCATTTGCGCATGATACAAGGAAACCTGAATTCATGTATTCATTGTATCTTGACATTTTATCTTGCAGGGTGTCGAGAAATATTTTCAGCAATACAACTTACTTGAAATTTCGTGATATATTTTTCCATCACTTGCTAATATGTCTATACCATGGCACTGAAGGAATGTTCTGAGCTCACGTAACCTTTTCATTGGTAGTCTGAGTAGTAGTTTAAGATCAAGAGTTTCGGTTGGAGACAGCACTGTGAAGAAAAAGTAGAAACAACATGAGCTACTCCGTACTAATAATCAGTCATATGAATTGTAATTCAATGTTAGACCCTTTAATGTTATTTGTTGGCGAGATTTGATTTATGAGGGGCTCCATCTTAATTCAATTCAATTCAATTCAATAGAACTTTATTTATCCCAAACATGGGCAATTAAAAAGCGTGGCTCAAATACAACATCAAAAAAAAATATATAATACAAATTTGCAAAATGGTAGGAGACGCAGGACTATACAAAAAACAGTTTAGGAATCATTTAAAAGCCGCACAGCGGTTGGAATGAATGACAACTTGCGCCGGTTTGACCTGCAAGCCGGGTATCTAAAACGCCGACCAGAGGGAAGTGTGTCGAACTCTTGATAAAATATGATCACAAGACAAAAGAATTGAGCGGGCTTTCCTGAGTACTTGCTGATTATAAAACATAGAAAGACTTCTCTGGGGTATACCAATTAGTTTTGAGCTAAGTGAAACAATTCTATCAAGTGAAGTTTGTTTTTAACAGACAGATTTTGATACCAACAAATGAATGAAAATGAGATAACGCTTTCAATGTAAGATTTATAAAAAAGAGATAAAATTTGTCTATCAACCATGAATGAACGCAGTTTCCTTAAAAAGTACAATCTTTGCTGCCCCTTCTTCAGTATAGCATCGGTGTTATGATCCCATTTCAATTTGTTGTCAAATATTGAACCAAGGTATGTATACTTCGAAACAATCTCGACTTCTTGATCGTGAACAATGGACGTAGAGGGTTGCATTCTTGCCTCCTAAAATCAATTATCATTTCCTTAGTTTTCTTAACATTTAAGTTTAGATACGAATTATCACACCACTCAACAAACTCACTAAGAGCGGGACCATGATGACATTCTGATCCCTGTAGAAGTGTAAGCAGAGCACTATCGTCAGCAAACTTAACAAGATGGCTACCTTCATGTGTACTTCTACAATCGTCAGTATAAAGGATGTACAACAGAGGAGACAGAACGCAACCCTGAGGAGAACCTGTATTTGTTTGAATGATACTTGACAAATACCATTGACAAACACCCTTTGTGATCTATTTGTAAGAAAGTCAATAATCCAAAGTACAAGTTGATTGCTAAAATTAAATTTTAAGAGTTTTTCTGCAAGGATGTGGGGTTGGATTGTGTTGAAAGCACTGGAGAAATCTGCGAAAAGGATTCTTGCATGAGCACCTGTTTTTTCTAAGTGTTTGTACAGTGTATTGAGAATGAAAAGCTTAGCATCTTCAACACCTTTTCCCGGTCGATATGCAAATTGTAGGGGGTCTAGTTTGTTGCCAACCTTTGTCAGAATAATGGACTTAATTATTTTCTCAAATGTTTTCATTACCAGGGAAGTAAGAGCAACAGGTCGAAAATCATTGGGTTCTTTAGGGCTAGCTTTCTTTGGGACTGGTACTACTATAGAATTTTTCCATATGGCAGGAATACTAACTGTATCAAGAGAAACTTGGAAAAGGTGTTGTAAGACTACACTAAGCTGATCAGCACAGAACTTCAGGGTGCGACCACAAATACAATCAGGACCTGGACTTTTGTTCACATTTAATGATTTTAAAGTTTTAGCTACTTTCTCTGTCTCAATAGACATCCCTAACTCAGGAGATAATGACTGTTTTAGATTTGAGATTTGAGATGAAAAATCCTCTGTTTCAAAACGAGTGAAGAATGTGTTAATGTTTTTGTTTCCAACAGAGGCTATTCTATACATTAGCACTGTTCATAGTTCTGGATAAGTCACTTACCTTGACTTGCTAATATTCCAGCCTTTATACCGGCTTGGGTATAGACATCTTTATAAATAGTCGCAAACTTAGCCAATGTTGACACTATGTCATCTGTTGTTGCCTCTCCTTTAGCAGATAGTGAATCCAAGAACTGCCAAGACAATATAACAATTTATAGTATGTAACATTTATAATTAACAAGCAATATTGAAAGTTCCTGGGGAGAACGCTACAAAAATATTTATTGTATCATAGATCATACTTACACTTTTCAATGCATTGGCTCTCTGCTCTAATGACTTTTGAGATGCTATGCTGCTAGCTATAGCAGGTTTTGCCAGTTTGTGGTATGCTGTTCCTCTTTTATCTGATTCGGGGCTACGACATACAAATGTGTCTTTATCTCTACTAAGCACCTGCACATGCGCTTTAGCTTTCAGTTGTGCTATATTATTTCTAATGATCTAATCTTTTCATCTTTAATCATACTCTCTTCTATCACCTTGGTACACTGCTGTTTCTTGGCTTCTAATTCCTTTTCTAATAATACAATCCTAGTTTTGGCTTCTGTCAAGGCTTTTTCGTATTTAGTTATTAGATTGTGAATGTTTGTGTTCAAAGCCATGATTTCTTTCTCATTATTGCTAATTTCATTATCTTTCATTTTAATTACATCTAATAATTCATTTTCTCTTATTTGTCCTTGTCTTACAACCATTGAAAATTTAGATTTTACTTCATAATACAACTGTACTACTTCCCGGTATTTCATTTGAAGTTCACATAGTTTGTCTTTGCTAGCTATGTTTTCATAAGACAATGCCAATAAATCCTTATTATACTGGTCATGAGTTTCTATTAAGCTAGTATTGAATTGACCAACTAGACTGTGTAATGTTTGTATTATTCCTTGTGTGGCAGCAATCTGATCATGAACTTCATCATCGCTAGGATTATGTTGCTTAGAGACAACAATTTTTTTTACGAATATCATTGACTTTACGTTCTATGTTTGGGACTTTCTCACAAATTTCATCGACGGACACTTTTAGTTCACAATTATCATCAGAGGGCCGAATCCAAACTGATTCATCACTGCATACTTCAGTTATTTCTGCAAACTTTAAAATTGGGAACCCTTCAGTCTCAGAGCTTTCAGAGCTAGTCACGAACATCACTTGCTGTTTCTTTAATGGGAGGGATACTTTTCTTGCTAATCTAACATCTCTAACAATTCGCTTAAAGGATCCACTTGAATTTGCCACACATACTTCCACAGCACTTTTCCTAATATCAACATTTCCCACCAAAATTTCCCCGAATGAGTTTGTAAACAGAACTTGATCACCCTCATTTACGGATCTTATCATATTATTAGGGTTTAAATGGGGGAGGTTTGATTGAGCTTTACTGTTTCTGCCAGTGAATTTTCTCACATATTTAGACTTTCTGGTTAAATGCTTACTGGAAAAACAGCTTCCACAAGATATACCTGAACCAATGTTTTGTTCAACTTCCATTATGATTCAGTATAAACTTAACTTGACCTAAAGCTGATTAAGTTTAATAATTTGATATTATAATTTGTTACTTGTGTCCTTGTGTAATTACGTACTATTTAATCATTACCAAACAAACTACTACCACCTTAAACTAACTTCTTTATCATCTACTAAACTAACCACCACAACCTTAAACTTTATCATCTACTTAACTACAACTACTACTACTACTACTAACTCTATAGCATAGTATACTAAGTACTATGCATCACCCTACTTAACTAACTTTATCATCTACTAAACTAACTACTAATACTAACATCTATTAACTTTATAGCATACTACACACTAGCAGCACCAGCATCTAGCTAGCTAGCAACATGACATGTCGCACATGTCAGTCTCCATCACACCTTCACCGCAAAACGTGAAGGCTGAAATTCTAGCATGAAGGCTGAAATTAAAAGAATAATATTATAAAAAATACAATAACAACGATGAAATAAAGTGTGATAATGATAGCAGTGAAACAAGTACGTAGCTGTTGTGACGAGACTTGGTAAATAAAAGACATGACTATTTCAGTTAACATCTAATTCCGGGAAATTTCTAATACATACAATTCTAAATATGCCATAAATGGTGCTAAGTGATATAACTATGATCGTACGACCATAAATTCTGCGATTTTGCCAACTTCAGCCTGCACGAGATTGTGCGTGAATATGCGAGATTTGAAAAAATTCGATCACGCACATGTACTTTTTCCCCCACGCAAAATATTAGAAATACGACTGTTTTGATAACCAAACGTGCACACGATTTAATATCAATTAAAAACTGATCTTCACGATGGCATATGTACAATTTTGATTCAAGTATGAAAGAAACATGAAAAACTCACCCAAAAATCGGCAATTTTCCGGCGCCGCTCCGGAAAATCCAGTCGCGCAATGGCGCACTCCGGATATGCTATAGTCTACAGCATGCCTTTACACGTTCAACTGCATTTTGATTCAAGCTGTCTGATTGGTCAATTTTCTAATATGACCTTATAGCTAGCCACTTAAAATTATGCTTTTAACCGACGCCCAATTTGAAACCATCACGGTGATCTCAGTAAAGACATTGACCAATAGGCGCGCGGCAGCTGCAGAATGCGGAAGTAACGTTTAATTTCCATCTCCACGTACGCGCAAACGGCTGTGTTACGTATAACAAATATGTAATCAGCTGAAATAAAAATAATAACGTTCTTTGACTGCCGTCATTGTATCACCATTTTATATAGCAAGTGTAATAGCCTTTGGTAAGTCGTGGAGGCTGTATATGCCAAACTTTGAAAGCTCATTAGATATGCAAAGTATAAATTAGGTGACATGAAAATTTAAATGACTTGCAATTGTTTTAACCTGGTATAATCATCACTGTGCATAGCATGTTTTGCCAACTTTTATCAAGTAAATGCTAGGATATATCCCTATTTAGGAAAGTTCATAAAATATGCAGATGGCTGAAGTAAAACTGTTTAATGACTTTCAAAAATGTTGTATCATAGTATCTTTAATGTACATAGGAAGTTTCGTCAACTTTGGTCTAGTCATTTCAGATAAATATCCCCAATTAGGAAGGTTCATTAAATATGCAAAGTAGGAATTCGCTAAAGTAAAAATGCTTAATGACTTTCAATAATGTTGTACCATAGTATCTTGAATACAATGTTGTACCATAGTATCTGAAAGTTTTGTCAACTTTGGTCAAGTCAATTAAGATAAATATCCCTTATTAGGAAAGTTCTTTAACATGCAAATTTGTAATGGCTAACGTGAAAATGCTTTATGACTTTCGAAAATGTTTTATAACATAGTATCCTCAAGATATGTAGCATGTTTCATCAACTTTGGTCAGGTCAATTCAGATATATATCCCTAATCAGGAAAGTTCATTAAATATGCAAATTAGCAATAATCTTTCATGTCACCCCTTAATACCTTTCACAGCTGAAATGTGTTGGTCTGATCAACATTTGTAGCGAATCTCATCAAATTTTGTGCAGTCGTTCTTAAAGTATATCCAGTGTTTTCTAAAATCATTAACTATGCAAATGAGCAAAAGGTAAGCAATCCACACCCACCTAAACCTTATCAGTTCTTGCCATATGCAAACTGAATCTATGTACCAGATTTAATTATGATCTGATGAGCCTGATTTTGAGATATCGGATGCATAGCCAGACAGACACACAGACAGACACAGACAGACAGACATCGCTGTGACATTAGCCTATGTGTGTGAACATGTGCTTTAAAAATAGAGTGATTAACAATACGGGTCTGCTTTTTATCAGCATTGTTATGTAAATGGCATATGTTTTCAAGCTCAATTTCTTTTGTAATCTTGTTACACTTTGTGCGATTTGAATACAGCTTACATTGGGAGAAACATGTTTTTAAGTCATCATCCCTATTCTTGTTACAGGCACTGCAAATCCTACCTGTTCCAGCGTTATGACAGGGGGCTTTAGTAAAATAGACTTTAAAGTCTTCAGAACTTCCCTTGATTTCAGGGTGACTTTGGAATGCAACCTTCAACTTCCTGGTTACGCTAACAGTCTCAGTTCTGTTCAGCATCTTACTTATCTCGGCTGACAAGTCAGCAACATTAGGTTCATAAAGAAAGTACTTTGCTCTCTCATCAAAGTACTTCTTAAGAAACTCTGCCATGGCAGTTCTCCTTTGAACCAGCACAGGAAGTCCAGCAGCTATGGCCCACAATGCCTCCATTCTAAACGGCTCATCAGGTGGTATTACAAGGACATTGCTTTGTTGAAGGTCCTTGTAAATTTCATCTTGAGAGCCGTAAGGGGGATAAGTGTTTGGTTCTATACATGTACAGTTTGAATTGTTAGTAAGAAAGATTTTTGTATCTTTGACATCAGCTTCTGAGGGTGCACGAACAAACCACTTTGGAATCTTTGTACACATAATTTGAAACATGTTTGCTGTTTTACCGACTCCGGCAGAGAAAAGTTTGAACCTTGTGGATTCAACATTTTTGTCTGTTATCACAGTAAGTATTTGTTTGAAGTCATTTTTTTTGGACATTTGATCTACATTTAGATCAAAGAAGGCCTTGTCTGGTCTTGGAATATATAGTTCATGCTTTATTGGAATCTTGGTCAGTTGGTAAAGTTTTTCGTATTCTTCAAGACTGTAGCTCCAACAGAGAAAACTGCGGCTGCTGCTTCAGCATATTTTAAGTGTTTGTCTCTCAGATCAGCTGGTGGAATAACATGGTTTATCAACACAATATCAGCATCTTTGAAACAGCGTTTTATCAGTGCAGACGCAAAGAGGAGTGAGGTTGATGACTTGACGTGTCAATGACATATTCAACATTTTCCAGTGTTGTGAGAGTTAAGAAGTAGTTTTCCGGTGACAAAAGCCATTTGAAAGAAGGCTCATCATTGCCAAATGCGTCTTTGATGTCCTCATTCAGACATGGTGGTATGAGTTCAACTCCACAGTCAGCAGCATCTTTCTTTTCTTCTTCAGTTGCCTTCAAAACAACACAGCAGATCTTCTTTTGTCTGTTTTGTGCTGCAAGGCTTGCAAGTTGACAGTTGAGAGCTGACACTGTGTCTCCAACACGGGACCATCTTTCAGCCAGGAATATGGAAGTCATTTTGCTGTGATTACCTGTATGAACAAAAGTGTAGATAAAAAAAAGACTTACATCCTTTTACTTTTTTAGATTGTATTATAATTTTGTTTTCTACAGAGCAGGCAATAGTTTTTATATCATCAACATGAAGAAAAACTCAATCTAAAGACACACAGTGCATACAACCAAACATAAAGGAATCAAATAATTTTGAGATGGAGATAATGAAATATACAATTAGAACCAGCAGTCTTCTATGGTGTAGAATTTCTGATAGCATTTTATGATGGCACATTCAATGGTATATAAATTTACATGTAAGGTAATTAACTCCGAAAATCTGTCACATGTGTGCAGTGTAATACTCAGCAGTAGTGCCAACCTGATGAAAAGAGCATGGATGCATGGCAGTTTTGTGGTTCACATTGACTAGCACAACTTGCCACAAGGTAGGGTAGAGTAACCACGCCGGTAATTGTTCTGCCAAAACATGGATAGACACTAGAGTTTACAAAATCACCATAGGTCTCATAGTAAATTTATACAGTAACTTAGAACAGTGATACCATGACAGAAGTTAAATGCCGTCATAGCTGTGGAAACGCAGCTATTTGTGGCTATGCGGGTCATCAAAAGGTCAACCCCACCATGGATAGCTGCGGGCCACATCATAGCAAAAATGGATCAATTTCGATGACCCGACTTTGGTCGGGATTTTCAATGATAAAATAAACCAAAGTGAGCGTAATTCAATAAAATGACCTATACCTGCCTGAACTCTGATTTAATATGCTCATTCCATATCCTTTTGTTAACAAATGTCTGGCTCGTTTACATATTTCGGCTGATTTTCCAAGGTCTACTCCAGATTTTCACTCTGACCGGCCCTCTCTCTATTCATGTCCTCATGCATGTCATACTTATAGCATATCAATGGAAGTCAGAGTCTGCTGCCAGAATGAAAATCTAGAGTAGCCCTTGGAAAATCAGCTGAAATATGTAAATGAACCAGAGATTTTGTTAACAAAAGGATAGAAGGAATGAGCAATAATCAGAGTTCAGGCAGGTATAGGTCATTTTATATACGCACACTTTGGTTTATTTTGCCGTTATAAGTCCCGACCCAAGTTGGGTCGTCGAAATAGACCCATTTCCGCTCTGAGGCGGCCCGCAGCTATCCATGATGCCGGGGTTCACCTTTGATGACCTGCATAGATCATGGATGTAAAAAATATATCTATTTTTTACATCTATATCTATTTTTTATGCATGGATGTAAAAAATATATCTATTTTTTACATCCATGCATAGATGCACGCTACCCAGCCACAGATAGCTGTGTTTCAACAGTAAATACTGTCATAATTTGTTCGGGGTGATGGGGGGGGGGGCAGCATTCTAAAGGTTGCAAGTAACCATCAGAAATGCATTTTTCGAGTAAAAACCTAGCAAAATTACTGAACCGAAGGTCAGCACAGCAAGACATCGGGTTTTATCGGTCATTCTAGTATTTCTACGGCATGACCCCGAATGACCAAATTTGAACTACGCTCGTAACGCTGCGTATTTACAGCTTTTACTCCATCGCATTGAACTCGAAATACTCAACAAAGGACGACATTCGTACTTAATGGCTTTGAAGATTACCTTGGCAGTAACCGGAGGATATTAGTGTGTAATGTCATTGGTCAGACAAGCAATAATACGGTCAAAAAAAACCCAAAAAACAAATCCAAAACACACGGAAGTACATGTATACGCCCGGCCGCTTACTGTGTTTACGTTCTTACCTGGCCGAGAGGTATGATCTACGTATTTGATGTTTGTTTCTTCCTGTAATCCGGTTCCTTCAACGCATTCAAAGGTACCTCAGCTTTTTGAGTTGCACAGTCGTCACAAAGAATGCCATGAAAAAACTTCTTTTTCGTCAAAATCAGAATGAAATCGCCTGGATCGTACGTCGTACATGTACACACAGGTCCGCCATTTTAATTGTAGGTCAAACAAGAGGTCAAACACCCGGCGGCAAGGCAAGCGCCCTCTAGCGACCGTTCCGAATAAAAATGAAAGAGCGACAGCTGAAACTGCTTTCGATGGCTTACATGTAGTGTGTTTTGATAAGGTACTTTAAAAAAATTCTTTGTTTCCCGTCCGCGTGCTGGTAAGTTTTTAGAGAAAATTAAGAAAACAAACACAATGTTAACACTATCACAAATAAAAACAATATTTTCCCCAGAGGAAACCAAATAAAATTTGAGCTTATGTTATAACACATGTGTTTTTTGTCTTTGTTTGCTTTTTTCCCTGGCTGGATGGTAGGTTTTCCAAAAATCCAAGGCCGGCAAATCAAAGAATTTTCTTAAATGGTTTAACATTGAAATCACCTTGACTGAATTCATTGTGTCAGCTAGTTTCTCCAACCGTACAAAAGAACAGACATTGTGTCTGACAACATACAAGTCATGGTGAAATTTATGCAAATATTTCCTTCTCTGTGCTTTTGAAGCAACCAGCCCATAACTCCTTTAGAGGGCCATTCGTCTTTCAGGTGAATCACCCTCTATATAAAGTGGATAGTCACTAATATGAGTGCAATACATAATAATAAAAAGTTATCTAGCTCAAGTATACGCATGTATACAAGTAAAGCAAATACTTATAATTCATCTTACCACAACAACATAGCTAAGACTGCATTTTTGCTAATATTCAATAAGCATACTGTAAGTTCACAGTTGATTTTTTAGAAATGTATTTGAAGACGCCATATAAAATACATAACATTGTCCTGTTGTCAAATTGTAGTGAGGGGTTAACAGAAAACAAATTAATCATACATGTGTAGTTAATAGCACCATAATATGCACTATTAAGTGACATGCAACGATTCATTGTTATAGCGGTTATGAAAGTCGTAGCTACAATGTTGGCTCTTCTCCCGTTAAGACCTGTGTGTGTAGGAAATGACAGTTTTTGCATTTTTCTCTGTCTGATTGATGTTCACCGGATGCTGGAGTGATTGCTAGCTAAGTTCTCTCGACGCAAGATGGGATGTCCTCGTTCATATGTACGCTGGTGGGCGGCAAACGCTGTAGATACAGCTGACACCAGATTCGAGTACACAACAACACCAGTAAAGGTACACTTACAGTCCTCGGAACGCAGGTTTACATCAATGGTTGTATCTTGCATGTGATAGGACGAGGGTTAACGTTTGAGTTGGTTATCCAGATATCGACTATATATAACCCTGCAAGATATCGCATGGGTGTTTGTGTATTATAGAGCTATAAGCACACAATAATATATCATAAAATTATAACAATATATAATACATGACAAATGTTGGCGATAAAATACACAGCGGTATATTATTTCTAAGTTACGCTTGTAAATGGTTGAAAGTGGATGATAGTGTTCGACAAGATTGCACTCTTTGTTCTGTATCAGCTGCATGACACAGTCCATATTCGGTCTTGTTGGGGAAAAAAAAAAAAATTTGACGAGACGATTTGCGATCATAATCTTGTCTTGCAAAATTTCGTCACAAGAATATATCGGAGAGTTGTCAAATTTGCGTTGTAAGTTGATACAAAAATTAACAAAATACGTAAAATACTTCTGGATGCATTCATCTATCTTGAATCTTTCCATAATATCTATCCTAAAATTTGTCATAATAACTTTCGCTCTACTATAAATGGACGTAAATAGTAAGCCAAAATTATGTACACTTGCATGAAGAGGTATCAAGAAAAGTAGATAACATTAATTGAAAGAGCTAGGCGATGCTTATAATGCTGAAATATCCGGTCAACCTAGCCTTGGCTCCTTCCGTGACATCCAGATTCATAATATAGAGCGGTGATGAACGACTCTGGGTACACAGGCGAATCACCTACGTTTTTAGCCACTTTAATTGATTCTTTAGGTAAACGTATCAAAAGAATGTACAATATTTCTTATCCAAATCTGTATCATCTTTATCCTAACTATAATCGCAATAAAAAAAAACATTGAATGTCCGTTTATCAGTAGGTACACCGATAGCCTACCAAGGGTACTGGTAGAACTTGAGATTTTCAAATATAAGAGACAGCTGGACTATGAACATTTGTTTTGAAATAGCGAATTAAAAATAGGGAGAATGAGCAAATCCATCGCACGATGTCAAGTTTACTTTCCCAGACGTCAATATTCGTTAGCGAAAGAGAATGCCTAAGGTTAAGAGTCTGCTGCAATGTTTACTCATGTAAGTGTGAAAGATGAGTCAATATACGCTGCAAAAGAAAATATATTGTTTCTCAGAATCTAATGTACACTATTCGGGATTATGCAAAAGAAAACGAATGTATAGAGTATAGGGCATACAACAGTTAGATTGTTCACTTGACCGACGGTCGGGTCGTTTTACAAAGGGCTAGACAGTATTAGCCAAACACGCTGTAGTATAAATGGCTATTCTTTATTCTATGCCTGACCTCCAAACTTTAAACATTCTCGGAAAGTTACTTCATAATCTTAAAATGCTGCTTGACTAGAAAGTCGTTGTAACGTGTACGCTTATATACCATCTTTTTTTTTCAGAACTGCACGTTTTAAATATCACCCTGTGGGTATAGTGTTCGACCGCCGGAATTTTTCAGGTTGTAACTAGAATTCTGAAATATTTGGATCCGGTGATATCTGAAAAAAAAGTGATGTTCGAAGTATCATTCAGATTAGACTCACCCACTGCACCTCATTTGCTACGCAGGTTTATCCTCAACCAAATTGTGATGCGCCCTCAACGGTCTGTCTGAGCAACTGAGGCTCACCTAGCCAGCCCGGCTATGCGCAACTATTCTTGAAGTGAGCGATAAGAGCCTCGAAACACTGATAGAAATCTGGTGTGTTCAGGTATAAGTCGAACGTGATGAGTGTTTCGTCGGCCGCACTGTATGATACGCTGTTCGGATCATGGATACGAAAATCCTGTACACGAAGTTCAAAATCTTAAACAACACTTGCAAGAGTTTTTATTATCGAACTCTAAAAATAAAGCAGTTTTGAATTCTCCATATCAGATAGAACCAAACTTAGGAGTTGTCTTGTAGAAAGCGCCATCGTTATTTCTCACCAAACAAGTTAATAACCGTGACTTTAAGAGTATCTCTCTCTCCCTCCCCCTCTCTGTCTCTCTCTCTCTCTCTCTCTCTCTCTCTCTCTCTCTCTCTCTCTCTCTCTCTCTCTCTCTCTCTCACACACACACACACACGCGCACACAGAGAAAGCTTGACTAAACCCCTCTACTGATAGAAATTAATTTTAATGAGCAAAATCGGAGAGGTGTGTTATTTTTTACTAGGCAATAATGTTTGAAAATGACATTGAACACACATTTTTAGTACATTTTTGCATGATCAGTGTGATAAAGCCACGTACATGTATACACATTAAGGTGATTCTGTTAGATAAACTAATTAAGACATGCTCATTGTTACATGATTGTATATTTATCAATCACAATGGGTTACAGGTGTTGTTATCTTTCTGAATACACTCATAGAGAAAGATAGATAGAGTGGCAACGGGTATTGTTTAAGGCGTGAAGCGGTTACGTAACCCTCAATGTTCGCCTCGCCTCAGGTTGCTCTCGCCTCTCTTTTCCGAAGAGTGCCGACCATGAATCCTTCGGTAGTTTTCGGATTTTCGCCAATTGTTAAGCGAAAGTATGTTCGGCAAAGTTGTGGTTGTTGTTGTCGTGTGGTGCTGAGCAGAATTGACGTGCTGGCGAAAACGGGAATGTTTTGAGCTTCAGAAAACGAGTGTTACCGTTTTAAAAATTCCTCTCATATTTTTATGAATATATAATGAGTGTGTTTGAACCAAATTTGAAAGTCTTTTATCGATACTGTCTGGTTTTACTCAATGGTTTACGGTCAGTCGTACCCTCTTTTACACGTGCGTCAAGGAAGGACATGTTTATGAAACTGCTGCCGTGTTATGTTTTGATTGGCGTGAAGCAGTGTTTCTGGCCTGAGAGCTCACAAAGTAACTATGGTTGCTACGCGACTGGTAGTACGATGCCATCTCGTCGTATTTTTCGCATAATCTCGTGTAATTATCAACCACAAACAAAGCCTCCAAAAAGTTTAACACCTTTGGAGCTCATTTTAATATGAAAAGCCAATAGTCTACCGAGACGACCATTGAACAAAAGGCATGCAAGTGTTGCTACTCTGTTTATGTTACTCTGTGATACACTGAACGATTTTGCGGCCTGTAAATAGGGAAGCTGTGAAATAACCTAAATGATAGACATATTTAGAAAGCGATTTTTATTTGAGATCATCGGCTCGTTTACCCATGGGAAATTCTAAATGGGTTGCTTCATGTAAACAAAATGAACTGTCACAGTTCATGGCATTGTACATTTCTATGACTTAACATATTGTAGACCTCTCTGATCTGTTGATGGCGTGGTGTATTATAATACGTAATTCTGCAAATGTTTGGTAAAAGTGATCGCACTGTTGTGTGGCATAAAGTAAACATTTTTTTTTTCATTTCGTCAACATTCACAGCGGTGTTCGGAGTCACTTGAGTAACGTTTTAATGAATATTCATTAGGTAGACACATAAGGTTGTATCATAGGGTTTGCGGGGTATGTACACAGGAGACAATGGCGTTATTGTTAAAACATTGGATTTCAATTACATCGAAATACCAAATATGTTGAAGATTTCGTTTGATGCCAAGCCCTTAATTAAAGTTTTAATAACTGGTACAGCTGATAGTTTCGAGAGAAACACCCGAATCTCACTGAGTGAAAAAAAATTCCCTCTTAACCAAAAACAGGTTTCCCATCGCATAATTTTCACGACACAAAGGTAAACCGAATTCAGACTTTGTTCAAAACAATATACAAGTAAACAATCCATGTTTTTTGCTGTACATAGATAATCAAATGATAGACATTTCACTCTTAGATTTTTTGTCCAATTGAAAATACAGCGTCCATGCCGATTCTAACAAAAGAAGATAGGCGATGCGTTTTCTGGAGGAATATTTAAAAATCATTTTGACGCATGGAAAGGACCTTTAATGTCGTAAATCAAAGTAAGATGTAATTTCATAACCACATAGAAAATGCCTTGAATAACTATAGTGGTTTTATGTGATTTCACTAGCATCAGTATTTTTAAGCATTGGCAACACATTGGAGAAATGAACTATTTTACAATTAATTTTAGTAGCCAGTTTAAATTAAACCACCATTTAATTTAATTTAATCCTGATATAGAGTTATAAAGGACAGAGCATTAATGTCCCTTTTTGTACACCACTAAGTTTACTAATAAAGTGAAGGGAAGTTTTTTCATGAATGGAAGTCTGTGCTGCGGCAGATCACGATCCAAATGCATGAATTAATGAAACAACCAATACAATCACTTTTACATCGCATGTTCGCGTATAAATCATATATAAAGCAAACGTTCTTCTGAATTACACTCATTCGGAAACTTCAGAGGTCCGCATTATATTATGAAGGAAGTGAGTAGATTATAAAGAATGGCAAATCGGTAGGTTTTTACGCACTATCAAAATTTGCTATGTAATGTATAATTTATCGATGACAGTTGGCTGAAAAAATGTGCTTGAAATATGCCAGATGCCTAATGGATATTTAGACTTGAAAACTCTTCTTCTCATGTCACAAGTTACAGTTACTTGTTCTATATTTTGAGTGAGGAAGAACATTGACTATACAACCACGCATGAACTCTGACGTCAATTTATTCAGTTGATAATTTGCGTGGTATTCTCACAAATCGTGTACAACTTTAAAAGACTGACACACCGTCTTGAGCCATATGTATTTTCTCATTAATAAGTATGAGAACGAGAAGTTTCATCTTCAGACAAATAAGCATTTTTAATGTCTCAATAATTTACAGCCTTCGTTCTCTTGTGTACCTTGCAGATTTTTGGCAGCTTGTTTTCTTATTATGTCAATCTTTGTGCTGAACAGCAATTGTAATGGTCTGTACAATTTCGTAATTATTTTGAGTCATTAGTGTTTTCTTTGTTGTCACGTGATGTAGACTTACTGCGTTCTCGACGGATTAATCAGAAATAGGAGGCGAACGTGTGTGACAATCATTTGTCTGAAGAATTTTGGCGATGCTTGAAATTAAGCCATAGATTCAGCAAGTTTCCATTTGGTTCAAACTTGCACTATACGATACTGACAATCAAGTTCTCCTGTCATCGTATGTATGTGCGTATGTACGTATGTATGGATTCATGTATGAATGGATAGATTGATGTAAACTATCTTTATTATGCAGTTTAAGTATTTCATGCCTTCTTTGAAATTTTTTCAACAGACTTATGGATTTCTAACTTCGTCATTACCAGTCCGAGCCCTTTGAATATCACTTATTTACCGACAGTGTCGATAAAGATAACTTTTAATGTGAAAATTGAAGACGAAGGCAACTGCTGTACACAGGAAATCATGGGTTTGATCGTGTACTTCAGGGGCCGTGATAGGATAGATGACCCTGTTGCTGTGAGAGATACCCCTTCATATCCATGGCCTACTCCTTGCGGCGATCACTGGTACCATGGCTTAACTGCAGCTTTACAACCTGACGTCCAATACTGTAACAGCAGCCACTACGATAGTCTCTGTGTGAGAATCCTGAAGAACAAGGATTGCTGTCAAAGTACTGTTTGTGAAAAAGAGGAAAACTGTCTCCCCTGGATGAAAATGGCGCAGGAAAAATCAACTGTACAGGTAATCGAATTTTAACCGCGAGTCTCAAGTATTTCAGAGTGTAGTTTTACTTTTTCTTTGATTTAATTCTTCATTTGAAGAATGATGGTTTGATGTACCAGTCACTTTGCTGACATGGTACTCGACTTTTACTCGATGAAAAAGTGCTATTATGCATTCACGATAAGGAACATTAATGTGTTCACAATCATGACGCGATTGTCCTTATGATCAAAAATCATAGCTGATATAAATCTGCTTCAGGCTCTGTTTGGGAAAACAAATCTTTTGATTGGCAGTGTAGCGTGACTGCCACACATATACCTGTTACCAGTTTATTGAAAAGCCATAATCTGGCCAAAGCTTTAGTTACCTTGGAAGGTCTTTATTGAGTTTGCATAGAACTAATGAAATCTATTTGTGTACTTATACACCTTAATTACGTTGATGTAATTCTTTACAGGATACGCTGAGAACTCAACACCAACCTTCAACATAACTACCATGACAGATGCCTCACCGACGGAGGAATTTAAAGGTAGATTACTGTATAAAGATCATGTTCTGCATTGAATTTACATTAACTAATAACAGTTAATAACGTCGTACAAAGGCAACCAAATTATTTTGCAGTTAGCTATTTCACTGCGAGCATTTTGTTGATAGCAACAATGGGCTGGACTATCGATATTTGAGATCACTCGGTATGCGATCTTTGGGCGGTCTCTTCGTTGATAACCCAAAATTTGCTCTCAAGTTTTGGTATTCGAGTTGCATATGTCTGTTTTTAAAAGTTTGTAGTTATTAACAGCCGGAAAGCTGAGTTGACGGTTTCACAATAAATGTGGTCTTTGTCAAATACTTCATTACATTTTTATTTTGAACCGTGACGGAAAAGCCGGAGACCTCAATATCGCACGTAATGGTTCTGTTGTCGGATATTTTGCCCTTTCGACAAATTAAAGACTTCTAGGAACAAAAGCAGATATTCTCACTAGAAAGATTCTCTCTTCGTTGATCAATGCCCATAAAATACTGCAAATGTAAGATATGTAGGTTCAGCACTTTAAAATTTATGCGGCGGCTGCGAGAAAATACTTTCTAATAGCGTTATACACACTAATTAAATGTATTGAATGTCTTACAATTGTTTCCAATAGTTTATTTATCATTTTATTCACTCCGAACATTATAGTATGCAAAAGAAAATTTATCTTCTCTGAACAGAAAATACAGGATTTTAAACTGGCCGTTTACATCACTACAACCCGCGTCGATGTCATCATTTTTGGTGCGTCGGAACTTTGCGTCGATCGTCCAGGTGCTCTTCATTGTACACAAGCGACATGAAGTTTGCACTGCAAGAAGGGTGTCACACGCTTCGTCCAGGCTGCAGGCTGAGCCTCAAAAAGTCGTGTAGTGAAATCAATATTTTCATAGACTACGACTATAATAATCTGAAAAACGAAATCACAAGAGTGTAAGCTTGTATATTACTTTTAAGGAATGACCGTGAAGATTTGCCGGAAACAACAAGCATAACCGTCGATTCCGTAAGCATCATTGCAAGAGGGTCCGACACAACGTTACAAAGTATTCGCGTCGTTGAGATTCATTAGATTTTTGTTCTCGAAAATAGCATAACATTGCCTACCATAAATTTCTAGGTCTATGCTATCTTTCCAATTTTGTAGAAATTAGAAATGTACGTATAGTATGGAGTCTTCCGGTAATTGCTCAACAATACTTAACCAACGGTGTATTTATATTATTCCAAAAGTAGTTTTAAAGTTTAGACGTACAACAGTTACTGTTAAAACAACGCCTTTAATTTTACAAAGCTAATGGAGTCAATGCTTGTGCATGTAATCAGTGTATTATTCGCCAATATTTTTCACCGTTCTGCTCTGCAAACACTTGTGACGTTATAACTGTTTCACAATCCGTTTTCGTTCGTGGTGATAGGGTCATTACCTCACTTGTATTTTCCTTCGTTGAAGAAAAGAATGTTGACCAAAATGCTTTAAACATTCTGATATTGCGTATCTATGCCCATGTTATTATTTGTACAAATGGCTCTGCTACTCTGTTAATATCGTTGTTGTGAATTACTTTATGACTCTGCGTTCACCATAATTGGATTTACGAATATTCAAATAACATCTTTTCGAATCTACTGTTATTACAAGAATATAAATGAAGGGTCGCGATCTTTGACTTCAGTTTGAAAGTCACTTCGAAGTGACCTGCAGTCAAACGTGTTGAATTAAGTGACCCACTCCATAGAACTGTAGCATTGGTTTCTTCTTCGAACCAGATCAAATAGTACATGCATCGTATACTTGATACAGTATCCTTTCACTTTTCTTAAAGAATCTGACGTGCAACACGAAGTTAGTAACATCCTGATGGTATTGACCGGTATCAGTATTGTTGTCGTTTCATCAAGTTCGAAACGAGCATTTTAAGAGACTGAGTGATATTCCCCCTGTTTGTATTGTTCCAAGTATTAAGAATCAATCGAAAAGAAATTTGCCACATTACTAGTTTTCTTTAGCTATATCGCCCTTTCATCCTACTTTGCTGAAATCTCGTCACAAAGTATTTTCTTCAATCGTTTATCGATCAGTTGATTGTTTATCAGTTTCAATAAATGATGCTTGCAAAATAACTTGGCTCGATAGCTCCAACTTTTGTTAAAGAAGAACGGTTCACAGGATTTCCTTATCACTCCACTTCTGATATCAAAAGTAAAGTAATACGCTAGGAACGCAGCGTTATCGCCTACATGAAATAAAGTAGGTTCTGAAGATTTTGGCTAAATTAAGTAAGCAGAAAGATATAATGAAAATGTACATATATTCATCATGATGAGAATGGCAGTTTCTCTGTTTCTCAATTCCGTAAAAAAGATAGCGTTCATTGTCGTCTGCTACCATATAAAAAATACATGTACCAGCTCGTCGACCGAGTCGGAAATCGCCGAGTCACCCACCGAACTTGACGAAGTTATCGCTGAAGAGTAAGAAATCGATATACTGAAATTCACAAATTATGCTGTCGACAAGCATATGAACAAAATCAGCATCGACTAATAATTTAATTGACGATAAACTTAAGGAGAAGGCTTGATCAAGGAGGTATGGGAAGAGATTTGAGTTTACCGGCGCTACATACAGTGACACAGATCTATCGCATTGACGCCTCAACGAAGTTGCTGACCCTATGCTTTTTGAGACGAAGCGTCAACAAAATACGCATGACACAAGCGATAGGTTACTGTATCAGAAAAAACACCTTTAAATTACAAACATTAAATATTTTTTGTTCTGCTTTTTTAAATGTTAGGGTTTATTGTTTTCGTTTAATTCATAATAACGGTTAAGTTCAAGGCACGAAGCTTCCACCAGTGGCTAATTTGCATAACGGTGGCGATATCATCGCCATCTTTATGCAAAATAGCCATTCATAACAGAGATTTAATTATTAAATTTGCTATGAACACGATCGATCTAGCGATCTTCATACAGTATCGCACTCTACGCCTTAATATTTACTAGTGCTACGTCCGTTCTGCGAAAGAAACTTTAGTGATCAAGGTGAACAAGCCTTTTATCAAATATAAATTGTTTTATATAACTTATAATATCAAAAGACGTTTGGTCAGTTTACTTTACCTCAGGCATTTAAACATTTTGATCAGTCTATTGTGCCACTTATTTGTTGTAAGTCAAATATATGGGGCTATGAAATTTCCAGAAGTATAGAGAGTGTACAGCTTATGCTTTGTACTTTTTGGATGTACACTCGAGTGTAAATTCAGAGGTACTTTTAGGAGAGTATGGAAGACTCCTACTGTCCTGCTGATATATGAAATGCTGCATTGTAAAATGGACAAAAGAGACAACTCACGCTGTCCAAGTGCCTGTTAGTAAGGTGAAGTACTACGAATTACGTCAACATTAGGTTGTGGTGTCATTTTCTTGAAACTTTGCACAAATATTCTTGGAAGTTGTGCAAGTGCAAAAATGAAATAAAAAATAGGGGTCACCACGCTCGTTTCCATGGAAACGGACGTTAAATTGGCATCGTTAGAAATAAATAAAAATGATATAATTCACTTAAACTAAGAAAGCAATTATAAAACGCTTAGCAAATGAGTTCATTTTAATAAATACCAAGACTTAAGATCCTTATCTATCGAATGTATATGTTTCATGATGTTTGTAAAGAAATTTTAACATGAGTATCGATCACAAAATGACGATATCGAAATTATATCACTACATAATTTTCGAACTTTCTTCCTGTCGCTATGAATGGTGTCATTTTGACCAAACTTGGTGAATAAATCCTGACATAATACCATTTAGTTTACACTTTTAATAAAAGGTGTCACACACGCTACTTTTTACAATATCTGCAGGTGAACGGGTGATATGCACCATGTAAATGGGAGAGAAATGTTAATTTTTCGCTCATATTGAATAAAAAACCAGCTTCATAGGGGGTCAAAATATGACAAAGTTATAGAACACATGTTATTTCTAAGAGACTGGGTCAGAAATTTTGGTAAAAAGCGCAATTTCAACAATGACAGGTGAGTTAAATACATGCGCTACAAAATAACCCATTTGCGGAAAGCTTGAGTTGAATCTGCGCAGAAACGTTCTAAAGCGTGTGCGCGTCCGAATTCGCCGCACTTACCTTAAATTCTCTGTACTTTGGACTCATCACGGAGGATTACCCTTGGGTAAACACTCACACTACGTATACATCACGGCACTATACATTTTGTACTTTTTACGGTACACTTACCTTCAAAGAAATGAGGCATCTGACGAAAAAAATGTCATAGTTCTTTCACTTATCCTTGATGGCGACAACTATTATCTATTCAAATTTTGTGAAAATGGACAGAGACAACTGCGTGCGTCCATGACCTTAATCAGCTGGAATCTAATTAATTCATCCGCCACAATGACACGAGAAAGATTCAAATTATATCACGCGAAAAAGTAGTCAAATGTTATTCGGCATAAACATAAGTGAGTCTATGGAAGACTTATCATGTGACGAACATACATTCTCTCAGTATACCGCACTCGTGTGATGTCATCGAAGACTCGTAATTACAGAATAAGGCTGTATACCTGTATTCTCTTCTCAGCCTATCGGCTCGGAGAGATTCTGTTGCTATATTCGGGAAACCCTCGTCTTCGATGACGTCACAGCCGTTCGTTGTATTGGGAGATTATATATATATAATATATATATATATATATATATATATATATATATATATATATATTATATATATATATAATTCCTTCAAGTACAAAGTAATAATATCTGTTACTTAAGTTTCATACATCCTGCAATATCCAGACTTTTGTCTGAAGATTGCGGGATGCAGGAAACTTAAGTTACAGATATTATAATACAGCTGCGTCTGTAACCTTTATTACATGCCTCGAGTGAGTGCAAAACAGTGCATTGATTTGAATTGAAACATATTGGGAGTTAACGGATCATGTGAACGATGTACTGACCGGTGTATATAACGACCGAATTTTTACTTTTTGTGGTAAAATTGGACAAAAATGCGAATTTAATATAAGTTTTTTTTTCACAAAATGCTGGGATTTATTTGGTTGTTCCTCTTGTCTCTACTTGATAAAGTTCATAACCTAGATATTAAAGACTCGTCATAACACTGAGGATTGCAAATGTTGTATAGCGGGTTTTTTTATGGTGCACTGTCGACCAGGACCGTACTTTTCAGCATTGAAGATGGCCTGAAAACCGTACGCAACCGGGACCGAAAAGAGGCGGAAAGGTGTTGGTCAAAATACTTGAGCATTTTCAATGCGTTCAATGCTTTAATCTGTTTGATTGTTTTGATGAAACTGTGCCTGTATTCGGGTGCAAACGCCCAAAAAACTTTAAGGTAAAACAAACGTTTGACCATAATTATAATAGCATATATAACAAGAGCTACATACAACAGAATAGTAGACTTTTTGCAAATGCTTCTGAGTGTCCCGGTAATAGAAAAATCACGAAAACAAGAAATATCTTGGAAGGAAGAGAAGTAATTTATCGCACTCGAACTGATAATGAAGCATCTTTAGAGTTCATGTCATCATATATCATCACCCTTTAACAGAAAGACTATCCTTCAGGGCCGCCTTACAAGCAAAGATATACCAACGGCAAGAGGCCATTCAAATCAAATGATCGAAAAAGACTGATACGTTCAAGGGCAATAAAGCAAGATCCAGCCATTGCAAAGATTATTACACAGCCGGCATGTTTACTTGTTTGGCTGTCTGAGTAAAGTGCTGCCAGGTCACATGAATGTGACCAGCAGGGAAAGAGTTTTATTGAAGATACTCATGGTCCTTCTGAGATAAATATTTTTGACGGAAACCGTCAATGCCTTAGTGCAAGATACATCTGGCATGGACATATATCATAATCCTTCTTGACATTTTCCTGACTGTATTGCATAAAGTAGACTCTGCAAAACTACTAAAACGTTTTTTCTACCTAACTAATTGCAAGTTAGTGTCACGAGAGTGTCATCAACTCTATA
The DNA here is from genome assembly GCF_041260155.1 of Ptychodera flava. Taxonomy (NCBI): domain Eukaryota; kingdom Metazoa; phylum Hemichordata; class Enteropneusta; family Ptychoderidae; genus Ptychodera; species Ptychodera flava. The sequence goes on from NW_027248277.1 coordinate 6,726,599, forward strand.
CATTTTCCTGACCGTCGATTCCATCGATCTTAATTCGAGTTGATACCCTATTTATCGGTATCATCTCTTAAGAGCCAGGTTTATTGAATATTCATTATGTTCTATTACACTCATTTCCCTTGTATATCTACACCCTTAAAATCAAGCTGGTGTACCTGTGTCATACCGAATGAATATGGATTTTTGTCACCTGCTTGACCGGTTGTAGCAGTTGACTTAGAATGGCCAGAAAACAAAGAAGAAGAGAAGTACAGAAAGTATAGGACTATCCACGAACTTATTTATCGTTTATTACTCTCACATCAATTCAAGTCAAGATATAAATTTTATTTGCCAATTGAAATAATGCAATTTTCTTCAAAGAGTTAAAGAAAACAAAACCAAACAAACATTCTTAAAACCATCAAGATATTGGTAAAGTTAACAAATAACAAGCGACCTAGCGGCCGATATAGCTCCGCTGTGTTTATGTAGAGAATAACTATTTTTGACACATGTTGATGAAGAAGGTGGAAATCTTTGATAGCTCAATGCAGTGGCCAGAAAAAAGTGGCTAAAACTAGCTGCAAAAATACACAATTGAAGATTTCATCATACTTTGAATATATCACATCGGATCATCCCTAAGAACATGTCAACCAAAGCTATCTGATGAGTAGTTTTTTGAGAATAAAATTTTCTGACCAAAAATGGCAACAATTGCCCCCCCCCCCCAAAAAAAAAAAAAAAAAAAAAATTGCAGATTTCATCATAACTTCAAAAGATCAAATTTAGTTCATCTATAGGAACCTGTATACCAAATTTCAAAGCTGTTAGTCTAAGACCAGTACTTTTTGAGAAACATATGTTTTGACCAAAAATGGCTAAAATTGCCCCAAAAATACAAAATTACAGATTTCATCAGAAATTCAATACATATTACTTAGTTGATCTATAGAAAGCTGTATACCGAATTTTAAAACTATCAGACCAGTACTTTTTGAAAAATACATTTTTTGAGTAAAAATGGCTAAAATTGCCCAAAATTACAAAATTGCAGATTTCATCATAATTTCAATAAATATCATTAAGGTGATCTGTAGGAACGTGTATACAAAATTGCAAAGCTTTCAGATGAGTAGTTTTGGAAATACACATTTTTTGACCAAAAATGGCAAAAATTGCCCCAAAAATACACAATTACAGATTTCATCAGAAATTCGATATATATTACTTAGTTCATCTATAAAAACCTGTATACCGAATTTCAAAACTATCAGACCAGTACTTTTTGAGAAATACAATGTTTGATCAAAAATGGCAAAAATTGCCTAAAAAATGCAAATTTGCATACTTCTGCACAATTTGAACAAATCTGAAATAGATCATCCCTAGGAACATATGTACCAAATATCAAAGCTATCTGACTGGTAGTTTTGAAGAGAAGATTTTTAAAGATTTTTTACCAAAAATGACAAAATTGCCTTAAAAATACAAATATGCAAATTTCACCACGATTTGAACAAATCTGACTGAAGTCACCCTAAGTAAACTGCATATCAAATTTCAAAGCAATCGGACAAGCGGTTTCAGAGAAGAAGATTTTTTACCAAAAACACCAAAAAATGCCCCAAAAATACAAATATGCAAATTTCACCACGATTTGAACAAACTGAAGTGAGGTCACCCCAAGTGAAGTGCATATAAAATTTCAAAGCGATTGGACTTGCAGTTTCAGAGGAGAAGGCAATTGTTGACGGACGACGACGACGACGGACGACGACGACGACGACGACGGACGACGACGGAAAATCAACCTATTTGATAAGCTCCGCGTCGCTGACAGCGGAGCTAAAAATATGTATAATTATGATGTCTGTCGTGCAACTTTAGACTTTCTCTATCGCCGAAAATAATTTTCATATAGCATATATACTGACTACTTCATATAGAATCTTAGAAACAATATACTTGTACATCCAGAAAACATTTATGAAATATTTTGAATCCCGTATATCAAAGTCCAAAAACCCTAAAGCTATGATGTACTATGACTAGTGTCAAGATGTTTGGGATGACGCAAATACTTCAGTCTGTTCAGTTTTATACAAGATATATTTGAACCTCACTCTGTAAAACAGAACCACTTCAATGCAAATGATATAAAGTCAATTAAGTCAGCTATATCGGATACTTCAAACTATGGGCAGAATCAGATGTGCTAACCAACGTCATAGCATTATGTTGGATCTATCTAGCAGCCATTTCAATGATTAATGTAAAATGCATGTACCATTAGATCTAGAGAGTGATCAGAATAAATATACTATGTTTTTGTTCCATATCTTGGATGCCATATATGTTATTTTCGAGAGTGGGATACTGTTTCCCAAACTTAAATACTCGGTTCTCCCAGTGTTATATATCAACATTAGACTTATTTTCGTTTTGATCTATCGACCTAAAATGGCTAGGAGTCAACCACTTAAATGCTTCATCATCGCCTTCATCAACCGTTTCAATTAATAGCAGATGTACTGCTGTTCATAAGATCTAGCGATATGCAAAACGTTCGCGTAACCCCTAACTTGTCGCTATGAAAAAAAAACGGCAAAAGAAAATACTTTCCATGTTTCCAGGTTAGTTAATTAAGTAACAAAGCAAATTATCTTTACCTCAGCAGAACCACACGCAATTCTTAGGGAGTGTTTCGTTATTATGACCGGGGTTGAGGCGGCAAATTCTTCATGTGCATCAGTTAAAATAAGTGAACCCCTACCCATTGAACAAAACATTGATTACCCTCCTCTTAAGATCACAAAAATCTCTTGATCCCCTCCAATGCTTGAGTTAAGCTGCACACACAAACACCTCAGGAGGGTGGGGTAGCAATAGAATGAAAAAAAAGATTCTCAGATTATTTTTTTCAAATGACCCTATAACAAATTCACAATGCGTTGACGTTGGAATCTCCCTTTCTGACTTGCTATAATTTTGAAATCCACTTCAGAGGGATTGAACAGAAATCACACCAGGTCACTATTTTTGCGCAAGCATTTTTGAAGGGCCATGAAATTTCATGCATGCCTTTTGGGGAAGGACACCAATATTTGCACAACTATAAAAAGACAAAATGTTACTGATATAGTGCTTCGTCTTAAAATATTAAATCATAATAAATTGGATTGTATCATGCTGACGATTAACATTTTCCCATAAAAAGCAATCTATATCTGTACATTTACATATTATTGATGATTAATGTAATTGTACTTTGCTTCCAGTGGCAGTTAAAAGTGCATGTGTGTACTCAAATTTGATATTTGGCATTAGTTTATAATATTGATTCACTTTACATGGTTGCCTATGAGAATGTAACACTTTTTCAATACAAATTAGCAATATGTATTCATTTATAGACGTTTGATAATTGACATAAATGTCCTTGTTTGGAATAGGGTGTTTTCAACTCGAATGTGTACAAGAAATATAATTTTGGAATATCATTGGAAATGTTCATCCAATATACATTGGAGTCTATGATAAAACTCTAATATTATTTCAATGCCACACTTGCTATACTTGTGCATATATAGATGTTAGATAATTGACATTATTGTACTTGATAAGAATAGGATTGTTTCTAAAAATATATAACTAACAATTTCTGTGCATATATGGACGTTAAATAATTGATATAGCCTACATGTACTTGATGAGACTTTTGTAGTTATGTGCAAGTAATTTGATTTTGGAATTTCACCTAAATAGTGGTCTATGAGAAAACTACGAATAATTTTTACAATGCTAAACAAACTAAGTCTGTGTTTTATAGGTATTGACAATTGGTGCAAATCGGGTGTTTGAAAAGTCAAATGAGGACAACAACTATGATATTTGAATTTCACGAGAAAGTATTATTTCAATTTTCATGGTAGTCCACAGGTAACTTATAAATATTTTCCTTGAAAAAGTGTTCTTTGTCTCTAATATGTAAGTGATAGACATTGTTCATTGCCATCAGTGAGCTCGACTAACAAGAAGACAAGCCTCAGAAATGCCAAGACAAGATGATCATGTGATACATAATTATACTTGTATTCAGATTTAAAGTTAAATGACTTCAGAGAATAAAATCTTGCCTCGAAGCATAGTTATTTCCCAGGACATTTTTGAACACTGAAACTGCTTTTTGATGGGACGGATACTTATGAAACTTAAGTGACTCCCTCTGTGTTGTTTGAAAAATACATGAACCACCCCATCCCTTTTGCAGTTTTAAAAAAGTGACCCCCGAGGATTTTGCCGGCCCATACGTGGCAGTACCATACTGAATGCTTCCTTATACAATACATGGTATGGTGATAGTGTCTAAAGCAAAACTGTATAATAAAACACATATTTAGCAGATTTCAAATATAAAATGCCATGTTAAATGCACTTGTGTAATAGTATAGCTTGAGAGACAAAATCGAAAATTTAACATAAAAACGTATATCTTGAGGATAAATATTGATATTCACAGTTGTGAAAAAGATGTTTGACAATAGAAAAAAATCACATTTAACTGAAGAGAAAAACCATCATGATAATTGGGGACTGTCTATGGTACGAGTACTGTTCAACATGTATTCGAAATATATTGTGTCTACAGACATTTGATATGACATAAAGAAGGATGGTTGTACGGACGCTTCACAGTATTCATATTCCAAAGGTTTGAATGTTAGACAACTGTCATGGCATTTAGCGTTGTCTTTATTTGAAACAGTTTATGCAGTAAATAATCAGTTTAACAGTATATGTATATTTTAATTGTAAAACTCATATAAGGTTAAGCCAGTCCATCAAGATGTTCACAATTACTTTTACATATATCCAATGATTTTTTTTCTCTGTGTGACGTCATCATATACGAGTGTTTTTCGTGGAGCCGTACAACTTCAAGCCGAAGGCGAATTACTTTAAACCTTTGCCTTAATATCAGTTTTGTATATATGAAAAATTCTTCCCCAGAGCATACAAGCCGTTTGAACTGAAATTGTATTCATATCATCACAAGTATATGCAGCTTCTAGATTGCAAATTGCATTTCGACAAGTGTCTGGTATTGGTGGCCATATTACCATTTGCAAAATCTACGATTACCATAGAATAATTTTCAAAAATCTTCTTCTCAAAAACCGACACACCATTTGAACTGAAATGTTTTGATAACAGTGACATAATATTCTAGTCAATACTACAGCCACACCTACGGCAAAACTAATTTGTTTTAGAAAAATGTAACGTAGAACTTATCTAGTGAATTACCTTCTTCTTTTTCTTTTACTTCTTCTGCTTTATCTGTAATATTTTGTCGACCAAAAACTCAAAAACAGTTTAACATAAACTTCTCACACTTGTTTGGCTTATAGTGCGATATAAGTACTCATGCATCTACCCTTTTAATTTTATACTTTTCTTTTGACCCGATGGTAATATTGGATTTTCAAAACGTAAATTGGCTTTTTCTGATGACGTAGTGGTATGGTCGACATGAAAGTTGGTGTATAGCAGGCATGCCTACCTTTCTTTAAAATTTGCTAATAAAATCACCTGAGGTCTTAGCGGCCATATTTGATATTCAGACAAGTCCAATTTAATCTATAGACATCTTCTCCAGAAGCAACACGTAATGTGAATTGAAATTTAATCATATCATCTTAGTATACCTTAGGCCTATGTCCTTTCTACTTTGCAAAAAAAACATATGGATCGGTCGCGTGGTTTGGCTGCCAAATTTTTAGCTCACGTGTTGACACATTTGGGCTAATGTCATAGCGATATCTGTCTGTCTGTCCGTGTGTGTGTGTGTGTGTGTGTGTGTGTCTGTGTGTCTGTCTGTCTGTCTGTCTGTGTGTCTGTCTGTCTGTCTGTCTGTCTGTCTGTCTATTTACACGATAACTCAAAAACGCCTGAACAGATTCAAGTCAGATTTGGTACACAGGCACCATATGCTACTTGCAAGAACTGATTAGATTTTGGTTAGTGTGGCTTGCATATTAATGAAGTTATGCAATATCGTTTTTTTCCGTACAATGGTTTCCCTATGGAGACGGTAATGACAGTGTAGACATATATCAAGAAATACTGCACAAAATTTCATGAAACTTTTCACAGATGACAATCTAAGAACATTATGATGATACTGTTAGTGTCATGTCAATTATCTGCTCATTTGCATATTTAATGAACTTTTGTTATTAGTGGCATATCTCTGAAATTCCTGCACCTAACTCCATGATACGTGCAACAAATATTGATCTGATATACATCTAATTATACTTAGAAGCATTGGGCAGTTTCAGGTTAATAACTAGCTCATTTGCATATTTTATGAAGTTTTGTAATTAGTCATAACTCCGGTTTACCTGCAGCAAAAGTGATTAAATCTGCTGCAGATACTGATCCGACCGATATCTAACTGTAGAGTAAAGCATTAGTAGTGTGAAGTTAATTAAGGTTTTATTTGTATATTTAATGAACTTTGTAATTAGGTATATAACTCTGAAATTACGGCACCCACGTCCGTGAAATTGGTACAGATATTTATTGATATATATCTGATTGAACTGAGAAGCATTAGGCTGTGTCAAGTTAACAAATAGTTCATTAGCATATTTAATGAACTTTGCAATTGGTGATATTACTCCAAAATTGCAGCATTAAATTTGATGAAACTTGCTACAGATGTTGATCTGATATATATCTAATTGTACGGAGAGACATTGAGCAGTGTCAAGTTAATAAATAGCTCATTTGCATATTTCATGAAGTTATGTAATTAGTCATATAACTCCGAAATAACTGCATTAAATGTGATGAAAACTGCTGCATATACTGATCGACAGATATCCGACTGTGTTGTAGAGCGTTTAGATGTGTGAAGTTAATGAAGGGTTCATTTGCATATTAAATGAACTTTGTAATTAGGTATTAACTTTGAAATTACTGCACCAAATTTGTGAAAAGTGCTACAGATATTGATCTGATAATTTTTACTCTAAAATTACATCATTAAATCTAATGAAACGTGCCACAAATGTTGATCTGATGATATCTAATTGTCGCTTGAAGCGTTGAGCAGTGGCAAGTTAATTAAGAGCTCATTTGCATATTAAATAAAATTTTGTAATCAGTGATTAAACTCTGAGAGTACTGTGCGAAGTTGATAAACTTGCTACATAATGATATAACAGATATCTATTGTTCTGTGAACGTACTACTATTAATGAACCTGTTTGTAAAACACGGGAGCACACTCAGTTCATATATCTGGTCATTAAAAAAATTATAAATATGGAAGAATATTCCAGTCAAGACTGCTTCCATAGCTATGGCAAAATTATTTTACTCTATGAAAGTTCCACAAAATAAAGTTTGTCTTGCATTACAAAGCGCTTTTATTACTTTCTCTTCTGTGCCTTATTTTGGCAAACATGGCAACCGTTTTTGCCCTAACAATGTTGTTTTCTTTGAGACTACATAAACTGTTAGACTTCTCTTCATCGGGAATCAACACCGGCGAGACGTACATTTTCAATAATTTGTTAAATTTCAATTTACTGACTGAATACTTAAACTATACCGTTCAAAACTTGCTGAAATCTCCTGTGTGTCTCGGTTATGGTTCCGTTTCGCTTTAAGTATTCTTTCATCACCTGAGCCCTTTCGAATGCTTTATCATAGTTGTTCAGCATCCTTTCTATTTGTGTAGACCATTCCTCAATATCTTTCTCTTGGGTCATATTATTCAGCCCTACATCAACAATAACTTCATTTGAAATATCTGAGTCAAACTGCGTGAGAAGGAATTTGGCTAACCCCGAATTACTGGTTAAAAGTACCGGAGTACCAGCTGCAATTGCTTCTAAACCGACCAAACCAAAAGGTTCACTGCGTGATGGCATCAAAACAATATGACTCTGCTGGAGCTCCTCTATGATATCATCCTGTGATTTATACGGGACCGGAATAATTTGCAAATATCTAGAGTGAATGTGACTTGTTATGTATTTCTCTAAGTCATCTTTATCTTCCATAGAAACGCCAATTATTTTCCAAACCGGAGGATCGCGAAATTGGTAACCGATGATGAAAAGATTCAACTACTTTACTCAAAGCACAAGCGGCAAGATCATAACCTTTAAGCCTTGCAACCCCTTTGACCCTACCAAAAGTGAGGATTTGAACCCTGCCGTATTCTGATGGCTTTGCTATCTGGATTTCAAAGAACTTTTTATCTGGCAATGGCAAAAAGAGTTCATGTTTACATGAGTTGTTCTGGTGGAATTTATTATGAAAATGGCTATAAATTTTAGGTCCAACAGAGAATACCACATTAGCTTGCTTAGCTTCTTTTAGGACAGCATTTTCTTTTTTGTCAACTCCTTCCCAGGTTCGAGATGGCTTATGAATTTCAGTATCTTCTGGTATAACATGGTTAAATAGGATTACCTTTTTTGATTTGAACCAGGCATCTCGAATATTTAGTGCAGCTGTTGAAGTTGTTGGTAGGTGACCAACAACTACATCAATATCAAGTGTTTCTATACTTCTAAAGTAAAACTCATAATCCGTCGTCAACCACAATACTTCAGGCTTGCCAGCAGTGCTTGGCGGTTTTGGTTCCAATAAGTGTATCCCTCTTGATGCTGCGTCAGTCTTCTCCTCCATTGTTGCCTCAAGAGTTGTTGCATAAGTCTTTTTCCCAGTTTCTGCAGCCAACTCAGCTATTTGCTTATTAAGAGTTGATACGCCACCTTTCATATTTCCCCATTCGGTACCAAGTATTAGTATGGCGCTATTAAGATAATTAGGATTTGTGTTATAGAGATTATGTCACAAAATTATGGCGTACCGGACTTCAATATATATATATATATATATATATATATATATATATATATATATATATATATTATATATATATATATATATATATATATATTATATATATATATATATATATATACCTTTGTGTGTGTGTACAACATCACAATATTGCAGGGCGTGAGATGCCGTGTGGAATGGTGGATTGAGAAACGGATTGACAAATGAAAACCAAAGTTCGAAAAAAAGCACGCTGACACTCTGGTTATTTAGTACAGACTTAGATAAATTTCATGAGTACGACAACATCTCCCTCTCTCTATAACTAGAGCTCCATCAGGTACATATAAAGCGAGATATAAAATGTACAGATCTCTGTATAACTGTAAATTGCAAGACTGCTTTGAAATTGAGCGTGGAATGACATAGGAACTTTAGAAGGCTTTAAAAAATATTTGATTAATGCAAGATAGAAGTGAATTAGACTAAAAGGTTACACAGTATCTGGATTCTAGGAAATACCTAGCATACAGAACGAACATGATAAGTTGTGGGACTTCTCTTAGTGACATCGTGTGATGGAAAGCAGGTTTGAGTGAGAACAAAGGAAAACTCAAATTTATATAGTTTGGTAGGATGTATACAGAGCACTTAACAGGTAACCGCGAAGAAGTGTTGGAAAACGTTTATTTTCATATGAGTAATCCCTGTTGCGTGAATGTTACTATCCAGAGAGCTTCAAATAGTTTGCGAAATTTGTCATCTTGTTTTTTGACTTGTACGATGCCAATGATTGAAACGACATCAATGGCATGTTCATTCAAATTCTCATAAAATGTAAAGCTACAGAGGTGTCTTTTATGACATGTTATGTTAAGATTGTTATTAAAGCGAAGCCGAAGTGCGGTCTTGGTTTGACCGAGGGAATTTACTGTTTTTGTATCGTCTGCGAGTTATTAAATAAAGTGTATTATTACTTTGTTTTGATGGAATAAACGGCGTTATCGGTTGCAGAATTGTGTTATCGCTGTGTTTACAGACGTTACGAACCCTAAGCGATCTGCACTTCATAAACTCAATTTCTGTCGTTTAGCTTTATACGATGCTGTAGACCGACAGATCCCTCATGTTTTTATTTTTTATTTATTTATTATTTTTGCGAGGATATTCTATAACTGGCGGGTAGGGATGACTTGATACATTGTTTTGACTTATGAAGAATATGGGAAGTTGATTCGACGAATGCCATGGTTAAAAATTGTAATTAGGGGAAGACGTTGTTTGTTTTCTTTGTCATTTTATTACGCTTCAGTAGTTAGGTTCTTGGGACGAAGTTAGCCTGATGGATCTGATAGGAAACTAGGGTTATGGGATAGCCCCAATGTAGGAGGTACGAGTAATAAAAGTCGTTGGTCCCTCCATTCCGTTCTTTAGTAGTTTAATAATCGTGAGGGCTAGGCCATAGAAAATATTGTTTTCTATATGACGGGGATGGTCGAAATTTAAGTCAATGTACCGGTTTGTGTCAGTGGGGTTTTTGTCCATTTGAGTTTTTCCTCTTCATGTATCTGAAGTTTTATATTAAGGAAATAAATAGAGCCCTATATTAATACCATAGTGAATATCATAGTGCTATAAAAAGTATTATGAAGTTGAAAATGACATTTTAGTATCTATCTTGATGGTTCAGTTACTAAAAGCGTCATCTAAGAACCGTCGACTTAGAAACTGTGAACAGGGAGTTTTTTATGTTTTGCGTTCAATTCAGCCCTGGAAATCACAGCTAAGCTAGTGCCCTAGCCCTATCGCTGCGCATACAAATTTGTAAATAGTGTTCGACGTTGAAAGTGAAGTTATTATTGTGACAGATAAGGTCCAGGATTGTATTATTATTTCGGTTTATTTGGTTTTGTTTGAATAGGTGGAGTACGGCAGGCAGAAATACCTTCGTCAACGGGAATAATTGTGTAAACGGAAGTTAAAGCAAAATAACCAACGAGCTTACCGGGAAAAATGAGTCTTTCTGCTACCCACACCATTTTATGATACTTATTAATGACTTGTAGTACGTGGGTTGTATCTCTTATGTTATAATAACACAGTAGATGTTAAATAGTCAAACATTTCTGAGAGTTTCTTTGTGTTGGATTTTTGTTTTTAAAACAAATTGGTCAGAATGGTATGTTTTTCTCGTGAACATTCGGGAGCATTTAAATTTTCCGGAATGGCGCAAATAAAATAATACCTTATTTGCATGTGTATGTTTCCTTCTGCAACTCAAAATTAACTACAGCTTCGATCTCCTTGTTTATAACTAGTATGGTTTGATTTCAACTTCTTGTAATGTTTTGAATTGTCTAGAATTTTGTGAGGCACTTCACTGAAATAATTTTTTGCCGTAATACAATTGCAAAACCTTTTTTTTGCTGGTTTTGAAATCACTTCGTTTGTATGTCGGAGAGAATCAGCAGCTTATCATTCTGATTTGCTAACATCATCATTTAAAATTTACTTGTAACTCATTGATTTATCTATTTCGCTCTCTACGAGTTGATGAAAGTGTCTATAAATTGTCCTGATTTGGTGTTGGTGTGAATGAACTCGGTTTCCAAAACTGACTGGCTTCATAGGAGTCTGTGTCGTCTCTTCGTATAAAGAACTCTTTGATTCGCAACCGACATTTCAGTTTGGTGCTGTGATTTGTTACGTTTGGTTAGGGTCGGACAGAACGACAAACCGTGCTCTATGAGGTATATTTGACTTCATTTAGTTCATTATCTGAAAGGCAGATGAAAGTCGTGTCGTTTTTAGCTCTAATATCGGCGGATCCCTTCTCTTAAATGTACTGTTGTTTTCAGTTTGTTTCATTTTTTTTTATCGGACTTTGTTTTTTCCTTTAGGTCCTATTAGTTTCTTCTTTTGTTGACCAAATTCACCATTAGACGGTAATTTTGTACATGCTGTTGTCATTTTCGCCACGCATGACCTAAGTCTAATTAGTCCAGAACATTCTTAACGTCATTCGCCTCCATGAACTTGAATTCTATTAGTCATGTTTAGAACTTTCTGGAAATTCAATTAGTTGTAATTACTAAAAGCGAAGATATATTTAATTAATTATCATATCAATAGAAGTTCTTGATAGCTCTTATTATTTCTAGATGGAATCATTGAGTGCACATTGAGTTGGCACAGTTTTTAAGTCAAACTTGGGAATCACACCAGCAGTCTTAATTTCAAGACTTTCAAGACCTTTACTCTTACGCTGGATTCACTTCTGAGCTTCGCACGGACCAACCTCAAGCCTACAAGCCAAACGGATTTCTCACTCACCAATCTGTTCTGACTCAACCCTGGATCTGTGCCAGTCCAAACAGAAATGAGTAGCCTGTAAACTTTCACACTCTTTGCTTATATCTGGATACTTATATATATTTTTGCCAATGTTGTGAAAGTAAATATTTTGTGACTTTTCTTTCCTTTTGCCTTTCAAAGGTAACTTCGCTTTTGCAGGAGTCATAAATACCATAGTTTTCGGTTTAAAAAGACTCATCCATTGATACAAGTACCATTATTATGGCTGTGCAATTACACACTAGGGAAAACCTGTTAATGGGAAAGCTAGTTTTGTCTTGTCTTTTTCTTACCTGGAAGTGTCTTCTGTTGTTGTGAAATTCTCAAAAAATTGAATTTTCTCTTCTGAAAACGGTAAAAAAGAGACTTTAATATAAGTAATGATAATAAAGCAATAGTCTACGCACGCCTTGTTAATGTTCAAGTCTGCAATGCGTCAAGCCATTTAGCCAAACGGTTCACTCAGATTGTTATTTGAAACTTTGTCGTCTTGGTAAAATGTACAATTTTTATTCACTTTTCTTAGGCTTAATGTAGCCATCAAGGTATGGGCAGACCTCCATGGTGTAGCTAAACTGCAATACAGAAGCCGTAAATTGGCTTCACTCGTTATCACTGTTTGGGGTACGTCCGGATGCATGCCAGCCGTCATTTTTCACAATGGAGACTCATAGCTTGCATTGTTCATCACATTATATTTTTGAGCCAGTCCGTCTTGGAATTTGGGGCATAGATCGGCAGAATGAGTATTTTGAATATGGAGAGTCTAGCAGATAATCTCTTCAGTGATTGGAGATATGATCTGGGACGTAAAAAATGAGGGTTGACTGGGGCATGGATGTAAAAAAAGAGATGTTTTGGGGTCGAGATGACTGTGACTTTTTCACCTTCTCCGAACCAATGTACCAAGCCACAGTCCCTCCACCGACGGACGGTAACCAAGCCTGCTTAATTATTGGCTGTCATAGTTTCACAGGTTTATACTCTCATAGTTTTTACATTTTTACAGAGCCGTTGTCGGTATTATGAATGAGAAATGTAACGCCATAAGGACCATGCCACAATCTATTCACTCTGTCAAATTATTTCACCATGTTTCCACATGTACTGAAAGAATTTTGTCATAAAAAAACGAAGAGAATATATCTGTTTGGCAGGACAGGGATTCACTGGCAGCCAGGGAAATTGTTCAACCAGGCACGATACACTGAGTGTATGTCACGGTCCCGTGTGTATGGAGGTAAAAAGCGATCACGCTGACCAGAAATGTTTTAAGGCTGTATTGGAAAGAAAATACACATTTCCCAATACAGATTTGTATTCTATTGCTGTAATGTGTTTTATACTGTGTCAACCTCAGACCATATTTTATGTGCCTCTAAACATGCAGTCTGCACTGTGTGTAGAGTCCCTTCATCAGGGACTGTAATTTAACCATTCTTCCTACTACAATCAATGTATTGTTTTTATTCAACAGCTACCTGTTAGAAAGCGCTCAATAATTTACTAATATTTTACCCTAGTAAGTGTTTGACAAGCCCGCAGCCTCCGTACAGGCCCTGGCACTAACCACTTTTGTCAGTGAGTGAGGCCTAACAAAAAATTGTGCTGTTCCGATCTACCCTATTTTTTACCTGCCGATTCTAAACTTTTAAGAGCTATGTAAACACGGATTAAAAAACAAGAAAGAAAGAACAAATCCATAAAATCACGCATTCATTAGGCTACCTTGGCATTTGATTTTTGCTTGAACAAAGATGTTTTTTATGTTTCGTTTTCCTTTTATATGTATGATACATTTTTCTGGAAATGTTGTGGCCATTGTTGACCGCCCTGAACCCCTGAAAAATGCATATTTAAATATAAAAATGTTTTGAAAAATTTCCTGCCGACCTATCCTATTTTTGAAAACTATATTATCAGAACCGCACAATTCATGTTTTTGCCTACCCAACCAGGTCGACACCAACCAACAGCATTGACAACAGTGACCAACCCAACTTTTATTAACACCTTGGAAAAATGTCACCGGTTATGAGTTTGGTGCTATTACCCTCACACCGTCCACTGTAAAGGCTAACGTGACCCAAAGCAACGCAATATACAAATTGTGGTTTCGATGTTGTTAGCACACGGCGGTTAGTCCGCAGGGAGTGTCGAGTCGTGATAAAGACAGGTTTCATGCAAGTTTTGTTTGTCGGACCGTACGCTGTTCAGCTTCCTGTCTCAAGACTGAAAATTTGGCTTGTGCTGGACGCACTTCAGTTGTTCACTTAATTGCCAAATTGCGGGTTGGAAAACCAGCGTTGTCAATGTGTATGGGATCTTAATAGTACCGTAAAAACCCATATAATTAGAACACAAAAAAAGATTATGATTTAAATTGTCGGATCGAATTTGAAAGGAAATGAACACTGCCGAAATAAATGGTCGAATTAATAGACGAGACGATTGTGAAATTTTACATGAAACATGTTTTTTATGTGGAGACTGCTTCAAATGATGTGTGAATTTTTTGGTGCCCCGACATCGACAAATGGCCGTCATTTAGTAGTTCTATGCTGCACGTCACAAATAAAAAAGAATTGGATATAAGGTCATGTCAAAAATCAAAGTGGCCGCTGTAACAAGACACGTCGTGATCGGCCGATCGATGGACGACGCGTAAGTTGTGTCGGCCTTTGAAAATAAAAAGTAAATAGAAAATAAATAGTAACTTGTGACAGGCAGTTAATATGATATATATGATACATGTGGTGCGTTATCTACGTCTATCAAATAATTATAAAATGACATCACCGATCGTAAGAAACGGGATGTTGAAGAACATTTTAACAGTCTGAGAAGACCATGGTGACCATTTTCCTGTGATTATCCTGAGTTTGATAACTTGCGAAACCAACATCAGAGGACTTAAACTCTTTGGCTGTGTTCTTCGCATGTTGTAATATCAGGAAAGTATCCGTAGATTTTCGTGATCCGTACAACGTAATTGCGTAACCGACGGCGATTACCGAAAGAACATGATCGGTTCGTGGAAGCGTGAAATTATCTCTCTCTCTCTCTCTCTCTCTCTCTCTCTCTCTCTCAATCAAGCCGTTACAATGTTTTAATTGTCGACATTTATTTCGGGTTTGCGGTCACCACTAAATGTTGATGATTAGCATTTGCTTTATGGCATCCCTATACAAAAAGAAATACACTAAACATTTGTTGCTCTAAAATCTGCTGTGTGTCTGCAATTGCCGTTGCCAAGAGTATTTTTCACTGTGAGTACACTATCATCAACTATTGATACCTATAACCGACAAGCTCAACTATCCTTTACATAATAATTGCATTAGTACAGCCTTTTTTCAGGGTTAGGATAAAGTGTTGAGGACAAGAGCTACGGAAGAAATTGACCGGCTCCTACTGTGTATCTGCATTCTGGAGGGCCAAAGCCCAATATTAATAGAGTCAGATAATTATGATGGGGGGGTAATTCGGCATGCCTCTGCCAAAAAGGATACGAATGCCATGTTTCAGCAATGCATAGTGAGAATACAATTTTCAGGCAGTTAGATACCATGTACACGGCACATAAATAAATATTGATACCGTTTGTCATTCAGTGTCAAGGAGACAGGTATTGCAGAGTTAATCTAAGAAATTTTCCTTCCCATCAGCTGTTAACTTTGATTCATTGTATAGACGTTCTTATCTGCAATTGGAAGCACTTGCCTGACAGCAGTTATTATTTTGAAATCTTACCGATCATAACAAGTAGTTTATACAGTACCTTTAACACCACCTTGAGCCTTTTCACCATGTGTGCTGTCCTGTAAGTTGGCAATCAGACAATGAAATATTTAGATGATAGCATCATGACATTATATAAAATTTGAGTACAGTCATAGTGTGTGATGCGACCAAGGGTGAAACTGGCAATAATTTTTAAAACTCAAAGCTCAACATATTTCCATTTGGTATATAAAGTCACAATATTTAAATGAAGTCGAAAAGTACGAACGTTGCTACATTTCTTTCACATATAAAATACCATGATTCGAACAACTAAAGCAGGAGTGCGTTATAGAGACTAAGGCTGCGTTCAAAAAATGGTTGGGGGGGGGGGGGCGGGGGTGGAGGATAACAATTGAAATCTTATATTTTCAGATCCCCCTCAATACCCTCACAAAATTTCAAGTCAGCCAAATTACCATATAGCCGCATATTTATTAGGAATACACGCAGAGTAAAAATAACATGTAATGTGTCTTTCTGCACGCAGATGTTCAACACTACCTCTTACCAGCAGGTTGTAAAGCACATACCTATAGGGCAACTTTTTAAATTTTATTCATTTTTAAACGCATAAGTGGACTTTTTGGATTTCTCAGTCTAAGCCGGCTTGAGTTTATCCAAATCTTGCCAGGTCAATGGCACCAGCTGAAAAGCACACAAAATGAAAATCGTGAGAGAATATGAAAAACGTGTATTCCTAGCTACATTTAACTAAATTGTGAAAAAATGAGCACAGTGACCTACCGATTTTTTTTCCAAAAGTACAAGACATATACAACTTAGATGCCACTTATAAATGTTATACAAAATTGACAATACTGGAAGGTTAAAATATTCCATGAAACCAATGTTTTAATCTCAGAAATTTTGGGTGTAATAATGGCAAATTGTCTAAAAAATAAATGATTCCATTTGGTCACGCATTTTTCCATTTAAATAAGAGTCTTTACTGTTCAAAATTTTACTTTTGTTTTACAGCACAATGAGATGTAAAAATTTCATTCACCTCATAAACTTGAAATGAATGGTTTTATATATTTATTTTAGGTGATTTTAGAAAAACTGACTTTTCATCGTACATTGTATAAGATCAAGTATATGGTGACCCCATCTTTTTCTCTACTATTTGATTATTCTCATACGCCAGAATTCAAAAATCCATGGTGACTGTTAGTCCCCTAGTCTTCTGTGTGTGCTGTCTGGGTGGATCTTGTGTACAAGTAGATGTATGTTTCACTGTCAATTAAGTGTCCTATACCGAAACTCTTCTTAAAACTACATCAGAGTCAGAGCTATATGTGTCACTGTCACTGCCAGTATGAAGAAGCAGTGCAGTAGTTGTATTAACTTTTATTTTGACAATATTTTTGTTCAGTTTATACGATTGCATTCTTGTTCTACTCCCTACAGCATGTTGAGCTGTCCAGTATTCGGCTTGCCAACACAGGCCTACGTGAACGTGCATTTGTATCATTTAAATATCACAATATTTAGTCAAACGGGCTTTGTTGACAAACTGAATATTGTGTTTTTCAGCATGCTGTAGAGAGACACCAAGAAACTGTGTTTGATAGATTGCATAGAAATAGTGAAAAATTATCAACAGTTGCAGCTCCTGTCCCATTACAAGGCCAACTTGTGTTACAAAAACATTAATGGCATTCATTCATTTTTAGGTTTTTTCGAGATTAAAGACATAAAATGCGACAAAACGGTTCTAGATCGTGTTTAATTATTACTAACATTAGAACCACTGGCTGACATCAAAATGTTGGGAATCAAAATATTTTAGGTTCCCCCCATAGGCAGAGCAAAACTTCAACTCCCCCCTTGACTACCCAAAAACGTTCGAATCCCCCCCCTGAATTCCTCCAGTCCCCTCACCTTTCTTTTTAACGCGGCCTAACTTGTAATTTGTAAATGATCAATCTATTTTCAGAAAAACCATCAAGATTCAACCTCTAAGGTGAAGCTTGTAGGCATCTTAGAGTATTTTACATTTGTCGAACATTCCAACTTTCCCGAATAAGAAACTGGCCCGGATTTAAACCACCTTTTTGTTCTACTCTTCTCAATGATTATCCACAAATGTTAGATCAGCGAAATGTTTAATTTTGACCGCGTTCTCAAACGTGTCCTTGTTGGCAGAAGTGGTTATTCTAAACATTTATATGACCCTAGGGTCATGTGCTGGTCAGCTGCTAATGTTAAACATCCTGTTGCAAATATATTACTTGTAAAAGAGAAAAAGCTGTCAATTCAAACTACAGCAAAGTGTCGCTTGATGAGCTAGGCAAAATTTACACAATAATATATGACTTCCTGTCATGGGCACCACATGTCTAGTGTACAGTGGAGGAACCATTATTCTGGCTTGGTCACCCAGACGAATGTCTGAGTGTCGAGGTCGTGGTTTGTATTGCAGAGAGGTAAAGTGAACTTATGGCCATTTGCTTCTATAGTGACATTAGGCCATTCATGATCTGTGTGATGTTTTCTAAAGCATGGTCATACCCAAAGTATCTAGCTTAACAATAAAATGATAATGAAACTTTCTCGCAGTTTCATGCATTATGTCTGTTGTTTAAGGAAAATTTGTAAGTTTACTCAGAAAATGTGACATAAAGTGATACATATTTAAATAAATATGACAAGAGTCAAAGGATGAAAGATAGCACGCATATTTAAGGTGATCTCTTTTGTAGCAAAATATTTGGAAAATGTCATGCTCCTAAGAAGTTATATATAGGTCGTCAACGTTAAAAGACTGCCTTATTAGTGGTTGGTGGTTGGTACTGGTCCAAGGGTTAAAACGATGCACATATGAACTCATTTGAGGTGATGATAAGTAGGAAAAACGTTTGAAATTGCGATTTCTAGAAATATTATGATCTTTTATTAGATCTATGCAATTATATAGTTGCAACGGATCCATGGTATATGTGCTATGAATACAAAGTGCCTTTGCCAGAACTGATTTTTCGTGGCATAAAATTTGCTCTAAAGATGAAACAAGTTGTCAATGATGAGATTAATGTTATTTTTAGCTCTCGTGTTCACAAACGTGAGCTTATGCCGTAGCGGTTTCTGTCTTTTTGTCCGTGTGTGTGTGTTAGTGTGTATGTGTCATTGTCTGTTTACACGATAACTTAAAAACAGCTATTAGGATTCAAGTTAGATTAGTAGACAGGTACTGTATGTTAATTGCATGAACTGATTAGATTTTGGCTAGTGTGGCTTGCATATTAATAAATCATGAAGTATTATTTTTCTTATAATTGTTTCCTATTGAGACATTAATGATAATGTCGACATATATCATGGACAGTGCACACAATTTAATGGAACTTTTCACAGATGACAATCTAAGAACATTTTGATGACTGTGAGTTCATGCCAAATATCTGCTCTCTTACATATTTAACGAGTTTTTTGCAATTAGTGATATAAATCCGAAATCCCTGAACCAAATTTGTTGATGTCTGCTACAAATATTGTTCTGATAGATATCTAATTGCACTAAGAAGCATTCGGCATTAACACGTTAATAGATAGCCTATTTGAATATTAAATGAAGATTTATAATTAGTAATATGTCTCAGAAAAAAACCGAACCAGCTTTGATGAAATCTGCTGCAGATACTGATCCGAGATATTCTGACTGTGTTGTGAAGCCTTTAGTAGTGTGAAGCTAATTACGAGTCCATTTGCACAATAAATGGACTTTGTACTTAGTAAAATAAGTCTGTAATTATTGCACCAAATTTGGTGAAACCTGCTAAAGATATTGATCTGATAAATATCTAATTGTCGTGTGAAGCACTTAGCAGAGTCAAGTTAATAAATAGCTCATTTGCATAAACTTTGTAATTAGTCATATAACTCTGAAATATAACTGCACAAATTTGATGAAATATGCTGCAGCGAGGATCCACAGATATCTTACTGTGCTTTAAAGCATTTAGTAGCGTGAAGATAATGAAGGGTTCATTCGCATATTTAATGATTTTTGTAATTAGCGATATAACCATTAAATAATGGCATCAAATATACTGAAATATGCTAAAGATATTGATCTGATAAATATATAATGGTCGCCTGAAGCACTGAGCAGTGTCAAGTGAATTTAAAGGTTCATTTGCATATTTAATGAACTTTGTAATTAGTGATATTACTTCGACATTACAGCATTTAATTTGATGAAACGTGCTACGGGTGTGATCTGATAGATATATAATTGTCCCATGAAGAATTGAGCTGTGTTAAGTTAATAAACATCAGGCCTAAATGAAGTGTTTGAATTAGTGATTTAACTCCGATGTACTGTGCGAAAGTTGATGAAACCTGCTGCATGTAATTGTCTGACAAGTATGTGGTTGTTCTGTGAAATGTACAGCTATGTAATGAACCTGCGCAAACCACGTGAGCACATTCAGTTCACATCTGATTATTTAATTTGGGTTTCAGTCACATTCGTCAGCGCTTTCATTTGTGTTAAAACTACCGGAGTTTTCTAATAGTAGGCCCATCAATTCAAGGCCCGTGGACGATTATTTTGAGGTGAGCGTTATTTCGGATTTTAGACCACTGATCACTGTCGCAATATCCTTGTAAATCACAAAATTAGCAGACGAAAACTATGTAGACAATTCATTTATATCTCACCAACTTTACACAAAATTCCAGGATAGGTTCTCCAGTATTGTTGTGATCGAACAAGACATCACCCATAACTTCTTGAGCAGCAGTTGCATTTTGATGAAGTTTTACAGTTAAGGCACAGTGATTATCACGTCCAGGGTAACACATGATATATTTACATTGATTTTGCTGATAGCCTCAAATTGCTGATTTATAGTTATCTTGATTCTTTGTCCTTGTACCACATCTACATCTCTTGTAAAGGGTGGAGCGCCAGTATTTGACTTCAAGTATTCTTCCCTTTCCCATTTACTGATTGTAGATTCCGTTTTCTCTTTTTCCACACATTCTAGGAGTAGAGTAGTCTTGGTCCTCTTATATTGCAACAGTATGAAATTTGCAAGATATCTTCCAGTTCTCAATCTCTCAAGAGCATCATTATGAGCAAGAATTCCTGCACTACTTGTAGCATGAGATTCCAAAGCTTTGAACCTAGAAGATTGTAAGGAGGGTGCATAAAGTTTTTAATTCAATACAAGTAGAAACTTCAAGATTGGACTTAAACCATATAGTCTATTTTAATTATATGATTACTTAATCTGATAATTAGACAAACAGACAAATCAATATTAAGCTAAACACTTTACTGTTCTCATCCAGTTTTATTTCCATGCAGACAGGCAAGCTATAGAATGACGGTAAATAAAATCCCATTTAAGTCCAAATGCTGTTAAGGTAGAACGCACCTCGGGAACAGAAATTCAGGCCTTCAAATTTATCAATTTTCTTCAAACCTACCACTTGTGGGGGCTCATTTTGAAGCTCTTTGCAAAAAAAAAAGTTTTCACCGTCTTAGGTTTACGAAAATCGAAAATTTTATTTTTTCCCATAGAGTTAACACAGGGATGGCGGCCATTTTGGATTTCAAATATCGAGAAATCACAAGTTATTTGTCTCTCTAGTACCACAGTTTGCACGGTGACCCTGAATTTATTCTTGCTTTGGTAAGAGAATGATTGAAAGTTTCACTGAGGAAAGTTTGAGCAAAAGTTTAGTCTTTCACTTTCGAGTTGCATGTTACCTTAAAACTATATTATACTAAAATTGTCATTTTACACTCGCTCATCAAACAGAACAGAATATAAATAAGAGTACACTATTCAGTATTTCTTTTCTTCTTGTCATACAAAAGAAGATTAAGCTGATGATCAATTTATCATAATTTATCAAATTTAATCTGATTCGGACATCATCATGGACAGACTGGTTTCTGGAAGAGTTTGCAAGCCATCTTTGAGCCAACTAATTTCATTTGCAATTTCATCCAGTACCACTTATGCTACAAACCTTTTCAGTAATTAGTAGACCCAAGATCCCAGCTTCCTCAATTGAAATATTTCATTGAGTCTTCAGGTTCAAAATACATTGCATTTGTAAATTTTTTTTATAATTCAGGAAAAATAACTATTATTGTATCCGTTGCGTGTGTATGTAGGAACGTCAGGTTGACAGTGTATTGATGTTTACCAATTTGTATCTCTCTGGTACAATGTAATACGGATATTTTTTACAGTAAATATTGCTCTCAAATCTTTCTACAGAAATAAATGTCTTTCGTCTCTTTCATATAGGTTCTATAATATATATGCATCTTGTATTTTGAAAATAGTAACGTGAATGTATTCGAGTGGCAAGGTCAGCCATCTTGAATATCGACATTTTTCGAGTCGTCACACTCTCTGAGAATGACCACACATTTCAGTGTTATAAAAATAGAAATGCTGTATATTTGAACATCAAGTAGTTTGTGAGCGGGTAACACTATCAATGAGAGTAGCATTTATTCAAGCTATAAGCAAATGGCAATTGATATCACAGTTGTCGAAGAAAGACATTTTGGGGTGAAAGGCAACAAGTTTACACTTTGTTTTATGGTGTTCATAGCCATGCTATTGTCAAGGACCCATTAAAAATTTGAACGAGATCTTCATTTATTCTCCCCTTATCTTGTTGAATGCCAATTGATGAAACACACCAAGTTTCGTCATGGGCGAACATATTCCGGCTTCCAATTTTGGGACAAAGTGATAGAGCATTAATGAAGACCAAGAAAAGAAGTGAGCTAAAACGATGGTCTGGGTTTCACCAAAGTCTAACACAGTAATCAATAAGACCCATGTTAGGCGAAAGACTGAGACAGGGAAGATAATTATTAACACGAAAGCAATGATCTTTTGAATTGCTTCTGAAAATGTCATGATAGTACTGCAGTGTTTGTTTTTCATGATAATTTATGTTATCGATGATAATGCAGTCATGTGGGTAGGGCTGCTTTGCTGTTGCTATTTCAGTCCGACTTGCTGCCTACCTAGACAATTAACAGACAAAATATATTAAGTAGTATACAAACTGTTAGTTCTGGACCTCACAACTTCTCTAAACCTCGATTATAATCAGGAGGCTCACAACACACAACCATGCAACCGCCAAAAATTCGCAACTCTTGCTATAAAGGGGGTTATGGGGCTGTAGTGAGAATATCCCCCTTACTCACTTAGCCTTGTGGAGCGACAGATCTTTTTTTATTTGCCGAATATGTTTTTACTGTTAGATATATGATGAAGGGTATACCTTATGTGATGAAGGGAAAAGACATGTGCAAGTGGCTGCTGATGGCTCTTGGCAACTGTGTGGCCGGAGCTGCATGAACGAGTTTTTAGAATCCTTTGTGCTAGGCTCTGGAAGGATGTTGGCACAAAAGCCTGCTTGGAACCAGCTCCTGTTTGTAGGGGTTGTGGGTTTGGCACTTGAAAAGTGTAACCTTGGCAGAGGAAACAAAGCAAAATGATGAGACAGAGGAAACTGGCTATGATAGTTTGGAAGAACTAGTTGCCATTTTGGTTAAGTTATGGTACTTCTAGCCTTCTACTACATTTGAAATCCATAGTAGAGAAAGAAAATTCCAGCAAAATTATATATTAATAATAAGAATACACATCAACTATGGCTGATAACATAGAATGTGGTCTGGGGATGACCTTACATTCACCGCCACCTATCATACAGTAAGTACTACCTGTGAAGCTGACAGATGGCTGTTGCTGAAATGCATCGACTTGAAGCTGACCCCGAACCTTCTTGGATGGTGTACCGCCACAGATCTGCCTGAGACTCACCGAAGAGGTTCGAGACCTGGGGGCCCTAAGTTCCAGTTTCCTTTGAGGATACACCTTACGCTACAAACACAAGATGGTAATCCACATCACTCGGAGCCTGTGTTCCGCAACAGACAAGAGGTATTCCTTCATCTTTCCCACTCTCCTGGATAGATGTTGGAGAAGTGGACACAGAGGGCTCAGGCTGGGTGGTTGATAGTGATACCACCCCATGGCTAGAAATCACTCAATACCAGCCTGCAGCTCTTAGAAACAAGAAGGCAATGATTAACATGTATAATGAGATGACAACTGCCTCCCTGGATGCTCTGCTCATATTTGTTTCCTGCAAAGAGCCACGTGGATAGGCTATCGAAGTACCCCATAAGGACGGGCTGGATCAGGGAGGTTGATGTCCCACCCCTCTCCCAGATAGGTAAGGTGGAGAGAAAGGGAAGCCTGTCCATATATGTCTTTGGGTGCGAGAAAGGTGTTGTCATTGCCTTCAACATCAGCAAGCAGCCCAATGAAATGACCAAGATCAATGTTAGTTTGATTGAGGCATCCGGAAATTTTACCTTGTCCAGCTTCACTTTGGCAGTGTCAATCGTGTCTTCCCTCCTTCAGTGGCTGAAAACTTTATCAGGGTTGGCGATCTCCTCTTCAACCCAGGTCTTCCGCACCTGTTCTGTGCCTCCCATCCACCACCGATGGTGCTCTTTCCTTGGCCCAAGAATGCAGTAAACGTACGCATCAATGCGTTCGCTTAGTCTTGCCATGGCTGCCTATCTCAATCTGCTGCCTGTACCCCCGCCACAACCAGCAGGGACAAACCAGTTATGCTGTATCCTGCCCTATCATTTCTGAAGAAGTAGTATTGGCCCTCTCACTATCCTACATCGTATGTTTGGCTTTCAGGCCGAACATGTCACGGCGTAGAAATATTTGCTGTCAGGGCTGATGAAAAGTCCTGGCCATTGAACTATGCCCCTTTGCTCAGCAATGGGTCTCTGTGGTGACATACATGTTGCCATTGCATGCTGCTGATGAGCACTCTCTTTGCGATGTTCAGCCCCTTAGTGATTCAGCCCATCAACTTGTAACAGCACCGGTAAGCAGTGACTGTTCTTTCGACACAATCAGTCAGCTTGGTGGTGTTAGTGAAGACTGAGACATGCAACATGCTTCAATAATGTTACATGCAAATCACCTTACGATTGAAATGTGTATATGTTCTTTGTGTCAAGGATCGGCTCCAGTACCCAATATTTGTTCACATAACATAGCTCTTCTATCTCTTTTATATCTTGAAATGTATCTATGAAGTTCACCCTCTTAAAAATGTTGGCCCTCTTGCACTCTATCACAAGGCCGAGGATGGTGCAGAATAAGAGCTTGCATGTCAGCCGTCAGGCGGTTAGCAGTGCTCCAATTGTAAACCTTTCAGTTTGAAAAGCTCTGTCAACATAATTTTCAGGTCCAGTTCTGATCCTTGAGAACTTTCAGGTTCTGATGGAGCCATTCTTTCATGAACTATCCTGTTCAGGCCATAGACCCACTGGAAGCGGTTGTCGATTTTTGCTAGTTGGGCTTCGGCTCAGTCGTCAACTCAGGGGGTTCACCATCGGGCCGGGGCTAAGTATTTTGTCTCTCTCTGTGTACAGCTGCCTAGGGTTTGTTTGCAAGGTTAGCTCGTCTTTGTAATCTCTATATATGAGAATTGATGCCATCGATTCAGCAATTGTGTCCTAGATTGCTTGCACCTTTCTGTATTGCCGCAGACATCCTCTCTGAGTACAGTCAGGTGATCTCGCAACTTACCACGTCATCGGGGTGAATCTATGGGCTTCTATTTTCAGATTGAGAAGTTACCTTTCATGGGGGTAATGGATAAGAACTCATTTAAGGCATTGTCTACATCAAGGGCTAGTGTCTCTCCTCTAGGACCTCTCCAAGGAGATTACTTAAGAAATTTTCCCCACCAACTCGTCCTTTAATGTTGACCCACCATATCTTTTACTTCTTCCATTGTATGTAAGCTGCAACCTCTTGTATTACAGCTCTCATTTTTTACCATTGAATTGAGCCTCAAATTTAGTTCATTTGCTTGGTTGATGCCCATTTGATTAGCATAAGCGTCAACTGCTTGTTGGTCAAGATCTACCGTCTCCAACAAAAGTAGCCTGAGCGCCGGCACCCCCTGCCCCCCTCAAGCAGTCTCTTCCTCCAATGTCTCATCCGGGTCATAATCATACACCTCCTCCCAAGTCCTGATAATTTGACGTTTGGTCAGCCATTTTTTCATACATATCATATGCAAAATTGCTGCCCAGCAAATCTCAGACACTCGCCCATAGCCACATGAGACTTGGTGTTTGACCTCGAGATAAAAGTTCAAGCAAACGGCAGTGTGGTGCAGAATGTGTCCAAAATCAAAATCGTCCAAGGTACAATTCTGCTCGATTTGTGGCAATACCACACGATCGAGACTTGCAGAGATCTTTACAGACATGAGAAAGCCACAAAAAATATGACCCTGTATGGCACACGGGAACCAAACCTTCAAAAGCTTTGAAGCAGTGCTGACGATGACAATCCCAAAGCATATGAGGATAAGCACTTGTATGGAGAAGGAGTATGTTTTCAAGGTCTTGCGCTCGGTCGCAAGTGCTATGGCCCCACTTACCCCAGTGCGCTAGGCAGAGTGAGAAATCACCTTGGCACCGGTTGCTCAACTGATAATCCAACTAATATACGTTGTTTGCTACATTAGTAGTGGCAAGAGCTTCTTGTATGAATATATCCACCATTTTGGCATTGTCCTCTACTTAGAAAGGGACAACATCATATTTAATAATGTGAACGTATGTTCTATTCACAAAGACACTGGCGCAAGCCCAGCTAGATAGCCAGCTGTTGGTAATCGAGACCATAAAAAGGTTAGTGTGATGATTGAAGGGATTGAAAACAAGGCTATGCCTAATGAATGCACCCGGACAGTTCTGGAAGAGGCCCACCAATACTTTGCAGAGGACGCCAAAGACCAGGTCCTCCTTATTGGTGATACCAGTTCTTGAAGAACAAGTTATGCTTGTTTATAAACTTGAGAAGCTTTAAGCACAAAATTTTCCATGGCAATGGCATATGAGTAATGAACACGAAGGATGGAGTGCAGTCCACCGTAAAAACACAGCAACAGCAGTTCACAAGGACAGGCTGCTGGCACAAGCCTATGTGCTGGCCGACGTACAGGTTTCGTTTGAACAAAACCATCGCAGCAGTATCCTCTTCTAAGTATAGGTTTGCACAACCTACAGCCGGCTGAAGAGAGATTAATGGCAGTTTTCAGGCAGAGCCGCTCTTCAAAGTGATCATAACAGGGCCTCCTGTAGCAGCAAAACAGAGTACTTGACAATCCTGTTTACTGAACCCTATTGTCAGAAGTTTGAGTGTAAACCAAACTAAACCTACAACAAGTGCTTGCTGTAGAGAGACGATGATGTTATCACCTTCCAATTCTCTGCTCAGGCATAAGTGAGTGGCTAAATATGATCCATGAAGCACGAGCAGGATGCAATCGTTCATTGTTTTAGATGACTGCGCCATGTTAAAAGACATGAAGCAGAACAGCGAGCTGGACAACTGGGGCTCAGTGCCAGACACGACTGCCTCAGTGTGTGGATCCTGATGGAGCAATACACCAGCATCAGCAAGGGTTCAGAGAAAAAAAAGAGATGATCGTAGTTTTCTACACTCCGAGTGAGACAGGCAATGAGAGCATCATCCAAGAATATGGGATGGATCTCGACACAAAAGAAGTGAAGCGACCGCTCGGCCAGCTAACGGAACAGGCACACGGGAAGCTTTTCTTCAGGCTGAGGCATGCTTACAAGATTGAATGGGGTTGAGAACCAAGCTCGGGGCATGGCAACTTCCTTTTTCAATCGAGCATAACCATGTTCTCTTTGGGCCCCCTGAGTTGAAGCTGTTAGAGTAGCCCTTCCTCTTCATCAGGAAGAACTTTTTGCTCTTCAAGTTTTTCCGTCCTCAACACCTTTTTGACCCTATTAGGCGAGCAGCATACTCACCTACTTTGCACACTTAAAGTAACCAACTTACATATAGCAACATCATACGGGTACCCAATTTACATAAACGTGATGTAAAATTAGAAATCTATTAACTATCTAAACATACTTTAAACTATCGAGTGATATATCAAATGATAGGTATTGGCATGTAGAATAGAAAATACATATTCAAAGAAATATTAAAATGGTTTTTCTAAAATGTTTTCGTATTATGTAGAATAATATATTGTCCCCTTTTTAATAAGATATTTTAATAATTTCAATACACAGAACCGCATCATACAGCGAAATCAAACATCTTTTAAAAGCTTATTATCTCTGCTTCACGAAAGTTGACAATATGCAGCTGTCAAACAGGGCAGTGATTATTTAATTTCCATTATTGCACACGGGTACGTAATTTGAGTGAATCTGATATAAAGTTACAGAAATCCATTGTTTAGTACTTTAAACTTACTTTTAAACTATTGAGTGATATATAAAATAAAAGGCATTTGCACGAAGAATAGAATAAAGAACTCAAAACGTGTACCCTTACGTGTATTTTATTGAATATTTTTTCATTTAAATCGTAAAAAATTTGACTCATTTTTAGTATTCATAAAATTTTGAAGTAAATACGAATAATGCCCATATTATGGAGATAAATATCTGAATGTGTTTAGCAATCGATAATTGTTTGCTGAGGATACGTATACTTTTTACTATCTTTTATTCCATATAGCTGAACAACAAGAACATATAAAACACGATTGGGACTAATTCTGGATAATTGGATCTTCATATTTTTCAAATATCTCAAACATGTTTGGTGTCCTATAGCTCAGTATTGAAGTATTACAAATTACTTTTATTGATTTAAAATCCAGGTATTACAATAAGTTACTGAAAATGGTTTAAATCAAAGTATTTTTGTGTTTCAAAATGAGTGTACGTGTGTTTTGGGAAGTTTCGAAGATTAATTGTACAGATTAACAAAGCTGGCTCATTTGTCTTCTCTATTTTTAATCAGAATATCGTATGGTATATGCAGTTCCAAGGTAATTTTAAAATTATGAGTAGGAAATACCATAAGGATGAGACACATCTCACTTTAAATTTCTTTATACTGTCTCAGATGTTTCATTCCATGGAATAGAGTAACCTTAGTCATAGTGATACAATGACGAAATTCACCATGTTCCTTGATGGCGAGATTTGGGACAAGTGCATTATGGTAAAGCATTTACCAGGAACATAAACTAATATCCTAATAATCTGTCAGAAAATATATTCAAAGCGCATCACAAAAATTAAAAGCAAGAAAAAGTTGAGGCTACCTCAACCTCATACAAAGTAGTATCGGCCAACCTATTTGTATCTGAAGTTGTTGACTCAGTGTTATGTTATATGTGATTATATCTTATAGAATTACTTTAAACTGCATATTGTCAGAAAGGGCTGAAATGTACATTCTTTTAAATTCAACTGTCCCGTAATACTGATATCTATGTCTTATCCGATTTTTTTATGAATGACCGACAGGTAAACCATTACTTGAAAGATTTGTGCCGTACTTAAGGGCCTGGTCAGAATTAACAGAGGGGTAAGGCTGGTGCGATTCAAAACGCGATGCATGAAAAACACTGACCCCACCCCAAGTTCTTGCGCAAAATATGGTGACCCTCCCCCTCCTCCTTGGGCAAATCAAATGACCCTCAACCTACCCTCGAGAAATATTTGCAGTCCTCAGTCTTGTACAAACCGGGGGTATATGCACAACCGCCCTATTCTAATCAAGTACAATAATGTCAATTATCCGTGTCTATATATACCCAATTATTATACACCTACTACCGTAACCTATGGGAGTTTGACCGTCCAATAACTTTCCGTATTTTGTATAGTACGCGGAGTCCCGAATACGGAAGACGGGCGACACGCAATGTTCAGGGGTTTGTAGCAATTTTATTTCAACAATCGCGCGGGTTCCACTTATATCGCGCGTGCCGTATCCCTCAAAATTATCCATAGAATTAGTTTATACGGACGATTAATGGAGGGAGGTGTATAATAATAGGGTTATACACAAAATACGGCCCTGTTTGGACTCGGGCTCAGTGAGTGACCTATGGACTCGCCTTCGGCTCGTCCAATACGTCACTCACTGAGCCCTCGTCCATACAGGGCCGATTTTGTGAATAACCCTATAGTATATGTAGATAGATAGATACTATTTTATTATAGTGACACGATTTCATATTCAACACAATATTCTCATTTTGAAAACGTACAAGAAATTTGTTTGAAACCCCAGCCGAGTTGTCAGCTTATGAGTCACTGGTTCCTTTAAATTAAAGTAACCACTCTGTGCGTTTAAATAACATATTTTACAGTATAACATAATTCATAAAGAAAGTATATTAAGTGTTTGAAATTACATTTCTCCTTCTAATATACATTTCGTGAATACACTTAGCAAAGTTTCTAACATAACTGTGTGAGAAAAGTTGAACAAGTTTTTCATTTGATGGCAAATTATGAAGGACATCCGTAATCGAGGTGCGAATATCGTCGTACTGTTCGCAATCAAATATAAAATGAAATTCGTCCTCAACAGTATTACCGTTACAAAGTAAACATATTATAACATATGTACCACAGTTTACTTGCATCGAAGCGCGCGCGTACTACCGGTATTTGCACTGCAGTGCAAATACCAAAAACATTATGCCATACCTGCATGCAAATGAATAGAACAGCGCGTGATCCTTGTCTTTCAATGTGTATCGCATAAACTATTTAAAATGTGTTCGTTTTTGTTTTTCGTTCCTTTGTTTTCTCGATAAAATAAACAGGGGGAAACATATGTAATAATAACAGAACCCCATGGCGAGCGAGCAAGCTTGCCGAACCAGGGGTATTTGCACTCGTGTTTGCGTTGAATCCGGCTGTCCTTTCACTCGCTGCGCTCGTGAAAGCACGACCGCCGGATCCCCCGCAAACACTCGTGCAAATACCGCTGGTACGGCGCGCTTGCACTCTCTGGCCATGGGGTTCAGTCATATTCTCTGATCAATTTGCAGGTTAGAATACCTACCAGTTTCAATCTTCAAAGGTATTGACCCGTTACGTAATCTTGCAATAACTGAGCGGTATTTATACGGGATATTAAGTAATACATATGGTTCAACATTGTAATTGTGTTTGAATGTACAATACGTTCTCAATTTCGGTTTCATTAAACAGTTAATTCTCCAGTTTACAGATTCATTGACTTTTAACTTCTGGTTTTGCTTTGTCAAGAATAACATTAGTATTAATATTTTGTTCATTTCTAGACTCAAAAATATAGAACAGTCCATTCTCTTTAAATACAGACTTCGCTCGTTTAGTCCACAATTGGTCGCTTAAAAATACACGTTTGGTCAGTCTAGTGATGGGTAATCTCTGTCGTCAAGACCACAGCCTTATGACCTCAACTTTACGCCTATATTCACTAGACATGCATCCCATATCACCGTATACTGAAGCAGTAGGACTTGAAGCTCCTATTCCGAGATATGACCGCGTTGCACGGTGTTGGATCTTGTCAATACAAGTGATTGAATTTCTATGCCACACTGCCGAAGCGTAGTCAGAATTGGAGCTACTAACGAATCAAAAACTTTGTGTACATCTGATAAGACATTCCCCCATAGATTTTACATTTGGCAATAATAATTCCAGTAGCTCTTGAGGCAGATTCAGCAAGGCTCTGTGTCATAACATTCACATCAAGATGTTCTCTAAAATATACTCCCAAAGATTTATATTTTTCTGTAACATCAATTGACATAGGCCCACAGTGAAATTGGGCTTGTGTACGTGGAGAAGAGTGATTTCTGAAGTGTACCACCAAAGTTATGTCTTGGCTCAATCTCAGTCTCCACTTCTTACAGTACTATATCAAGCAAACGTTGTGAATTTTCTTCGGAATCGGCCAGTAAAACAATATCATCAGCTATAATAGTATGCTGATCGTATCTTCCGCAACTTTAACACCTATACCGGACTGTTTTATTTCTGTTGCCAGGTCATTAATATATAGTGCAAATAGAGTAGGAGAAAGGCTGTCGCCTTGTTTGACACCAATATCAACAGGAAAACTTTCAGTGGTAAACTGATTCACTTGGACCTTGCACATTACGTTAGTGTACAAGGAACGCAGCACATTGAGAAAATTTGCCAGTTACTCCACTTTCATGTAATTTTTTACCATAGACAATTCCTCTCAACACGATCAAATGCCTTTCGCATGTCAACAAAGCAAGCAAATGTAGGCTGGTTCTTACTAATTCTGTTTTCAATAATAGAATACAGAACAAATATATGGTCTAAACAAGAACGAAGTTTTCTGAAACCATTCTGCTCGTCAACTAGCTTGCCGTATTTCTCTAACCAATTAAGCAGACGGTTATTGAGAATCGATGTGAAAACTTTACATATACACGATATCACAGTAATACCTCTGTAATTCAACAGAACACGTCTATCTTTGTTTTCACTTTTCGGTTTGGGCAGATAAGACCTTGACACCAACTTGTCGGTACTAAACCAGTATCAAAACATGTCACAATAGACGATGCATCAATTGGATGGAAACTTTGTTCTTCAGAATTTCATAATGTATTTTATCCAACCCACACGCCTTGCCAGATTTAGTTTTCATAATGGCTTTTTCAGTCTCTGTAATCGTGATTGGTTGATTTAACTCTGTCTGGTGTAGTATAGGCATGTCTGGAGGAGATAACTGATCAACTTCAGCATCGAATTATTTCAGTTTGTTCATAATCATGTCCAGATGGCCATCGTCAAAACGAAATTCCTCGGCTTTATCAGCAGATACTGGGTCTGTAGTACTAAAAAGACTTGCAAAGTCTTTTCTCCACCTGTTTAGTACAATGTCCAATTCTCTATGCGCTATAGCGTCATCTATAATTTCAATGGGTATTGGCTCCTTAGGCGTGTGTGCAGAGAAAATATTATTGAATTTTTTCCAGAAATCACGTCCCCCGTTGTCTACCCTTATGAAAAAGTCCTATAGGACCCAAATGGGATTGACCGTGGTCCAATAGGAGTACCACAGGAACGGTGTAGGACCAGGCTGGTCCTATAGGAATGATGATTTTAAGTCCTATTGGACAATCCCATTGTAAATGAAATTCCAATAGGAACTTTGTGGGACCATTCTTGTCCTATGGGAACAATCCCTGAACGTCCTACAGGACAATCCTTTTGTAAATGACATTCAAATAGGATTTATTCAATTCTGTCATAATCATTAGCTTTTGCTGTTGCTCTGACAAAATTATTCTTACCATTCTCAGAGAGCAAAAATATTTGCAAATTAATTTGCAATTAATCTTTGGACTGGTACTGAAGGAAATATGGTTTGTAAAAATATTGCATTTTGCTATTTCTAGAATTAAATGAAAAAAATATACAAGCAAGCAAATACATAAATAAATAAACAAACACTTAAATCAATAAATAAATCAATAAATAGGCCCAGCAATCATGTTTACATGCTGGCTCATGCATACTATGAGGTTATCTCTCGATATCACCTCTTGGTGGGTCGTATTGCTGCGAGTGCGGTTGTGGGCCGCATCACACGAGTCGAAGACGAGTGTGATGCGGCCCACAACCGCACGAGCAGCAATACGACCCCACCTAGAGGTGATATCGAGGGATAACCTCTTTATCATATACCTATGCCCACGTTATTGAATCAATAAATCTCGTATATTAAAATATGATACGTTTCACTGTGGTTTTCTTGATGGACTACATTGTTTGCGTCATCTCGCTCAGGCGGATTGATATACTAGCGTCTGACGTAATCAATCAGCTGGCTCATTGACAATTATTTTACGGTTGAGCGGAGAAATGCTTGAACTCTGTCACCAAACATGTAGGATATCTACCGAAGTTTCCTTCACAGAGAAAATGAAGTCTTAGATGGTTTATTCACTACACAGACACTGCATCGATGTAAGTTCAAACTTTCTTTAATAACTACGAAACTCTGGCTGAACAGCTCACGAATTAATTACTACATCGGGAGCGACATTGTGACAATGATATATCCTCCACATACGCATGCAATCGGAAAACTTTTGTTAAAATTTCAATTAAAATCGGATGGACAATTTTAACAAAATCACGAATAAAATGTTTTTTAAACTGATATTTGATCTGGAAGAGTCATTAAATTGGCGAGAAAAAAACAAACACGGCAATTTCAAATTCAACTTCAGTGAAACACAACAGTCACATGTTTGAGTCCAGCGTGTGAAATCTCATGAATACGTGCACGAACGAAATTGGAAAAATCTGGTTTCGGAAGATCAACAGTCCTGGGAGTTGTCAGAACTCGAAGAATCGTATATCACGGCCCTACGACGTTTGCGTGGTGGAGACTTGAACGTGGACGTGGCAACATTAATGGTGAATGAACCGCCGTAAATAACCGCCCCGCTGAATATACCCGCTGTGGCTGCTGCCTGGGTTTGGTACGTGCTTTCGTTGATGGTCTTGTGAAACTGAAATGGTGGATTTGCTTGTCTTGCTTCCGTCACATTTCCCGATGATGGAACCATTGCTGTTTCTTCCTTGTTACTGTTGGATAGTATGTTGGACATCTCATTTTGTTGCTCGAGCGACGCTACGGCGTAGTTGTTTATGCTCTGAACGTTACGGGTGTCCAGACAACTGCTGCACTTGAGTTGGGGGAATCCCGGCGTGGAGCAAATTTGTTATGGCCGTTTCCGCATGCTGTGATTAGTTTTCTTCCCGGAGATTCCCGCTTTATTACACATCGTTTTGACAACATTAGCCAACTTGTTTGACCCATTGGATTTTTCTTGTACCAAATATGAGTCGTGGGGGTGTAATTGATACTGAGATAAAACGGACTGTCCGGAGTGTTCATTTCTTGGGGACGACGGCTAGCGAATTGACGATAAGTCTCGACCGGGCAGCTGTTCATGGCGTTGGGTGTCGCAAATATCTTGGGGTTAAACGGTCGTGTTGAACTTCCTGCTTGCCCCCATCGCGTTTTTGTTTCCCGCTCGTTGAATTCGAGATATTCTAGGCCGCCGGCGGTTTTCTTCAGCATTATATCACCCCATTTCAGCTGACGATTTTCTTGCCCGCCGCGGAAACCGAGCATTTTGGTGTTGTTAGTCCACACTGCATTGAAGAGAGCTTCAGGGGTTGATCGGCCGATAACTTCCTT
The DNA here is from genome assembly GCF_041260155.1 of Ptychodera flava. Classification (NCBI taxonomy): domain Eukaryota; kingdom Metazoa; phylum Hemichordata; class Enteropneusta; family Ptychoderidae; genus Ptychodera; species Ptychodera flava. The sequence goes on from NW_027248277.1 coordinate 6,761,740, forward strand.
GTCAACGAGAATTTTTTCTTCTTCCTCAGTCAGTCTGTCGGTTGCGTTTGGTTTGTTTCCCATTCCGTGCTTTTTAGTTTCTACTCTTTTGGCTGCGAGGCATTTTCGCGACTTCTCGAACAACTTATCGCGTATGATGGAAAACCCGTAGCCGCTGTCTTGTAAAAACCGATCGATACCTCTTTGATAGTTGGTAAGTGTATCAGGCTCATAGTCGCTGCCGTCCTTCTGGCGAGTTCCTAAAAAAAACGCTGCCAGATAGTCGTCAAGCTCAGCAGGAGGGATGTCACATATTCGGCGGGTTTCGTTTGGCCTCATAGCATTCAACCATAGCTGAACTGTTTGGTAGCCGTGTTGGTGTTTCGCACGGTATTTTTCTTTTTTTGTAGACTGACGAACTCCTCCCGGTCACTCTCAGTAAACTCTACATACCGTTGATGTTGTTGTTCGGGTTGGGGTGGTAAATTGTCAAAAACTTCTTCCGCAGCTAACAAATCTGACAGACTGAAAAGCTCCTGCAGGTTTTCGCTGACAGACATGGTGGAATGGCAAGGTTGTTGTTATAGTGACCGTCTTATACCGGTGTCTCATGAAAATCACAAAATATTTCAGATGATGAAAATTGTGTAAAATGAAGTTCATTTTACTTCCAAATCGGTACGGTACATGCAAGTGTTGTGTTTGGTATTATTTTTCATAACGCATTTACCATGAATACATGAAATTTTTGAAAGTTGTGCTTTTGAATTTGCCGGTCCTCCGACATGTCCGATAGCACTTTTTGCTTGTCGTCTGCACGTCTATGCTTGCAGCACGGACGGAACAGCTGATCGGTCATCGATCTGTCAGTGCCCGTACGGTGTGATGCTCTGCTCTTTAGTAGCAGGTTAATCCGATATCGACACATGTGTTTTACTTAGTTACCCCGCATTTCCCTATGCTTCAAAACCCTGCCACTTTTGGAGATCGGACACGAAATCGTAGTCAAAGTCAAAATCATAGACGGGCACCATGGTTTGTTTTGATTAGGGCACCACCATGTAAGTAGTCCGGTATGCAAATCAACAGGCCGTATCAGGCTTTGTTATGTAAATCAACAGGTCGTATCACTTTTTCATATGCAAATATTCAATTGAACGAAAGAAAGACGCGCTGATCATTCCTTTCATATGCAAATCAACAAGGCGTATCACTTCATTGACATGCAAATCAACATGATAAATCATATCACTGAACTCAGTACAGACACGATACAGGGCATAGGTATATGATAAATATAAGTAACACATAGCTACAATATCAATGAGTTTCCACAGACTGAAGACTATTACAACTACCAGCACTTCAAATTCATAAATGAGAATCAATATCACCTCATTATCTTAGCTATGTCTGATCAACACATATTTTGTACACCTTTTTAAAGTCCTATTAGACTGTCCTATTGGAAAACCTAAGCCCAGAATGCATTTGGGCGGCTGCAGTGCATTATGGGCTAGCATCATCAAAACAAGATGGCCGCTGCAGAACAGACAAAAGGGGTCAGTTGTAGCTCTGAAAAATGACTGTGTGGCAGCATAACCGGGTGTTTTACAGCTTTTATATCACTGTAGTACAGCAAAGTTAGGTAGGACAGATTATTTATGTCAGTGTTTTCCTTTTGAAGACTGAATAGTTACGGAAATAGCCAGGTTTACAATAGTCCTTTGTCTACTTGCCTGCTCATGATCCAGTGTATACCCATTGTGTGACTTCTAGCTTGTTGACTAGGCATTTCAGTCCACACAAAGAATATAAACAGGAGTGAAGTATAAAGCCAAGGTAGTAATGTAGTTAGTGATTGGATACATATGGTCAAAATGCATTGATATTTATGTGAGACAAAGGAGCAATGGAACAATTGTGTTGGACCCCCTGTTACATAACAAACAGAAGTTGATATCTCAATGATTTCTACTCATGTATTGCCATCATGAAACCTGAATTCTTTCTATGCTGATAGAGCTCATTTGGCTTTTGAATTATTAAAATTATGATACTGAAAATTAAATGTTTTGTGTAACTTTTGGATACATTACGTAGCAGCATCAAATTAACTTATCACCTAAAACAAGAGCCAACCATATAAAGCTGCAACTCAAAAATTTCATGAAGGCAGACCTTAATTTCTATGTGAATATGCTTCTGTAGTCTCAGCCATAATAGTTTAATTAGATAATTGTTACACACAGCTTTGTATAATATTTTTCTGATTATAGAAATAAAGTTTCTTTGTTCAAAAGTATATCCATTGCAAGTTCTTCTTTGCTCCCTAATGAACATTGAAACACCCACTATATAGCTTGTCTTCTTAGCGTCTGTATGTGTTAAATGCAAATGTTATTGTTTACATTTTAATTCTAGTCCAGACCAGAATTTATTCCTCAACAATAACAATGTCTACACATGTACAGGCTGAGTTCAATGGAACGTTCTAATGTTCCAATTGGATTACCATAGGACTGTCTAATAGGACATGTCTAATGTTCCTATTGGACTACTATGGGACAGTCTCGTAGGACAGGTGTCACATTCCTATTGGACTACTATGGGACTGTCTCATAGGACAGGTGTCACATTCCTATTGGACTACTATGGGACTGTCTCATAGGACAGGTGTCGCATTCCTATTGGACTACTATGGGACTGTCTAATAGGATATTGTCTCAAAATACTATTGGACAATCCTATCAGACTGATTCCTATTGGAGTCCAATAGGACTTTTTTGTAAGGGTATGTCTAATAGTTTTTGTTGTTGCATTTTATCATACCAACGTTTAGCTTTCCTTATTTCAGAATCAAATGTGCGCCTTGCTTCCACAAAAGAATCTTTTACTCAAATTAATTTCCAGAGATCAGTGAGTAACGGTGACCACCATGGCTTGGTCCTTTTGTGCTTTTTAGTTGTACCTAGTGAAACATCCCTGATCTCTAAATGAACATCCATTTCGTCTTTGAAAAGCTTACATATTTCATCACAAGTAGAATCGATGTCATCTCGTTGTAAGTTGGCTTTTTCTTGATTTTCAGTAAACGTCTGAATTTTACTTCGAGTGTCTGAACTGCACATAAACCCAGGTGGGATGTATTTTAATTGATACATCCGACGTTTAGTAGTCGAGTTCGTCGTTTGGAGATCACGTGAACGTACATGGAAGTCGACAATGCATAATGAACACTTAAAATCAGTAAGCAATGATCAGGAATACTTCCAGTGGGAAAAATACCAGTTCATTACAGATACGAGCATTTGACCAAACCGGAAGTTTTTAAAGGTGTTCAGTTCATCGGCGGGTACTCAACAATAATCAACTACTGCTGAACCTCTAATTGAAACTGATGTGAACCCATCATTGTTATGGTCAGCATTACACCCATTTAACATACACATATTATTGTCTTTACAAAAATCAATAAGCAGCTCTCCAAAGGTATTTTTCACATTGTCGATTACTGCCCTCCGTGGAATATTATATAACTCAGGTATGTAGTCTTGCAGCTGACCACACCTGGCATTGAAATCACCACACAGAATATGGTAATCAAAGCGTTCATTTTCATGCATAAGTAATTGTTAGGATAAGTAATTGAAAAAAAATCGTTGCCAACATCTCCCCTTGCAGAATGCTGAGGTTGCAGATAACAGCAACATATTGTGAACGAACGATCACAATATTTATCTTTTAACGTTAACCAAAGAATACCTTCCATGTTGTTGTCTAGTATGGACACTTTGTACATTCTGAGAAGATGACTATGAATAAATATGCCCACTCCACCTGAGCCGCGTATGGCTCGCCTTAAATAAATTTCCTATGCTGACGAAAAAAGGTTTAATCATTCATTTTGAGAATTTCGTCGTCCCACAGAAATGTTTCACAAACACAAATATATCTACGTTCATCTTCTTCAGCACAAGTTCTCGATATTTGGAAGAAACGTCAGACTTCGACCACCCGTTTACATTCCGACAACCTATGTTGATACTCGACTGATCTATCTGCTATTCTGTCTCTTTTCTATCGTCGTGTACCACTCTGCCGTATTTCCATTTCAGTTTATGGTTGTCACCAATGGCTCGTAATATACTGCGGAAATTTGCATGCATTTGACGGGTATCTCGAGAAACGTCGTTCTCAATATACACGGATTTGTAGTCAATGGACTTACGTAAGGATCGCTTGGCTTTGAAAATAGCTCGTTTCTGTTCCATGGACTATAAAGTTACAACACAACCCCTGGATTCTTACCGTATGATTTCTTACGAGTAACATTAAGGCAGTTGGTATCAGTTTCATTAGTTTCAATCCGTCTTGAAATAAGGCTTTCACTTTCTCAGCGATAGTTTGTCGACACGTTGTTCTAAGCCACGGACTACAATCACGCACCTGTTGGTATTCTCACCACTACCTGTAGGATTTTCAAGGGTGTCAACTCGTTTCACAAGTCGTTCGAAGTCACCTATCAGCTTTGATACTTCCATCGTAATTTCATCTCGGATCTCTCTGATAGCAGTATCGATAGACTTCGTAACCTTTGCTTCAGAAGATTTCATTTTTTGTGTCAGGTTTGTTTGTACACGTTGAATCTGGGCACTCAGGTCAGCCAGAGTAATGTCTTGCTCATGATCGGTGTCATGGCGGGTATCATTTCTTCCATCAGCGGTGTCTTGACTGTTTGACCGAGCGCGGGTCTGTCTTTTCTCAATATTTCTGCTGGCCATACTTGGCAATTGTGTAATACAGATATGGTAGTTCCGTTCAGTGGAAAATTTTGCTACGTCTAGGGTTTAGAGGAGATAGTTAGAAGTTTCCTCAGAGCGACTGCAAAATACGTCCGCACACGCGCGTGTACACTACAAGTTTTACATAAAAGAAGAAGTAATTATAGTTTTCCCCATAGACCACTATGTATATTGATGAACATTTTCGGTAATACTCCAAAATCAAATTTCTTGTACTTATATGCACTCATAGCCACCCAATTCTAATCAAGTACAATTGTGTTAATTATATCATGCCCACATATGCTCAAGTATAGAAAGTTTTACATGGAAAAATATATTCATAGTTTTCACATTAGTTAATGAACATTTTCAGTGAAACTCCAAATCAAATTTCCTGTACATATAAGCACTTGGAAACAACCTATTCTAATCAAGTACGATCGTGTTAATTATCCCATGTCTCTAATGCCCAAGTATAGCAAGTTTTACATTAAAGAAGTGTAACGAGTTGATTTCTCAGGCTGTGTATTTTCTGTTTTGCCTAGGAGTTCTTATGTATTATCACTATATAGCTAGGGAGTCCATGAGGAGAACCTTCCAAACTGTGTTTTACGTTGTGCGCTGCACTTGAAGGTTTGAGTGTCAGCGTGTGCTTTTTCAGTCAGATATTTCTGTATTTTGAGTTTTGCTCAAGTTAGCAGATGTGTAAAGAAACTGGTGAGTCGCTGAGATCGAACTTTATGCGGATCGGACTGTTTATTTAAACTCCACGCCATCCTCTACTTAGTCGATCCAACGAACATTGCTCACAAAATGAAATCCGTGCCGTGTGTGTGCAATACGCATGCACTGCACACAGAGATGATAGTATCACCACAAGTTGAAAGCTGATCTATCTGCAGCAAATTATGTGTTAACTGCGAACTTTATACAGTTTATGAGTTCAGTCAGATGTCTGAGATTGCCATGAGAACATTGTTTGTGATTGTTCCACTGAACTTTCGTCGATGCGTTTAGTTTGAATTCAGAGGAAGACTTCAGATTTGCTGTGTTCCACGTGTTTGAGTTCGGCAGAAGTACGAGTGTTCCTGAAGAGCCGACCGGAAGTAAACAAAGATCCAAGATGGCTGCGCCCCTAAGTAGCTGAACCGGACGCTGCTTAGCTGTGGATCGCGTGTGTTGTCACTGAGTTTCATGTGCGGACATTGCACCGGACTTACAATCGCGCTTATCGTTGAACAATAGTTAAGGTAAGGTCGCGTGTGAACTGTTTGTGTTTCCAAGTCACGTGGTCAAATCTGAGGTACCTCAGCGGTAATGTTAAGTTTTTCATAGAAAATACTCTGAACAGAGTTTTTCTACTGAAAGTGTGTTCGACTTCTGCTGTCGAGAGGTTGATTATATTTGTAATTTTGAATTATGGTTTTACTATTTTGTATGTAGACGCTGATAATTTGACACAATATAGTAATACACGGAAGTTGTTTGTTCCATTACATGACTGTGTGGTTGTTCCTCATTTCATGCTTATGTCAATTATCGCATTTAGGTGACTGATGATGAGATCATTATGTATCTTGAAACACAGTGTGACGAAGGGTCCTCGCTGTTGAAGACAGCGACCTGGCCTTGTCTCTCTAAGGCAAAAGAGAACACAAAAGATGCACAACAGGACAAAATAAAAAAATAACACATTATTTAGAACAGTTGATGTGTGGAGTTTTTTCCCTTTTGTAATTGCTCTCACAATAGTAGCAGTAGCAGTATACTAGTATTTAATATAAATATATATACTTATGTTGCAGTTTAACAAAAACTACATTTTTTGCATGTTATTTTATGATTGTGTTTTTCTTTGTTTAAGAGTATTTATAAACATGTCATACTGGTACATGTGTATGTATTATAGTTGTGAGTAATGTATTTTGTAGTACAAGTGCTATCAATACTTGAGTGCCCTATATGATGCGTGCCTCTTTTCAGGATTTCTCTGTAACATTTCAAATTATAACAATTTTCCATGCCTTCCTTACTCAAAAATTAGTGACCCTCCCCCTGACTCATGCGCAAAATGAAGCGGCCCTCCCCCAAACCACTGCATGAAAAATAGTGACCCTCCCCCAATCGCACAAGCCTCCCCCCTCTTAATTCTGACCAGGCCCTAAGAAGACACTTATTGGCTATGCTATATGCAAGCCGCGTGAGACAGATAATAGGCAACGAAAAAACAAAATCTCGGACCAGTTTCAGACTGAAAATCATTATGCAATCTGAGACATGTCATGTGAACAGACCTATGCAGCAGTGCCTTTAAGTACCTATATATATATATATATATATATATATATATATATATATATATATATATATATATATATATATATATATATATGTATATATATATAGGTACTTAAAGGCACTGCTGCATAGGTCTGTTCACATGACATGTCTCAGATTGCATAATGATTTTCAGTCTGAAACTGGTCCGAGATTTTGTTTTTTCGTTGCCTATTATCTGTCTCACAATGGACAAGATTGATATTATGTAAACACTAGGGACGAGAGAAACAGTGGATCCTCGCAAATGTGTTTGAGAACTATTTATTCATCGCCGCAAGTTACAACGAGTTGATAACTATGACTGTATTGTAAAATGTAGTAGGTCAGCTGCTGTGCCAATGTTCTGAGTTGCAAATTACTGTTTTTCCTTAAATTTAAGCGTTGCTTTAAATTATATATGGAGAATATGATATGCTGCATTTATGGTGGATGATGGTATAACACAGGAAAATATTGGAAAAGCATGGAAAATGTTAGAATTTTTATTTCTTCCCTTGGAAAGCTATGATATTTCAGTGTAGATTTTGTTTATGCTATTTAACTAAAATTGCCAAGGATGAGAGAATGCAGGTAGCTTCTTTGTTCGATTTGATGACCTTGACAAGCAAAATCGACTTTGAATAGAAACTTTAGAATCTAAACAAGGTTGATTAAAACAGTGAAATTCACTCCCTGAATATTTTGTTTGGTGAAATGCTATTTTCATTATTTTCACGAAGGGGCGTCTTAAATCCTCTAAAATCTTAAGACATGAACCACCAGGGATAATCGCCACTCATAGTTAAAATAAAATGCTACTACGATAGGAAACCTCATTATATATACGGTATTTTGTATTCATTGATATTGATGCAGTACAAGATTAGTTGCAAATGTTAACCAAAGAGTGATTGAGAATGCTTGTTAGATACGTATGGAAATTTCAGAAAATCTGTGAGTAATTTGAATGGATACTTACCCTGAGAAATGATCTATCATTAATGTTAAATGGTCATCTTGCCTGTCTTTTAAAACCTCACTGGATATGTCAGTCCATTTATAGTCGATGAGATAGTCAGAAAATAGTCTTATCTTTCTACCTGTGGTATCCATCTTCTTGTTAACTTGATTTAGTATAGGTAACATAAGAGCAACCTTCTTGTTAAAGTGAACGTTTTTCTATCATTAACACTAAGTACACAATTGGACTCCATGGCTGTAAACGTTCTTGATATTGGCTTTATTTCCAAATGCAGCTCGTAAAATGACTGGGTCGGGGTATACAACCTGTGGAAAAAGCCCGTGTGTGTGTGTTTTATTTTGTTGTGTGTGTGTGTGTGTGTGTGTGTGTGTGTGTGTGTGAACAGTAAGATTAGAACATATCAAGTATGTTTGGTACCTATTACTTGAGTTCACTCATACACGCAATAGATGTATAGGTAGATGTTTCAAAATCTACCTATGGGACGATAGCGTTTGTGCGTAATAGAGTAATATAATGAAGGGGAAAGCGCCTCCACACAGCACCTGAACCATTCATGTCGTTTTTGTGCTCTCTTTGGTTTTTGTGTGTCTGGCTATTCATGTAGATATAAGCCATTGCAGTAATCTGCCGCTCAAATGACGGCGTGATCCGTTGACGCCACAGTGCGAAACCAGTGTGCGGTCTCTTTCTCAGTTGCTTCTTGATTCTTGCTCTCCTTGGATTTTGTTTCACTGTTTGTGTTTTAAATGTTGTCAGTGTTTTGTTCATTCAGTAAGGAGGAATAATGGGACTAGAATATTTATATATGGATTAGTTTGTTGTGTTTGGGTCTGTTCGCAAATTTCTGTAAGTTTGTGTACTTTGGAATTTATTAGTGAGATCGCTTATGTTTTGATTTCTTTTGTATCCGATGATGCGTTTTAACTTGAATAGAGTCTTAAGTATTTAATCTTATTCCATTTCATCCCAGTCCTTAAGTGATGCTTGTTTGACGCCTTTTGTTTGAAAAGTGGATTTTACGTGGTAGTAAATATAAATTTATTTGTAATGTTGTTGTGTGTTTGTTTACGTTAATTGTGTTGTTCGTGCTGCATAATATATTTTCTGTATTGATGTTTGATATTCTTACCGTAAATATCCTCGCTGAAGTAATTTTCAACGAAATGTTTTGACTTTGTTTTTAAAGTTCTCCTCATATGCCCTAAAGTTTCACCTTTAATAAGGCCTTGTTACAACCGATGATGTGGTAACTAACTGACAACGTATCAAAGCAGCAAAAAACTTCATAACGTAGCATAAATTTACCGATAACATAGCATATGTTCCCAACCGATAATGTATGAACAAATTTACAGAAGACGTATCGAATTAATCACTAGCACATCAAAACAACTGATATCGAAGCAAAGTCAACCAATACTGTATCAAATAAACTAATACCTTATCAATTAATTAACGATTGATAGATAGATAGATACATAGATAAGACAATTACTCAATCGGTACATCTATCGATATGTCTATTGATGGGATATATATATATATATATATATATATATATATATATATATATATATATATATAGATATATATTACTTCAAGTACAAAGTAATGAAATCTATTACTTAAGTTTCATGCATCTTGCAATCCTCAGATAGAGTGAAAGGATTACTAGCTCAGCACTATTACCAAAACAAATATTATTTATCGAATTTTAACACCACCTACAAATAGAATGGTTCGTCCCAATCATATATGTAAGAGTCTCTCAAAGAACTCTCGCATGAGTTTGATGCGTTCCTCTAAGGTGCCAATATACAGTATAGAATCGTTGACATAAGTGTCGCATCTTTATAGTCCGGATATGACGTCGTTAATCATCCATTGGAATGTGGCCGGAGTGTTCTTCATTCCGAATGGACAATCCGTCTGGTGTAGCAAAGGCGGATATCACGGGCACGATCCGTCACAGGGACTTGCCAAAATACCTTCAGTAGATCAAATTTTGTCATACCCGGCTTTTCTGACTCGATCGATGCAGTCGTCAATCCTCGGAATTGGGAAAGTGTCTGTCTTTTTAAGAGGGTTCATTTTCTGTAGTTTGTGCACATATGGCAATTTTAATCAACTTTTGACGCAAATATGCACGGCGACATCCAGTTACTTTTACTGGGTTCACTAAAGTCATTATGCAGCAGATATTTGGCTTCTTCCTGGAGAAATTTCTCTTCAAAGAGCTTAAGTGGGCCACAGACTCTATGTCTAAATACAAGCTCAAATGGGCTAAAACCAAGAGACTCTTGAGTTGATCTCTAACAGCAAAGACCAGAAAATGAATCATCCCTCTTCTTAGCTGCGTCAAAACAGTAGGTCGTTTTCATATTTTTCAAGGTTTGACGAAATATATCGAGAACACTCTGACTTTCTGTGTGGTAGGCGGATGACCTATACTGTTTGATGCCTAGCCGATCCATGGTTTTTAGAAAAAATTCCAGACGTAAAATTGGAATGTTGACCGGACTGGACACATTTAGGAAGGCCAAAGAAAGTGAAGCTTTCACTATGGTTTTTCTCGTTATATTTTTCAGTCATGCCAGGAAATGCCAAGAGGGTTTGACTGGTTGACCTCGCTGTTAATTTTATGCAGGAAATGCAATAACAATGCTTGGTCGAATGATGTAGTGCCTTGAGGGGAGGGTACCTTCAAGATGTGATAAGTGGTGCGGATTACCGTCGCCTAGGTGTCTGGCGTATACGCGTGCCAAAGACACCTATGGTTGATTTTCGGTTGACCAGTCTGATGGCAGAGTTGCAAATACCTGGACTGAACTATTTTGTATTTTGTAGGTGTCGTTGGCACTTTGACAATAAAAGTAAAGATGCACACATATTGAGTTTATTGTCTTGTTTTTGAGAGCGGCCAGTATTTCCAACGGCATAAATTATGTGCATTTGCCCTAGAATAAATAATTTCGAATAAAACATTGCGAATGTAACCACATTCCTAAAGCTTGACGTACACTTGATTGCCACTAAAAACCATGGAATCGCCCGACTTTCGATTGAAAAGATGAGTCTACAGAAATTTCAAAGTGGCAGATGACTTTATTTTATAAACATAGACAGTATAGCGAGAACTGTCTATGGTAGAAGAGAAGAGAAGAGTTCAATGGCTCCCCCAAGTGTTTCCACGACCGAAAGTGCGAGGAAGTGATATTGTACAGTTTAAAAAATGTGATATGCTGTCTCGTCACATGCGCCCGTCCTTTACATTGTTTGTCTTTTTTTTCAATTACTGTTTGTCAGTGATTTTATATGGCAAGAGCCATCTTCGGCATCCAAACACCATTTTTTGGCTTTTTATGTCTACCCGTTTTGTTAATGTTGTTGATGATGATTATGATTTATTTTGGGGGTAGCGGTGGCGGTATTGCTGTTTTTATCCCTGAAGTTATTTGTTTTATAGTTCTGGGCTCAAACTTCGAACAAATTGCCAAGTACCTTGACAAAACCTAAGTGCCCGCTATTGATATGCGTCATAAGGTAACAAGTGAGAACGGCCCCACGCCCGTCCGAGAAAACGGCCCCGCGGCAGCACGTGAATCTTTGCGATGACAAAGCCTGCTCGTACCGGCAAACGAATTTCAATAAAACAGTAATAGCAAAAAATGTAGCTTAGTTTGACAGCAATCCTGGCGTCAGGGCTCGGGTGCGGAGACACAAAGCTCACTTTGGTTTACTTGATCTAGCGTCTCCCGTGCTGTGCCACCCATATAAAATATAATTGTTAAGATAAATGTATGGATAAAAATCTAAGTTTTCAAGGGTCGGAAGGGAGGCTTTTATTTTGTAGTGAGGCGGGTTAAGTTGCGGTGCCAAACTTCAATGTTAGGCCGTTTTTGACGTGTGGCCGTCCCTGCCGTTGGGCTGTTCTCGGAGCGGGCCGTTTTCTCTGGTTTTCCGTCATAATTATTCAGCATTGAATATTGAAGGCCTGTTAAAAGTACTCGTGACAAATCTCCAACTAATAGAAAAAATTGTCATCTTGTCGGTTATTGTCTGCAGGGGCAGTATGGATGTTCAGATGCGAGTTAAATTTGTAAGATCGGGGTTGAAAAGTAGTAGGCCCTAGGAGATAGGTGGCTTTAATCAGAATTTTAGGTAAGGAAGGTTTGAGAAGCCCATCCATCTCACTCTTGCGCAACGCCACTTCTTCGGGAATGGAAGAACGCGCTCTTCTTGACTTTCAAAAAGATCTTGCCATTTTGCAACTGTGCATCCATGATTTCTGCCATCAGCTTTGCAGCATCTCTTTTTAGGCTGGCTACTTTAAGGCCGCCTAATGTAATGGACACGGCATTCCTGTCGTACAGGCAGGCCGCATCTCTAGTGAGCTCGAAAACTTCACCAACTCCAAGGGATCGCCCACTGCGACAGTGGCGCATGCCGACTGCCAGTAGGCCACGGATGATTACTTTCTTGGGAGGCATTCTGGTGGTGTTGATGATATAGTTGTGCTTACCAAACTGATATCTCTCCTACAATTACGACCTCTCTTAAAACATTGTTTGACCAATTAGAAATAACTCTGTTGTTGTACTATGTTAACATCTCCCCCCCCCGGCGCCCGCAGTTTCGGCAGTTGACGAGTTACATGACAACGCCTTCACCACAATAGAATGATGGAAAGTTACGCACACTTGTCAAAATAAATGACACACACTTGTTAATTTGTGGAAATTTATTGGGTGCTCCGAAACCGATCGTCACTTCGGCAGTTTTTTTTCTTCTCATGTTCAGTGTGCCCACACAGATCGGTGTTTGATATGAACTTACAGAACATTCATAGAAAGTGTTTAAATTGATGCGTCCATTTACAAGTTCAATGACATGATGGCAAGAGCAAAGACGCGGCCGTGCACAATAAGCCGTAAACCAGACAGCTTGTAAAGCTCAACAAAATTGATTCATGAATCCAATTCATGTCCCAATTAGTTTTTCTAGAACTCGGACTGTGGTCTTAAATCCTTTTTTTTCTCGGTCAGTCATAATTAAGTACCTACCCTGACAATAGTGTCGTAATGTTTGTGTATCCACCAGACGTAGACACACTGCAGAGTAAATCAAAGTTCTATCGCCAATGGCCATGAAATCATTCAGGATCACCAACTTGCCTTGACTTTTGACAATGAACGGACATAGACGAATAGAACTTTGCTTTTAATACTCCTTTCTTTCCCCGTATGATCGACTTCACTATTGCGTACATTTGGTCACAGGTCACCCAGAAAAAAATATTAGTGGTTTATACTGTGGCCGGAAATTTTTTCAGAACGAGAAATTTTCGCAAACTTCGTGAGGGCAAAAAAAGTGAAAATTAATCCTTGCGATATATATATATATATATATATATATATATATATATATATATATATATATATATAATATATATATATATATATATATATATATATATATATATATACATAAAACATTGTGTGATTTACATCATGAAATATAACACACTCAGTGCCATGATACTGAACTTTAATAGTAAGCCTGTCACCTTGAAGGTAATACTGTAGATGACACGAGGACTTCAAACGCACAATGGTACAAACAACACCACAAGTGTGGCCGTCCCCGTCTCGGGGCTGTCCACGGAGCGGGACCGTTTTCTCTGGTTTTCCGTCAGTGTTTCCCACAATTGACAAATGGTAACAATACTGAACGAAAACCTAAATTATCTGCTTGTCAACCCAGTTTGTGTCAGTGCCGCCGGTCACGCGCACCACCCAAAAGTTTGACCGTCACTTAATATCGAACTGTATTCAAAGAAACGGTCCTACTAATTACTGCCGTCCCTGCCCGTCATTCTTCTAGCACTGCCCGTCACGAAAGTGGCCTTTTCAATACAGTAATAGGTCGATATCTTAATATTCCACAACATTTACTTGTGATATAAACTTATAAAATCATAGTCCAGGTCCCCAAACCACCGATCGATTTTCGACCCGATAGTTATGCCACTGATGCTGATATTCACTGGTGGTTGCCGGTGTGTGCGAACATGGACAGTCTGCATGAATGTGGTCTCAATTTGATCAAAGTTACAATTGAGGAATATATATCAAAACTGATAAATGATTTATGTTTTCACAAAAAATTTTGCCCCGGTGTTCATTTTGGCCCAGGAATTCCATCTACCTCACCCTTTGCAGAGTAGTAAGCTTATGGGGCAAGTAAACATGGATGCGCCAGTGCGATACAACGATCAGCTGCATATCGAATCGAAAGTCAACAATTTTATGGCTTGGACTATGATTTTATAAGTTTATATAAAAAGTATAAGGCGCGGGGTATTATATATTGACTGTAGCTATAGATAGGCTACATTCAGGACGGGCAGCGACGGGCAGTAATTAGTAGGCAAAACAGGTGGTTTTCACTGTGGGCAGAACTCGGTGCAATGATACTGAACATTTATAGTAAGCCTGTCACCTTGAAGGTAATACTGTAGGTGAAACGAGGACTTCAAACGCACGATGGTACAAACAACACCACAAGTGAAACGTACACATAGAAATACACGCGTTCCTACGTTGTGCCCACCCGGGCCACGCGATTAAAATATGACTGATACTGCTGGATAGTGTTAATTGGGTCGGTAATCAGTCAATTAATAGTTTAATTGACTACCTGAGTGATTGGCAGGTCGTGTCAAACGACGCATATGCAAAGCAGGCCAAAAGACAAAAGCCCCCAAAGATATTGACAGCTGGCCAGGGGTCACCATGAATACGTAATGAATCTCACTACTCAGAAACTGCGGTTGTCAAGCCCTTCTTAACCGTTCAAATCCTCATGGTGATATGGAATCTGGGAAGCGAGTAGATGTACACATTATTGTCATCATGTACTGATTATGTTTTTGTTAGGGGCCAAACACAGTCTATGAGTGTCCTACTAATGGTTCTTGAAATGCAGAAATGTTTTGTAAGGGGCCTTTTGAATGGTCTGGATTGGTTTTCCTAACATTTGTGATGTGTGACAAGTTTACAGAAATGTGCTAAATCTGCCTGATATTAGGTCAATAAAAATGACTGAGAATTTTATGATAGGTGTCTCTAAGCCCTAAATGAACAGGCCCGGGGGGGGAGGCATGGTCAGGTGCAATATTTCAGCACAATAGGATTGAAGAGACAATTCGATGTGTTATAGCCCAATCGTCATCATCAAAGACATCCAGAGGTCTCCATTTACGCATAACAATACCAGACTTTGTATAATAACAAACAGGATTACCTTCAGTTTTAGCATCGTCAACAAACCTCTCAAACGAATACCAAATCTCTGGGTCTTTGTGTTGTTCTGCAATAAGATTTGATCGAGAAAATGTCTGGCTTTGGTCAGCAGAAGTTTTACTGGAAGTTTCAAATCCACTGGGGAGAACGAAATGATCCGCATCACACAGCTGACTGGGCAAGGTGACATTTAAGTCAACATCTGTGACATTATTTTTGAGAGTATTTTGATTCTCGGAAGTTTTCTTTGACATGGCTCGAGTAATGGCACATGAAGGAAATAAATCGGGTATCTCTTGCTTAATCACCCAGGATCCTGATCTTAACCAGGTTTATCGGTCACGAATGGATTAGTATTGACCTTGTCCCCAGCAAGATCGTTTCCAAGGAGAAGGTGAATTCCTTTAGAAGGTAAAAAGATCTAATACCTAAAGTCACAGGTCCAGATACAAAGTCTGAAGAGAAAAAGAGATCATGGAGAGGAACAGGAATGTAGTCACTACAATCTACCCCTAAATAAGAACTTCAGAACCTAAAAATGACTTTTCAGAAAACGACAGGGTATTTGCAACAAACTAAGCTGGAAAGCCCCGGTATCTCTTAAAATTTGGACAGGGGTAGCAGAAGACAAATCACTCCCTGAATAAAAGGTTCAAAAACAGCCATAACTATCTTGAGAAAAATTGGTCTTTGGATAAGAGGGCTTTAAAATGTTCAGAAAATGTGTTGCACACATTATTAGACTCTAATGGAGATGATGAAGAAATAAAGCCAGTGGGCTTAAATCCACTTTAACCACTCTGGCCACCATGTTAAACTTTTCTTTTCAATTTTATACAATCTGACATTAAAGGACCGTCTTTCTTACAATAACTAAAAGAAACTGTACACAATTGTCCACAAGAAGGGCATTGAGACTTGGATCTGATGAGGTAGGAGTATCACTTGAACTATGTGGACTGTTGTCATTTGATTTTCTACTTCCTTTTGGACATTCTTGGATGAAAAGTAGGAGTTAAATTTTCCTGCACTGTTTCGGATGAAAAGGACTGGGGGTGGTTTGTTGACAAATGAATTTTTTTGGGGTCAATCAATAATCATCGGCAAAACATGCAGCAACCTCTAACATATCTGCCTTTTGTTCACTTATATCTGCCTTTTGATCACTTATAAATATCGGAATGCCACTTCGAATACACCCTTTCAATTCCTCAATCAATATAAGCTGCCTCACCTTTCTTGATTCTGAATTGTTTTCTTATAATAACACCAAGGGTCGAACAGTTGTTCCTTTGTGCGAGCGAAGTCAACATAAGTTTGATCCTTCGACTTTCTCAAAATCCCTGAATTTCTACAGTCAACCTTCTGTCACCAACTCATAGCCCTTGATGATTGACTCCTTCAGAGTATCATAATATGAAGACTGCTCTACTGACAACTGAATGTAAATTTCTCTGGCCCAACCAACGAAAGCACTGTGCAAAAGCTTGGACAAGGACTTTCTAGGCGTATTCAGACTCTGAGCAGTTTTCTCAAATGAAGGGAATATTTGTGAACATTTTTACTTGGAAAGGCGGGACTAAGCTGAAATGTTTAGTAATGTTGTCTGGTGAAATTTCCTGACCGTCAAACGTTTCATTTCTAACCTTTGTTGATGTTGTTCTAATTGTCTTTCCCCTCCTTTTTTCTTTCTCCGTCTCTCTCTGTCTTTCTTCCATTTCTAATTTTCCCCTTTTCCTTTCTTTCATTTCTAATTCTATTCTTAACTTTTCTTTTCTAATGCCATTTCTCAAGCTCCAAATCTGTCTGCATGTCTAATTCTAGTTTCATTAGTTCTATGGTGGGTTCACGCTCATAATCTTTCAAGATTCAAATAAATCCAGATTTACCTGTAATTCAGTACCAGGATGAGAGTGTCATTGAGAAGACTTATTGTCATTTTGATATACTCAAGTTGTAAATAAAACAAAATTATAATCAGTCATGTTGAAAATTTTCTTCTAAGTCCTCCAAACTGAAAATAAATTTATGGATGAAGGCACTAACGTGTGTGTTGTACCTTGAATTCATCCAGCAGGAATACTTATAATAACCGCAGTAGTACATGAGACGGTATAGACCACTTTGGAAGTTAGGGGGCCCTATTACTGTCATGGCCGACTGGTAGAAATGTACGTCTCCTAGGTGATGAAAAAGACCCCCTAGCCTAGTGAAAATATACATAGGCCTAGACCACTTTGGAAAGATATAGACCACATTTTTGCCTGGGCTTCTAGATCAATATTAAAAAGATAGAGACCACTTTTAAAAAGATATAGATCACTTTTTTTAAAAAAAAAAGACCACTTTTGAAAAGATATAGACCACTTTTTGCCTGGGCTTATAGATCACTTTCAAAAAGATATAGATGACTGTCATGGCCGGCGGGTACAAACATACGTCTCCAAGGTGATGAAAGACCCCCTAACCTAGTGAAAATAGATGGGCTCAATCACTCTGTGCAAGGGCCAGGCCTGTATATACGAGTGTGTTTTGTTTTGTTTTGTTTTTTTTCGCGGAGATGAACAACTTGGAGTCGAACAATAAATGTAGGAATGTGGCACATAGGTTATTTTCTTCAAAAGTTAAAAAACTTGGGAAGGTAGCGTACTACCTGGCCCTGATTTGATGAAGATAAATCCGATGGCTGCTTTTGGAGCTTATTCACAGCAGGGTAGTGATGTATACCGTACGTACGGCAGTCACATTGGATACAAGCAAGTCTTCCGACCATGCTGCAAATAACAGGGAACAATTGACATTCTTTGCAGTCGACATGGACGATAAGATGTCAAGAGATAATGTGGTAAGTTCATTTGCTATATATTAATTAATTTTCATTTTCTTCGATCTAATACATGTATTTTTGTTCTATGTTGATATGCAGTATCGACCCTACCTGGCTTCGTCTGTCAAACAAGCGGGGAGGGGGCGCCGGAGCATGTACATTCATGATTTCAACATTTGTATTGATATATTATCATTCTGTAACATTCGATAAAGCAGTAGGTAGTATGAGAAATGTGAAATTTGCTTTTAAATGTAAACTAACGGAGCGATGCCGTACTCTACCGCACCGTCCAGTATACGCGGCACTAGCGCAGGCCACTGGAGGCATACAGTGCAGTGCATGTTGTCCGTGAACACGTTACACGTAGCAACGAATACCAGTCGAAGGAAGAGGTTGAAAACAGTGTTTAATTTTATAATTTTCAAGTTCATTGGATCAAATCTATCAATTTTTAAAGAGAACTGACATATCCATTACGCTAGTCGATAGAATAACATCGTTTCGCAAGCACTAGGAGTAACGCGAGTGATACCGTCCGCATGTACTTATGACCCGCGAGATAATAATACTGTTTGCGTTCGATCGTCCGGTACTGAAGTAAATCATGGAGTGAAAAGTGTGATGATTTCATGAGTACGGTACTAATTTTTATCCACTCCTTGCCTTCTCAAAAGAATAGGAGTGAACCCCTTTCATCGGCGATGATTTAGAGTGAAAATTGTTGTAAGGAAGAGTGTTTTATCCGCCGATTTTCATGGAAAGAAAATGGTGGAATATGTCGATCTGCAGTGCATGCAATGCAGTCGACCGCCGCGCTGCCAAAATCAGAAAATAACCCAGCATAGAACAAAGGGTAACCTGTCAATCATCCAGGGGCCCCTGTGAAATTGTACAATGTTGCAGTTGTTCCATTCGACATCACACCAGCTGACATCGCGATCGTTCTGCAATGGGACTTATGCCGAGTTTGTTTACAACTAACTAGAAGGCCTCCGTAGGGCTATCTTTCCACTTCTGCAATTCTGTGTCCATAGAAATTGTATAACCATTTCAGTCGGATTGAAAGTCAGAAGTCACTCACAATCTGCAGTATCTGTTCAACCCGTGAAACAGTGATAGTTTGTATTCAACACCACACGTACCCCGTCTTGGTTTCATGTACACCAGAGAGGGAGCGATCGTGTGGTTACTTGTCCATCAATGCCTCTTAACTACCCTTAGGCTTATAAAACTGCATTTACTATAATGACAGGAAAACAAAATTAATGAAATATCACAGAAGCAGGACTGG